>NC_091992.1:125013830-125313830 GCF_044704955.1 Pristiophorus japonicus | reverse complement strand
AAAAGGGGGAATTTTTGTTTGGTTTTATTTGTTTGGTGATACTGGGACAACCCAGTGCCTAGTTATGGTTTTATTAAGAAAAGGCATGGTGCACTTGATGTAGAGTTTGCTCTATATCCTCAGTTCTATCTGAGCAAGTGGAAACATGACACAAAGCAGGGATTTCGACAAAACATCGAATCAAATGCATTTGCCAAATCCAGTAGAGTTGCAACATACAGTGAATTACACCAATGCTGGAGCACAGGATAGTTATGATCGATGACACAGTCCATCAGAATTCTCTCCAGTGATTAGAAGTCTCTTGGAATCAAACAAACTGCAGTACGCGGCCTAATCTTCTTGTGCCTCTGGTAAAACAAGATGCTGTTTTGAGCTCTGTCCCCTGGGCAGTGAGGTTTACATGGAATACATAAGCCAACACTCGGTGCCCTTTAGCCTGAACAGCTTCAGAATACGGCAAAACTGAAGGATGTGTAACAAGGTAAGTGTCACGTTCCTCACACCTATTTGATGTGATGCATTAAACAAGGCCCAACAAACACTTCTATACCAGCACAGTGCTTTCATTCTAAACACATCATTGGATTGTTTAACTAGGCACCGGTGCTTGAAATGGTCAGCAATTCACTTTGTAAGAAAAACCAGGCTAAATGCTTCAATGCTCCGTATTTTTTTAAATACAAGAGCGACACCTGTGGTACACTCGAATCATGTGGAACAGAACACCTGGCTGCTTTCATGCAGACTAGCCAGCTATTTTTGGCACAAAATAAAAGTGCATTTATTATTTACATGGCGTAATGCTGAAGTTCATGGAAGCAGTGCCTGATCCTGCATTGAATAGCGAGGACCAATTTAAAAAGTCACATCCTTTCAACACCCATAGAAACGAAGAAGTGGCATTTACACTTCCCACTTTAGGCTAATCAGGGCAGGATCTTCAAGAATAAAGGGGGGTGGTGCACCCTTTGAATTAAATAAAACCCAGGGATAGCTTTTAGAGAAAAAAAGAAAGCCTTGCATTTATATAGCGCCTTTCGCGACCACCAGACGTCTCAAAGCACTTTACAGCCAATGAAGTACTTTTGGTGTGTCGTCACTGCTGTAATGTGGGAAATGCGGCAGCCAATTTGCGCACAGCAAGCTCCCACAAACAGCAATGTAGTAATAACCAGATAAACTTTTTTTTGTTGTGTTGATTGAGGGATAATTATTGGCCAGGAAACCGGGGATAACTTCTCTGCTCTTCTTCGAAATAGCGCCATGGGTTCTCTTACATCCACCTGAGAGAGCAGACGGGGCCTCGGTTTAACGTTTCATCCGAAAGACGGCACCTCCCGACAGTGCAGTTCTCCCTCAGCACTGCACTGGAGTGTCAGCCTGGATTTTTGTGCTCAAGTCCCTGGAGTGGGATTTGAACCCACTACCTTCTGACTTTTAAACAGTTATTTCGCAGAATACGACTGTTTTATAATAAAAAAATAAACCATCACGTGTTTGGCATTTGATGGTGGAGTGGGTCGCGGACCAGCCCAAATCTGTTCTCACCCGACACACACACACTTTACAGGAGGGGGTCCCAGGATAGCGATGAGGAGCAAGACCCCACTCCCACCCTGGGGACCAAAGCCCATTGTACTATTCGAACCTCTGGCATCTTTATTTGAGATGTTTTGACAGCCTTTTTTTTGGCATTCATTCTGCCCGTGAAATAATGGCCCTTTTTCTTCCTTTCTCTGAAATAATTATAAGTTGGCTTTTGAAGATTAAATCCGAATTGGAAAAAGTACAGCTTAGAATTAACTCCTTTCACTGAAAATGGATTGGAATCTCGGTCAGCACCAATGCGCTGAACAAGTACAGAGTGATACATTGCAGTGATACAAGATGAATTGTGATTGGCTATAATGTCTTGTTTTGTACTAGAATGCAGCATTGTTTGAAGGTTTGATGAAAACTGCTCTACTACTGGGTAAGCAGAGTGTCACACAGAGAGCACAATTATCCCGAATAAAATAAATACTGTAGTATGTTCAGACTGCCTTTGCTTGGGAGAGGCTCATTTTATTTTGTTCTGTAATCAAGTGACGTTATGTGACGTGAGCCCTCATAAATAATGCAAGAAATTAACTCTTTAAAAAGCCCAATAATACATGTATTGGCAACGGGGAGTGTTACGTTGATGGTAGAGGCTGTAGGTTCAAGGTGAAGCGCTGCCCCCATGTGTATGGCTTATTGGAAATAACTTGTTCGGCCTGTGAGGGGAAATTGCAGATTTCATTCAGCATTTCCGACTCTTATTCCCTAGTCTGGTTTCAGAAGTGAAAGGAAACTACTTGGCAGATTTCCTTGTACATTAGATCATTAAAATCCATTAAAAAAAAAGAATACATTTGAAATACCGAGATTGAGATCAAGAGCTGGAAGTCTGGCCATTTTCTCCAACTACCTAGCCCACGTTGACTGAGGCAACCTGTATTGTCACCATAATCATGCCGAGCTAACTTTGTACAGATTAGGCGTTGAACCTCTTTTGACCACACACATAAGTGAAACCATGGGGGGGGGTGTATTGTATGCACCTGTGAGTATGCTCACAGGTTTATAGAGCTGTTGCGTTGTGAGTGGCTGAGCTAGTCACGTGATGTTCACAAGACTCAATAAAACCCCAGCCAGTTGGGTCCACGATGAGGTATGCAGTTGTAAGCCTAGTGGATGAACTGGTAATGTGCAGTGTGATTGTTAAACCTTTGTGAATAAACCAATTAGTTCTTAATAGCAATGTGTTGCTATGCATTCTTAAGCAAGGATCCCATGAAGCAAATATGTTATGGAGGGGGACGGGGGAAAGAGGCATGCGCACCCCTCCCCCAAATATTTTGGGGAAATGGTTGTGTCCCTTTCATCCTTCTCTCCCACTCAAATTTGCCTGACCCTGGCAAATGATCAATAATGGTGTTGTAGAGGAAATGGTGATGGCAGGGGAGTGCTCTATATATGTCAGCTGTGGCTCAGTGGGTAACACTCTCGTCTCTTGAGTCAGACGATTGTGGGTTCCAGTCCCACTCCAGGGATTGAGCATATAAATCTAGGCTGACACTCCAGTGCAGTGCTGAGGGAGTGCTGCTTTGTTGGAGATGCTGTATTTCGGATGAGACGTTAAACTGAGGCCCTGTCTGCCCTCTCTGGACATAAACGATCACATGGTACTATTTTGAAGAAGAGCAGGGGAATTATCCCTAGTGTCCCGGACAATAGTTATCCCTCAATCAACATAACAAAAACAGATTATCTGGACATTATCACATTGCTGTTTGCGGTAACTTGCTTGTGTTCAAATTGGCTGCCACGTTTCCCACATTACAACAGTGACCACACTCCAAAACTACTTAATTGGCTGTAAAGTGCTTTGAGACATCTGGTGGTTGTGAAAGGCGCTATATAAATGCAAGTCTTTCTTTCTGTAGTGCGTCAGTCTGGGTCAGCAAGTTCTGCAGGCCCCAATATTAAGGTAGATTATGATTGATAAAGAACAGTTCAGGTGAATGACCAGTACATTCATTTAATTAATATTGTGGGAGTCAAAGATATCAAATAAAGGGGGATGTATGAATGGAGCACTGAGGAAAGTCTAAACTGCAAAGCGACAATGCTACGATTTTTAAACCTTGCATAGACTAGAAAGGTAGGTAAATGAATTGTTTGCAGAATTGAGATGTATCTGAAAGCCAAGATTTAATTTTCTTGCTAGTATTTACAGAGCAGAATTCAAAATGACATATTTCTTCTAAAGATCCTCATTGGAAATTATACATCAGCCAGCAAATTGGCCCTCACATTTTGTTGATCTCAGCAGACCCTGGGCACTTTCTGCTTGACTCTTTTGGCAGACATGGACTGTCATTTGCAACAATTGTGATTGAAACTCATGGTAATGCAGGCAAGCAAATTTGTTTTTAAAAAGTCCAGATCAAAGGCTGAAAAAATGGAGAGTTTGAGTTAACACGGCTCTCAACACTCCAGCTATCCCATTCAGATCAGCGATGAGCTGAAAGCAGACAGTATTGACCTGTAATTACAAACACTATGGCCAGCGTCCACGTTGATACTTGAGAACTGACGGGAATCTTGTGCAAGGATGAAGGTTGTGCAGATATTAAGAGTGGGTTCTCTACAAACATAGCAAAGCCCGAGCCCAAGGATGAATTGCGGTAAGGGAGAATCATGCTACAACACTGACTACCTCAGTCTTAAATGGTTACTCCTGCAAAAGTGAGGAAAAAAGCTTATTTCCTTTATAAAGTGTCAGCCATGGCCCAGTGGGTAGCACTCTCGCCTCTGAGTCAGAAGGTTGTGGGTTCAAGTCCCACTCCAGGGGCTTGAGCACAAAAATCTAGGCTGACACTCCAGTGCAGTGCTGAGGGAGTGCTTTTGGACAAGACGTTAAACCGAGGCCCCGTCTGCTCTCTCAGGTGGATGAAAAAGATCCCACGGCACTATTTCGAAGAAGAGCAAGAGGAGTTCTTCCTGGTGTCCTGGCCAATATTTATCCCTCAATCACCATAACAAAAAAACAGATAATCTGGTCATTATCACAGTGCTGTTTGTGGGAGCTTGCTGTGCACTGCGCGTTTCCCACATTACAGCAGTGACTACACTTCAAAAGTACTTCATTGGTCATAAAGCGCTTTGAGACGTCAGGTGGTCGGGAAAAACACTATATAAATGCAAGTCTTTCTTTTCAAAATGTTCTCTATCTCCTTTCTTTTCACTTTTGATGGGGTTTTTTTGGTACTTCCACAGAATCGCCCACTTTTTACTCCTTTTCTTTTCCATTTCTGTCTTCTGCTGTGCCTGGCTTTTCGTTTGCTTTCTTTCCGTTATCAATTTTTTTTTTAAAAGCCTCGTGCCCCCTGCTGTCCCTGCACCATTTTGTGAGTCGCGTCCGTGTAAATCAGTGCTGCTGCTTTGCTTCCTGATCAGGGAGGCCTCGTTAATAACTGAACCCCAGCGATACTTGAATCTACAGCGCTTGGCAATGATGTCGCTGGCATATGACTTGTGACGAGTTCATCATTAATGGCAGAGCTGCTGTCGTTTAGCAAAGAGAAGCATCAAATAATAACGCAGTAACAAATTTATACGCGGTGATAAAAAATAAATTTACGGGGATGCAATTTGATTTAGTTAATAATCGGACTGATGCATTATTTTCAAACAAAGCAAGTAGCGCTGTTCTGCAGAGCACAAAACAACCAATTTAGCTCCTTATCAGATGTGAGCACAAATGGGTTTACATTCCTCATGACAGGTTTTCAGCATAATAATGAACTGCTAAGAAATAGCTTTCAAATGTCTCATTGCCTTAGAATGCAATTTCGTTGGCTCCAAAAGTAACCAATCACAACACGTTTGCAGTAACGATCCTTTAATGATTCTCAAGCAGCTAACCAACCATTCTCCGCCTATAAATGTTGGCAAGTTTGTTCATCCAACTATATATTTGTGGCGTTTTTGTTGAAAGTTGCAAAACAACAATTGAGAGGATTCAGCTACGAAGATCTTTAGCAATGTTGGCACCTTCTGTAATGGAGCCATGATCAGCCATGATTATATTGAATGGTGGGGCAGGCTCGAAGGGCCGAATGGCATACTCCTGCACCTATTTTCTATGTTTCTATGTCAACACATTTGTGGTGGGGGGAGAACAACCACAGGAGACAGCGAGCAGGGCAATATATCATTAAACGTGCATAATTTCTCATAGAACAGAATCGTAGAACTTTATGGCACAGAAGGAGGCCAATCAACCCATCGTGTCTGCGCCAGTTGTAAAAGAGCTGTCCAATTTTATCCCACTTTCCAGCTCTTGATCCGTAGCCCTGCAGGTTATGGCACTTCAAGTGCACATCCAAGTACTTGTTAAATGTGGTGAGGGTTTCTGCCTCCATCACCCTTTCAGGCAGTGAGTTCCAGGCCCCCTCCACCCTCTGAGTGACAAAACCTCTCAACTCCCCTCTAATCCTTTTACCAATTACTTTAAATCTATGCCTCCTGGTTATTGACCTCTCTGCTAGGGGAAATAGGTCCTTCCTACCCACTCTAGCCCCTCATAATTTTATAAACCTCGATTAAGTCTCCCCTCAGCCTCCTCTGTTCCAAAGAGAACAACCCCAGCCTATCCAATCTTTCCTCATAGCCAAAATTCTCCAGTCCTGGCAACATCCTCGTAAATCTCCTCGGTACCCTCTCTAGTGTAGTCACATCTTTCTGGTAATGTGGTGACCAGAACTCTGTGCAGTACTCCAGCTGTGGCCTAACTAGTGCTTTATACAGTTCAAGCATAACATAACCTAATGTGTGTTTTCATTGTTTGGAAAAATGTCACATCAGTTGGGTTGCCCACCATGGTCTCCAGCCTTGATAGTGACGTTAGTGGTGAGCTGCTGTTCGTGCACAGACAAACCAGATGGTACACCTCCATTGCAAAGTATAGTGAGACTGAGCCTCCTCATACGTTGCCCCACCCAGATAACTGACTGTTGTGGTACACCTGCTTGTTGGGATAGAACCTGCTGAAGCCAAGCATGTCCTGGGTCGTCCTGCTACACCCATTATCTTCAACAGAAAACTCCACTGTACTGCTCATTGTTATTGCTCTGTAACATCGCCTGACTCCACACCTGCCTCAGCTCACCTGCTGCTGAAACGCTCATCCATGCCTTTGTTACCTCTAGACTTGACTATACCACGCACTCCTGGCCGGCCTCCCATCTTCCACCCTACTCGAGTTCATCCAAAACTCTACTGCCCGCATCCGAACTCGCGTTCACCCATCACCTCTGTGCTCGCTGAACCTACATTAGGCTCCTGTTCAGGCAATGCATCAATTTTTTAATTCTCATTCTTCAAATCCCTCCATCGCTTCACCCCTCCCTATCTCTGTAACCTCTTCCAGCTCTACAACTCTCCAAGATACCTGCCCTCCTCCAATTCTGGCTCTTGTACATCCGCGATTTTAATCGCCCCACCATTGGAGGTGGTGCCTTCAGCTGCCTAGGCCCCAAGCTCTGGAACCCCCTTCCTCAAGCCCTCCACCTCTCTCCTGCCCTCTCCTCCTTTGAGACACCATTTACAACCTTCATCTGTCCTAATTGATCCTTTTAGAAACATAGAAACATAGAAAATAGGTGCAGGAGTAGGCCATTTGAGCCTGCACCGCCATTCAATAAGATCTTGGCTGATCATTCCCTCGGTGCCCCTTTCCTGCTTTCTCTCCATACCCCTTGATCCCCTTAGCCTTAAGGGCCATATCTAACTCCCTCTTGAATATATCCAATTTTGTGGCTCGGAGTCGAATAATTGTTTGATAACGCCCCTGTGAAGTGCCTCGGAATCGAGGAAGACTTGCTTCCACTCGTAAAATGAGTCCTTAGGTGGCTGAACAGTCCAATACGAGAAGCACAGTCCCTGTCACAGGTGCACTAAACGCACTATATAAATATTAGTTGTTGTTTTCCTAATGCTTTGAAATCTTTTCTGTTAAGCTTGCTAATGCCACATCAAGTAAAAACGTCAACTTTCAATTTACATGCGTAGCTGTGAAATGTTGCACGACCTTTAATGACCTTCAGCGAGTGAAAATCGGACTGTTCCACCACGTTTGTGCTGTTTTTCTCACTTTATTTTTGGAAGGCTACAGTTGCTTAGATGAGCAATAAGTGCAGATAGGTCGTCGGTGTGCACTCTATCCCCCGATGCAATTGTTACTCGTGCCTGCCCTTTTTCTGCTCAGGTTAATGATGCCGCCAGAAATGATGTCCCCGTTGTGATTTTCCGACAACTGCCGACGGGTGCAGAATTAACTCGGTTGTTTCGGAAAATGTAACGGCGCTGCTGCAGCCCGTCCTTCTCTCGGATGGGAAGCATAACGAGCACAGGGGCGGTCATTCAGGGAAATTCTCCAGCGGCAAAGGATTTCGACACCAAAGATGAATCACCGTGGAGCAGTATGTGAGGAGATTGCGAATAAACAGAGAGGTCATCACTGAGATGTCTGATTTGATAGCGGAACCTCACACAGTGTTACTTGTGCATGACGTTGCTGTGATTACTTTCTGTGCTGCAGAGCTCCTGGGACAGATCACAGCAGTGCTGCCTGAAGCACATTGTCAAGCTGTACACCGCTGACGATCAAAGCTGTGGCGGCGTGTTCTTAAAGCTTTGGTAGGAAAAATAGAAAAGCAGAATATTTTTTTAAATGGCGAGAGACTGGTGGGAAATGTTGGTGTTCAGAGAGACCTGGATGTCCTTGCACACAAATCACTGAAAGTTAACAAGCAGGTACAGCAGGCAATTAAGAAAGCAGAAGATGCTGGATTTACTCAGCAGGTCAGGCAGCATCTGTGGAGAGAGAAACAGAGTTAACGTTTCAGGTAAGGGTCATCGAAACTGAAACATTAACTCTGTTTCTCTCTCCACAGATGCTGCCTGACCCGTTCAGTATTTCCAGCATTGTCTGTTTCTATTTCATATTTCCAGTATCTGCAGTATTGAATTAAGGAAGCAACTGGTATATTGGCCTTTATTACAGGAGGATTTGAGTATATTTCCCCTTTCCTTTAGGGCTGTTACCAGCGCAAATTGGTGGCCACGCTGCGGAGTGGAATGGCCGCCGACTTTTGGTGGCATAACCGCTGCTCGCCCAGTTTGCCCGCCCGAGTTTCCCCGGCGGTGCCCCGATCCCCTGCCGACCGCTCCGCTGCTGCCGATTCGCGGTAAGCGCGTCATCACCGTGCGCACCGCCGATCTAACCACGCTGCCGACGGCGACATTCCCCTCGGAAAATCTCCTGCCCGCCCGGCGGTGCCAAAACCTGTTTTGTCCCGGTGGTCCAGCGAGGCTGTGGCCTTCTGCACCGGCGGTGCGGCTTGCCTTAAAGGGGAGGGCGCACTGCCGCTGCCGCCATGTTTTTTTTTTTTTGTCGGCCGACTGCCAGGTCAGGTCGATAATTACGCTCCCAAGTTCGGCCGGGCCGCCAACGGGCAGCCTGGCATCCCCTCTTGGCCCGGCCGAAACCTTCGCTGGTGGCCCGGTGGCCCGAAGTTTTCAAATCGCGAAGGCTCTCCCCTTTAAGTGAAGGAAGTAAAGCCGTGGTGACGCGGCACCATGATGATGTCATCGCGGCGGTGAATCCGCACCGCGCCCAACTTCCGCCCCTCAGTTGTTGTCACCGCCGCATCTTTACCCCTCAGGTATTGCCCCCATTTTATACCGAATTCCGGATCAAAACCAAAAAAAAACAAAGAGCGCAATTTTGCGAAAGAGTCGACCTGAACCGCAGCGGCGGTAAAAACCACCGAAACGGGGTGTGTGCAGTGGGTGGGAGAGGGGGGGGGCTGCAATTTCTACCCCAAGATGTCTTACTGCAATTATTTAGGGCTCTGGAGTATTGTGTACAGTTTTGATCTCCTTACCTAAAAAATGATATACTTCACATAGAGGGAATGGAACGAAGGTTCACCAGACTGATTCCTGGGATGGAGGATTGTCCTATGAGGAGAGATTGAGTAGACTGGGCCTGTATTCTCTGGAGTTTAGAAGAATGAGAGGTGATCTCATTGAAACATAACACAATTCCTGCAGGGCTTGACAGGGTAGATGCAGGGAGGATGTTTCCTCTGGCTGGGTGTCCAGAATCAGGCGTCACAGTCTCAGAATAAGAGGTCGGCCATTTAGGACTGAGATGAGGAGCAATTTCTTCACTCAGAGGGTGGTGAATCTTTGGAATTCTCGGCCTCAGAGGGCTGCAGAGGCTCATTTTTTGAGTATATTTAAGACAGAGATCGATAGCTTTTTGGATATTAAGGGAATCAAGGGATATGGGGACAGTGCAGGAAAGTGGAGTTGAGGTAGAAGATCAGCCATGATCTCATTGAATGGTGGAGCAGGCTCGAGGGGCCGAATGGCCGACTCCTGCTCCTAATTCTTATGTTCTTGTCCAAAAAAAATGAAAACCAATTGTTAAGGGATCATAAATCCTTCACACTAGCTGGATTTCTAATGTACTGAGTGTGGAAGACGTACAGAGATGAAGGCCTTCTCTAAAAATCCAAATTCTCATCCGCTAATCAAATTGAATTCTCATCCCCTAACCTGCAGCTGATCTGTGATGCACAGACATGATTGGGCTGATTTATGGCCGCATTTTGTGGATCCAACAAACAGAGAAGGCACGGTCATCTTCCCACTGTAAGACCAGGTGCTAGGCCTTGCTCCTACTCAATCAGGCCTGGGCGTCAGCTCGATGTGATTAGAGACCAGGCCACCAACCCCTCGCTGAAATAACAGGTGGACACACTGCCACATTTAGGCATCTTCTCAAGAAGTTAAAAGTCGCCAATATATGGTACAAAAATATTTAGATTTTTTTAAAGTATCCAGGAGGGAGTTAACTTAGCAATTCCTTGCCAAAAGTAGCAGATGGGCAGACTGCAGTGAGTTCATCACCGCAAACATTAATAGGCACAGAGCAGGCAGACCTGTGCACAGACACTTCAGAAAGCACCGCCCCTTTAACCCGCAGCGTCCTATTAGTCTTCCGACAGATACCCGGTCATCAGCCACGTCTCTCAGACCGTTACAACAGTGGCTCAAACAACACAGGCACAATCCTGAGAATCAGTTCAACAACGGACGCTGGCTTCCTATCCCACCGCGGACAGAAATTGCGGCACGTGTTATTTTTCAGATGCTGTGAGATTGTTTCCCCGGGGCTGGAGAGTCTAGAATCGGGGGCCACAATGTCAGGATAAGGGGTCGACCATTTAAGACTGGGTTGGGGAGGAATTTCTTCTCAGAGGGTGGTGAATCTTTGGAATTCTCTGCCCGACAGGGCTGTGGAGGCTGTATCTCTGAATATATTTAGGCTGAGATCGATTGATTTATGGACTCTAGGGGAATCAAGGTGTTATGTTTGTAATACCCTAATGAATGACTCCACGAGGTCTAGTATTGTACTTGAGCTGTTGTGACCTTAGTCCCATTTATTGTAACTCCAGAGTGAGGCACAAGCGTGGTGGGCAGCCTTTTATACTGGGCCCTGTACACCTATGCAGGTGACCCTCAGGTCTCTCACCGCAGTGCCATCTGGTGGCACATCTTATATGACTATACAGTTAGTATACATGGTCTACATACATGACACAAGGGATATGGGGATTGGGTGGTTGAAGATCAGCCTTGATCTCATTGAATGGCGGAGCAGGCTCAAGGGGCCGAATGGCCGACTCCTGCTCCTAATTCTAGAGTTCTTAGGGGTATGTTGTGGACAGGTGACCTCGGATGGACGCAATGTTTGACGGGACAGTGTAGAGAGAGCTTTACTCTATATCTAACACGTGCTGTACCTGCCCTGGGGGTGTTTGACAGGACAGTGTAGAGGGAGCTTTACTCTATATCTAACACGTGCTGTACCTGCCCTGGGAGTGTTTGATGGGACAGTGTAGAGGGAGTTTTATTTTGTATCTAACCCGTGCTGTATCTGCCCTGGGGGTGTTTGACAGGACAGTGTAGAGGGAGCATTAATCTGTATCTAACACGTGCTGTACCTGCCCTGGGAGTGTTTGATGGGACAGTGTAGCGGGAGCTTTACTCCGTATCTAACACCGTGCTGTACCTGTCCTGGGAATGTTTGATGGGACAGTGTAGAGGGAGCTTTACTCTGTATCTAACCCGTGCTGTATCTGAACTGGGAATGTTTGACAGGACAGTGTAGTGGGAGCTTTACTCCGTATCTAACCCCATGCTGTACCTGTCCTGGGAGTGTTTGATGGGACAGTGTAGAGGGAGCTTTACTCTGTATCTAAGCGGTGCTGTACCTGCCCTGGGAATGTTTGACAGGACTGTGCAGAGGGAGCTTTACTCTGTATCTCACCCCTGCTGTACCTGTCCTGGGAGTGTTTCATGGGACAGTGTAGAGGGAGCTTTACACTGTATCTAACCCCCTGTACCTGCCCTGGGAGTGTTTGATGGGACACTGTAGAGAGAGCTTTACTCTGTATCTAACCCCATGCTGTACCTGCCCTATGAGTGTTTGATGGGACTGTGTAGAGGGAGCTTTACTCTGTATCTAACCCCGTGCTGTACTTGCCCTGGGAGTGTTTGACAGGACAGTGTAGAGGGAGCTTTACTCTGTATCTAACTCGTGCTGTACCTGCCCTGGAAGTGTTTGATGGGACAGTGTAGAGGGAGCATTACTCTGTATCTAACCCCGTGCTGTACTTGCCCTGAGAGTGTTTGACATGACAGTGTAGAGGGTGCTTTACTCTGTATCTAACCCGTGGTGTACCTGCCCTGGGAGTGTTTGATGGGACAGTGTAGAGGGAGCTTTACTCTGTATCTAACCTGTGCTGTACCTGCCTGGGAGTGTTTGATGGGGCAGTGTCGAGGGAGCATTACTCTGTATCTAACCCCGTGCTGTACCCGCCCTGGAAGTGTTTGATGGGACAGTGTAGAGGGAGCATTACTCTGTATCTAACCTGTGGTGTACCTGCCCTGGGAGTGTTTGATGGGGCAGTGTAGAGGGAGCATTACTCTGTATCTAACCCGTGGTGTACCTGCCCTGGGAATGTTTGATGGGACAGGGTAGAGGGAGCTTTACTCTGTATTTAACCCGTGCTGTACCTGATTAACTCTGTATCTAACCTGTGCTGTACCTGCCCTGAGAGTGTTTGATGGGACACTGTAGAGGGAGCTTTACTCTGTATCTAACCCCGTGCTGTACCTGCCCTGGGAGTGTTTGATGGGACTGTGTAGAGGGAGCTTTACTCTGTATCTAACCCCGTGCTATACTTGCCCTGGGAGTGTTTGACAGGACAGTGTAGAGGGAGCTTTACTCTGTATCTAACCCGTGCTGTACCTACCCTGGGAGTGTTTGATGGGAGAGTGTAGAGGGAGCTTTACTCTGTGTCTAACTCGTGCTGTACCTGCCCTGGAAGTGTTTAATGGGACAGTGTAGAGGGAGCATTACTCTGTATCTAACCCCATGCTGTACCTGTCCTGGGAGTGTTTGATGGGACAGTGTAGAGGGAGCTTTACTCTGTATCTAACCTGTGCTGTACCTGTCGTGGGAGTGTTTGATGGGGCAGTGTAGAGAGAGCATTACTCTGTATCTAACCCCGTGCGCACCTGCCCTGGGAGTGTTTGATGGGACAGTGTAGAGGGAGCTTTACTCTGTATCTAACCCCGTGCTGCACCTGCCCTGGGAGTGTTTGATGGGACAGTGTAGAGGGAGCTTTACTCTGTATCTAACCCATGCTGTAACTGTCCTGGGAGTGTTTGATGGGACAGTGCA
This sequence comes from Pristiophorus japonicus, assembly GCF_044704955.1. Classification (NCBI taxonomy): domain Eukaryota; kingdom Metazoa; phylum Chordata; class Chondrichthyes; family Pristiophoridae; genus Pristiophorus; species Pristiophorus japonicus. The sequence goes on along the minus strand of NC_091992.1, from coordinate 125,300,473 downwards.
GAGGGAGCTCTATTCTATATCTAACCCCGTGCTGTACCTGCCCTGGGAGTGTTTGATGGGACAGTGTAGAGGGAGCTTTACTCTGTATCTAACCCGTGCTGTACCTGATTAACTCTGTATCTAACCCGTGCTGTACCTGCCCTGGGAGTGTTTGATGGGACACTGTAGAGGGAGCTTTACTCTGTATCTAACCCCGTGCCGTACCTGCCCTGGGAGTGTTTGATGGGACTGTGTAGAGGGAGCTTTACTCTGTATCTAACCCCTTGCTGTACTTGCCCTGGGAGTGTTTGACAGGACAGTGTAGAGGGAGCTTTACTCTGTATCTAACCCGTGCTGTACCTACCCTGGGAATGTTTGATGGGAGAGTGTAGAGGGAGCTTTACTCTGTATCTAACTCGTGCTGTACCTGCCCTGGAAGTGTTTGATGGGACAGTGTAGAGGGAGCATTACTCTGTATCTAACCCCATGCTGTACCTGTCCTGGGAGTGTTTGATGGGACAGTGTAGAGGGAGCTTTACTCTGTATCTAACCTGTGCTGTACCTGTCGTGGGAGTGTTTGATGGGGCAGTGTAGAGAGAGCATTACTCTGTATCTAACCCCGTGCGCACCTGCCCTGGGAGTGTTTGATGGGACAGTGTAGAGGGAGCTTTACTCTGTATCTAACCTGTGCTGTACCTGTCCTGGGAGTGTTTGATGGGGCAGTGTAGAGGGAGCATTACTCTGTATCTAACCCCGTGCTGTACCCGCCCTGGGAGTGTTTGATGGGACAGTGTAGAGGGAGCTTTACTCTGTATCTAACCCATGCTGTAACTGTCCTGGGAGTGTTTGATGGGACAGTGCAGAGGGAGCTCTATTCTGTATCTAACCCCGTGCTGTACCTGCCCTGGGAGTGTTTGATGGGACAGTGTAGAGGGAGCTTTACTCTGTATCTAACCCGTGCTGTACCTGATTAACTCTGTATCTAACCCGTGCTGTACCTGCCCTGGGAGTGTTTGATGGGACACTGTACAGGGAGCTTTACCCTGTATCTAACCCCGTGCTGTACCTGCCCTGGGAGTGTTTGATGGGACTGTGTAGAGGGAGCTTTACTCTGTATCTAACCCCTTGCTGTACTTGCCCTGGGAGTGTTTGACAGGACAGTGTAGAGGGAGCTTTACTCTGTATCTAACCCGTGCTGTACCTACCCTGGGAGTGTTTGATGGGAGAGTGTAGAGGGAGCTTTACTCTGTATCTAACTCGTGCTGTACCTGCCCTGGAAGTGTTTGATGGGACAGTGTAGAGGGAGCATTACTCTGTATCTAACCCCATGCTGTACCTGTCCTGGGAGTGTTTGATGGGGCAGTGTAGCGTGAGCTTTACTCTGTATCTAACCCGTGCTGTACCTGTCCTGGGAGTGTTTGATGGGACAGTGTAGAGGGAGCTCTGTTCTGTATCTAACCCCGTGCTGTACCTGCCCTGGGAGTGTTTGTTGGGACAGTGTAGAGGAAGCTTTACTCTGTATCTAACCCGTGCTGTACCTGATTAACTCTGTATCTAACCCGTGCTGTACCTGCCCTGGGAGTGTTTGATGGGACACTGTAGAGGGAGCTTTACTCTGTATCTAACCCCGTGCTGTACCTGCCCTGTGAGTGTTTGACGGGACAGTGTAGAGGGAGCTTTACTCTGTATCGAACCCGTGCTGTACCTACCCTGGGAGTGTTTGATGGGAGAGTGTAGAGGGAGCTTTACTCTGTATCTAACCCCGTGCTGTACCTGCCCTGGGTGTGTTTGATGGGACAGTGTAGAGGGAGCATTACTCTGTATCTAACCCCGTGCTATACTTGCCCTGGGAGTGTTTGACATGACAGTGTAGAGGGTGCTTTACTCTGTATCTAACCCTTGCTGTACCTGATTTACTCTGTATCTAACCCGTGCTGTACCTGCCCTGGGAGTGTTTGATGGGACAGTGTAGAGGGAGCTTTATTCTGTATCTAACCCCTTGCTGTATCTGCCCTGGAAGTGTTTGATGGGACAGTGTAGAGGGAGCTTTACTCTGTATCTAACCCCGTGCTGTACCTGTCCTGGGAGTGTTTGATGGGACAGTGTAGAAGGAGCATTACTCTGTATCTAACCCCGTGCTGTACTTGCCCTGGGAGTGTTTGACAGGACAGTGTAGAGGGAGCTTTACTCTGTATCTAACCCGTGCTGTACCTACCCTGGGAGTGTTTGATGGGAGAGTGTAGAGGGAGCTTTACTCTGTATCTAACTCGTGCTGTACCTGCCCTGGAAGTGTTTAATGGGACAGTGTAGAGGGAGCATTACTCTGTATCTAACCCCATGCTGTACCTGTCCTGGGAGTGTTTGATGGGACAGTGTAGAGGGAGCTTTACTCTGTATCTAACCTGTGCTGTATCTGTCGTGGGAGTGTTTGATGGGGCAGTGTAGAGAGAGCATTACTCTGTATCTAACCCCGTGCTGTACCTGCCCTGGGAGTGTTTGTTGGGACAGTGTAGAGGAAGCTTTACTCTGTATCTAACCCGTGCTGTACCTGATTAACTCTGTATCTAACCCGTGCTGTACCTGCCCTGGGAGTGTTTGATGGGACACTGTAGAGGGAGCTTTACTCTGTATCTAACCCCGTGCTGTACCTGCCCTGTGAGTGTTTGATGGGACTGTGTAGAGGGAGCTTTACTCTGTATCTAACCCCGTGCTGTACTTGCCCTGGGAGTGTTTGACGGGACAGTGTAGAGGGAGCTTTACTCTGTATCGAACCCGTGCTGTACCTACCCTGGGAGTGTTTGATGGGAGAGTGTAGAGGGAGCTTTACTCTGTATCTAACCCCGTGCTGTACCTGCCCTGGGTGTGTTTGATGGGACAGTGTAGAGGGAGCATTACTCTGTATCTAACCCCGTGCTATACTTGCCCTGGGAGTGTTTGACATGACAGTGTAGAGGGAGCTTTACTCTGTATCTAACCTGTGCTGTATCTGTCGTGGGAGTGTTTGATGGGGCAGTGTAGAGAGAGCATTACTCTGTATCTAACCCCGTGCGCACCTGCCCTGGGAGTGTTTGATGGGACAGTGTAGAGGGAGCTTTACTCTGTATCTAACCCCGTGCTGTACCTGCCCTGGGAGTGTTTGACATGACAGTGTAGAGGGTGCTTTACTCTGTATCTAACCCGTGCTCTACCTGCCCTGGGAGTGTTTGATAGGACAGTGTAGAGGGAGATTTACTCTGTATCTAACCCATGCTGTAACTGTCCTGGGAGTGTTTGATGGGACAGTGCAGAGGGAGTTCTATTCTGTATCTAACCCCGTGCTGTACCTGCCCTGGGAGTGTTTGATGGGACAGTGTAGAGGGAGCTTTACTCTGTATCTAACCCATGCTGTACCTGATTAACTCTGTATCTAACCCATGCTGTACCTGCCCTGGGAGTGTTTGATGGGACACTGTAGAGGGAGCTTTACTCTGTATCTAACCCCGTGCTGTACCTGCCCTGGGAGTGTTTGATGGGACTGTGTAGAGGGAGCTTTACTCTGTATCTAACCCCTTGCTGTACTTGCCCTCGGAGTGTTTGACAGGACAGTGTAGAGGGAGCATTACTCTGTATCTAACCCCATGCTGTACCTGTCCTGGGAGTGTTTGATGGGACAGTGTAGAGGGAGCTTTACTCTGTATCTAACCTGTGCTGTACCTGTCCTGGGAGTGTTTGATGGGGCAGTCTAGAGAGAGCATTACTCTGTATCTAACCCCGTGCTGTACCTACCCTGGGAGTGTTTGATGGGAGAGTGTAGAGGGAGCTTTACTCTGTATCTAACTCGTGCTGTACCTGCCCTGGAAGTGTTTGATGGGACAGTGTAGAGGGAGCATTACTCTGTATCTAACCCCATGCTGTACCTGTCCTGGGAGTGTTTGATGGGACAGTGTAGCGGGAGCTTTACTCTGTATCTAACACGTGCTGTACCTGTCCTGGGAGTGTTTGATGGGACAGTGTAGAGGGAGCTCTGTTCTGTATCTAACCCCGTGCTGTACCTGCCCTGGGAGTGTTTGTTGGGACAGTGTAGAGGAAGCTTTACTCTGTATCTAACCCGTGCTGTACCTGGTTAACTCTGTATCTAACCCGTGCTGTACCTGCCCTGGGAGTGTTTGATGGGACACTGTAGAGGGAGCTTTACTCTGTATCTAACTCGTGCTGTACCTGCCCTGGAAGTGTTTGATGGGACAGTGTAGAGGGAGCATTACTCTGTATCTAACCCCATGCTGTACCTGTCCTGGGAGTGTTTGATGGGACAGTGTAGAGGGAGCTTTACTCTGTATCTAACCTGTGCTGTACCTGTCCTGGGAGTGTTTGATGAGGCAGTCTAGAGAGAGCATTACTCTGTATCTAACCCCGTGCGTACCTGCCCTGGGAGTGTTTGATGGGACAGTGTGGAGGGAGCTTTACTCTGTATCTAACCCCGTGCTGTACCTGCCCTGGGAGTGTTTGATGGGACAGTGTAGAGGGAGCTTTAATCTGTATCTAACCCATGCTGTAACTGTCCTGGGAGTGTTTGATGGGACAGTGTAGAGGGAGCTTTACTCTGTATTTAACCCGTGCTGTACCTGCCCTGGGAGTGTTTGATGGGACGGTGTAGCGGGAGCTTTACTCTGTATCTAACCCGTGCTGTACCTGTCCTGGGAGTGTTTGATGGGACAGTGTAGAGGGAGCTCTGTTCTGTATCTAACCCCGTGCTGTACCTGCCCTGGGAGTGTTTGTTGGGACAGTGTAGAGGAAGCTTTACTCTGTATCTAACCCGTGCTGTACCTGATTAACTCTGTATCTAACCCGTGCTGTACCTGCCCTGGGAGTGTTTGATGGGACACTGTAGAGGGAGCTTTACTCTGTATCTAACCCCGTGCTGTACCTGCCCTGTGAGTGTTTGATGGGACTGTGTAGAGGGAGCTTTACTCTGTATCTAACCCCGTGCTGTACTTGCCCTGGGAGTGTTTGATGGGACACTGTAGAGGGAGCTTTACTCTGTATCTAACCCCGTGCTGTACCTGTCCTGGGAGTGTTTGATGGGACAGTGTAGAAGGAGCATTACTCTGTATCTAACCCCGTGCTGTACCTGGCAACAAGCAGTGCGGGAGATCCTTCAAAAAGCTGCACCAACACTTTCCTGCTCCTGCGCAGGAAACGATCACGGCGAGATGGCCAAATTTGATGGAGAAGTTGATTTTCCCCTGGGTTCTGTATAAAGCCCATCTCTGCTTCGTGTTGCAAATGGCACGGTGACTGCAGCAGCTGCTGTGAAACCAGGCTTGAGGGGCCGTATGGCCTACTCCTGCTCCTATTTATGTGCCAGCACAATGCACCAGGAGCAGAACTTCAGGCCCTCCGCTACATTTACAAACAGCCAAAATTATTTGAATTCCCACGCAGTGGGCAGGCAGGACCTGGCAGCCAAACATCTTGCGCACACTCCAGATCCTAGACTAGTTCCTAGACTCGTTTGTATTAAATTTGGATTCGATTGCAGCAACACGATCACTGAACCCCTTAAAGCACCAACGTGCTTGGCTGAGCATGTCTATTCCCAACCCTGCTCCTTCACTGAAGGTGTTACTACAGTTGTACAGGGCCTTGGTGAGGCCACACCTGGAATATTGTGTTCAGTTTTTGGTTTCCTAACTTGAGGAAGGACATTCTTGCTATTGAGGGAGTGCAGCGAAGGTTCACCAGACGGATTCCCGGGATCGCGGAACTGACTTATCAAGAAAGACTGGATCAACTGGGCTTGTATTCACTGGAGTTCAGAAGAATGAGAGGGGACCTCATAGAAACGTTTAAAATTCTGACGGGTTTAGACAGGTTAGATGCAGGAAGAATGTTCCCAATGTTGGGGAAGTCCAGAACCAGGGGTCACAGTCTAAGGATAAGGGGTAAGCCATTTAGGACCGAGATGAGGAGAAACCTCTTCACCCAGAGAGTGGTGAACCTGTGGAATTCTCTACCACAGAAATTTGTTGAGGCCAATTCACTAAATATATTCAAAAATGAGTTAGATGTAGTCCTTACTACTCGGGGGATCAAGGTGTATGGCGAGAAAGCAGGAATGGGGTACTGAAGTTGCATGTTCAGCCATGAACCCATTGAATGGCGGTGCAGGCTCGAAGGGCCGAATGGCCTACTCCTGCACCTATTTTCTATGTTTCTATGTTTCTATGTTTAGGTCCTAACTAAAACCAAGAAATATAACATCGAAGCAATTAGCTGAATTTGTATCTTTCCTTATCTCATGAACATTTCTGTAACATTTAATATTGATTGGAGGTTGTGCTTGAATAAATTTATTTAAATTCAGAGCCTTTGATCAGAACCTCCCTCTAAACTTGAAGAACGATACAGTCCTTCCAGAACTTCCTGATCTTATATTCACCCTTTATTTGCTGGACAAAGAGCCAGTTGAATAAAACATTACCTCGGATTGCTTTGGAATTCTGATAGAGATGCGCGCATATATAAATGTTAAACTATGCAAAAGTTCAAAGTGCAATGTTTCTCTTTTCACACCAATCCCTCTGCGCCAGTTGTCAGTCTGATAAAATGCAGTTTTATCCTTGATTGTCATTTTATTATCCGGAAGCCTCGCATGTTGGGCTTGATTTTCGGTTTCCGGCGAAAAGGGTAGTTTTACGCCAAAATTACCGTTTTCGATGTGCTACTGTTTTTAGGCTGAACTTTCGGCCTTTACAGCGTATCGGTAACGTTGGCGTTGCACGAGGATTCGCGGCGCAAACCGCGAGTTTTGGCAACTTTAGTCTGGGGCCGGGAGCGCTGCGAGAGAGGCCTTTGGTGGGGGAAATAAATTCCAAAAAACATTCCAAAAACATAAAAAAACATTTACACGACCATTGTCTATTGAATCACTGAAAAAAAAATTTAAAATAAAAACTAAAACTTTAACTTATCTTTTTTGCAGGTTTTCATACTTACCACAGCTGGCAGGGCTGCACCGACAGGTTTGGCCTGTCGGCATTCTGGGTGCGGGTCGGGAGAGCGCCGAAAGTACGATGGTAACACAATCTGCGTTGTTGCATGTCGGCGCACCTGTCCCCGGCGGTACGTGGAAGTGCCGCCGCAAACAGGTTCCCGAGGATCCCGCCAACCGGGCTTTCACTGCAGAGGGTCAAATCGCCGTGAAAACCCGGTCGCAAACCCGGCGAAAATCCGGCCCATAGTGCAATTGTCACACTTTGAAAATGTAACACATGAAAATTCAGTGTCACAGTTACACTTGATTAGATCACTTTTTTTATTCATTCCTGGGATGTGGATGTTGCTGGCAAGGCCAACATTTATTGCCCATCCCTAATTGCCCTCGAGAAGGTGGTGGTGAGCCGCCTTCTTGAACCGCTGCAGTCCAGTGCTGTTCGGGAGGGAGTTCCAGGATTGTGACCCAGCGACGATGAAGGAACGGCGATATATTTCTTGGAGGAGAACTTGCAGGTGATGTTGTTCCCATGCGCCTGCTGCCCTTGTCCTTCGAGGTGGTAGAGGTCGCTGGTTTGAGAGGTGCTGTCGCAGAAGCCTTGGCGAGTTGCTGCAGTGCATCTTGTAGACGGTACACACTGCAGCCACGGTGCGCTGGTGGTGGAGGGAGTGAATGTTTAAGGTGGTAAATGATGTGCCAATCAAGCGGGCTTTTTCCTGGATGATGTCGAGCTTCTTGAGTGTTGTTGGAACTGCACTCATCCATCCATTCCATCACACTCCTGACTTGTGCCTTGTAGATGGTGGAAAGGCTTTGGGGAGTCAGGAGGTGAGACACTCGCCTCTGATCCACTCTTGTAGCCGCAGTATTTATGTGGCCAGCCCAGTTAAGTTCCTGGTCAATGTTGACTCCCAGGATGTTGATGGTGGGGGATTCAGCGATGGTGATGCCGCTGAATATCAATGAGCCGTTGTTGGAGATGGTCATTGCCTGGCACTTGTGTGGCACGAATGTTACTTGCCAGTTATCAGCCCAAGCCTGAATGTTGTCCACGTCTTGCTGCATGTGGGCACGGACTGCTTGGTTATCTGAATAGTTGCGAATGGAACTAAAGACTGTGCAATCATCAGTGAACATCCCCACTTCTGACTTATGGCGGAGTGAGTTTGTTGATGAAGTAGCTGAAGAAGGATGGGCCTAGAACACTGCCCTGAGGAACTCCTGCAGCGAAAACCTGGGGCTGACATAGTTGACCTCCAACAACCACAACCATCTTCCTCTGTGCTAGGCATAATCCACAACACTACTTTCTGAAAATCTGAATCAAAACATCGTCACAGCAGTAACTCTGAATCATCTCTCGGAAGGCTGTGTGTGAGTGTGTGTGCATATATTTAAGCACCTTAATATACCCTGCTCTATGATACCTTTTACTGTAGACTGAATAACATAGCATTGAGAGCTTAAAAAAAAATTGTGGATTCTATTTCAAACTGTTAATAGTGTGAATGTAAGCGGTAGGAGATACGATTAATTAAGATATGTACAAAGACATTAAATGTATGCTCAACATTCTTCAAAACAGCTGACATAGTTTTTTGCTGAATAGAGGCTCTAATGAGCATAGAGTGCTTACTGTGCATGCGCCTCTTTGCATTTAAAGATTTGACATTCAGAATTTCCAAGTAACAGTTCACTAAATCCCAGACCTGCTGTGTCGACAATCTTTGCCTGCCTTGATAGGAGTGACAGGGCTGTTCTTGCTTTTAGTCTTCTCATCCTCAGAATGTTCAAAACTATGCAAAACTTTCCCACGTTGCAGTGGGCTTCACCTGTCCCACATTTTTACTTTTGTGTTTTTAAAATATTATAGTGGTTTTGTCTTTGGAGCTCCGTGGTTGTCAGAACTGGGTGGGTGAGGTGGATTAAACGTTGCTTTGCCCGAGGTGGTTCAATCTTGTACGTACTGTAAGAAAAACTGACTGGAATACCCACCACCTTAAGGATATTAATGATTAAGCGACTGTAATGTATGCACTCGTGAGCATGCTCACAGGTTTGTAGAGCTGTTGCGGCTGCCCGAACTGACCCCCGTCCGGACGGAATTCCTCATCGGCGCCAAGCCCCAGAACCTCCCTCGGGAACCGACGCCTCACAACTTGAGCCTCCTCGGGGAAATCCCCTCCGTGCCTTTCAGTTCTGCGCAGAGGGGTTTCCTGTATGGGCTGCTCCTGCACACTCTCCACCTTGCCATCCTCGACTGCCGTCCGGACACGCCATGGCGTTACCACCTTGCCGTCCGGACGGCAGACGAGGATGGCAAGGTCGAGAGTGTGCAAGAGGGCACACTCAGGGGGCACTTAATTAATGTTTACAATGAAAATAGTTGTAGAGCTGTTGCGTTGTGAGTGGCTTGGACAGTCACGTGATGTTCACAAGACTCAATAAAACCCTAGTCGGTTGGGTCTAGGTCATCCCTGATGAGGTAAGCAGTTGTGAGCCGAGTGGATGAACTGGTAACGTGTAATAAAAACAGAAAATGCTGGAAATCTCAGCAGGTCAGGCAGCATGTGCGGTGTGATTGTTAAACCTTTGATAATAAACCAACGACTTCTTAATAGCAATGTGTTGCTATGAATTCTTAAGCAAAGAACCTGTGAAGCAAATACATTACAGCAACCTCCGTGATGTTACTGATGTTAAGTTGGAGGCTGAAGCTGCTTTACGAGGATAGAAGTGTTACAGCATTTAGTGCCCAATGTAGTGGGACATATTACATTGTATCGTCAAGGTTCATCATTTCCTTGTACATTTATAATGTTTTTCTCATTATTATTGTTGTGTATGCAATAACTGTTAGACTGAGTACTGTTTAACTCCAAGAGGTATGACCTTGGCTCTCTCTGCTTTATTAAGGCCCAAAGTGACTAATATACAAAATAGCTGGCCTTTTATACTTGGGCTGCACACACGTGCGTGCAGCCCAATGGCCTCCAACAGTGACGCCATCTAGTGGCTAGTGATCCCAAAAGTACATACATGACAATTATGTTACAATGCTTCTTTCCAGTACCTGTATTAATATTCTGAGCTAGGATTTTGAATATTCTTCTTCTTCTTCTTCTTCCCATTTTGTTATTAGTGACTTTTTCTGTCCGTTAATTGAGGTTTCAATACTGCATGTCTTTAGTGGCCTTTACACTGGCCATTCGTGGACCCGCTTTGTCTGCTTCTGATTGGTACATTCCCATTCCCTCCATTGTTAATTTGTCACTGACTGACACTCCACAGGCACAAAACAATCAGGTGGAAGAAGTATTACCCACAGAGTTGTTGAATTATTTGTGGGTTTCTTGCCGTGTTACTTTGTCTGTAAATAGTCCAGCTGGGCGAGGGCGGATATGCAACCTTGTAAAAGGTTTTTGGGAGTGTCTTGAATAGAGCAGCTTCTTTCTTTTATTAGTCCCTGTGTCTGATCGCCCATTTTATGATTTCTAATCTTTTGGAATATCATGATTGGCCGTTTTCATTCCTGTTGCTACCAGCTGATTGGCACGATGCCAGTCTGTTCAGTTGAGAACGTGTGACGTAGAACTGGTATTGCTCACAGTAACTCCGAAGTTCTGCTATTCCAATAAGGAAGTTTCCGAGATGACAGGGAAGAACTGATTCCTAGAAAATAAATAATTAGTGTTTTCCTATAGATAAGCAAATTGCTACCATAGCTCTCTGCCAGGGATGAGATACTTTAAATCACCAGACTATTGATGAACTATTCCTACAGCCAATGACTGCACGGCTATTTTTAATAGTTTTATATTGTCGTGAAGGTACCATTTTTAAGTCTTCCTTGTATACCAGGTTGACTTCAAAGGAACGAGGGGTATATAATCAGACAGACAGTCTGTGTTCTCCATTTCCTGTCATGAAGTACCGTTATACAGGTTGGACACCATAGGAAACCATGGAGGTTTTTCTCACAAAACAGCATTTTGTAACATACACATTATCCACAGTTGAAAAAGGTTGCAGTGGAGCAAGAAAGGTTGAAAGCGAGAGGCGAGAGGAGGATTGTCTATTCGATAACATGAAATCTGGTCCAGGAGGGTGCGAGAGATGCTAGAAGAGCCTCCCTAGATATCGGAACAGTCATCAAATTGTGCATAGACTTGAGTTTTATGGAGAGTTATTGAAAAGAAAACAAGTGATTGGTACTAAAGAGGAAGCCAAGCTCCCTGGAGGCAGTTTTAGCAATGCGGAGATGCGGGGCGTGCACTTGAACTCAAAGGAGAAAGTGCGGCTTAAAAATGAAGAAGATTGTGCCGACAAAGGCAAGAGATGACAATTGTTGGTTAGACCTGAGAGAGATGTTGGAGAAACCATGGAGCTGGATTTTCGGTTGTCTTAACGCCTCAGTTAGCGGCCAGAGGGGGCGTTAATGGGAGCGTAAGAGGATACCGACCGGGAGCGCAGCCTTTAGCGCCCGAACGAAAATTCATTCGCGGCTCACCGGGGGCACAAACCAGTAGCGTCTGGCTGCTGCCGATCGGTGCGATCCTGACGTATTCCCGGTGCAACGCCCACGCTTGCGATCCGGTGGGTAAATTCAGCGCAGCCGCCTCGTTGAGCGCCCGCCCAGAACAGCGTCTGGAAAAACAGTGGGTCCGGGCTTGCGGAGTCGTGAACCGGTGGCTACTTAAAGGGACGAGGAAACGCTTCTCTCGGAGGTCACAGTCAGTGCGACGTTTACACACAGCACGGTGAGTTGCAGCGGCAGACGGATATAAGAGCTCAGCTTGAGAAAAAGTGATTTTGAAAACTTTAATGGGTGCATTACTATGCTGCGCCTTTAAGACTCGGTTTTTCCCGGGATCTGAATCGGAGTTCGGCTCAATGCGCCGGTTAAACTTAGCATCCGCCCCAGGTTCAAGTGTGCAACGGTTGATTTATCACGCTTGGCAGCTCTTCGACCGATTTGGACGAATTTCTGGGCGGGAGGCGCAAACTGTTTTAAGGCGCTAAGAGTACCGCTCCGCCTGGGTTAACGCCACAACAGAGGCGTGGCCGAATTTCTCCCACCGTGTCTTTGAATGATTGAAAGGAGTTCTTTGGCTGTTGAAGGCCACAGAGGAGGTCACGATGTAGTCACTCAGCCATTGCACTGCGAGAGGACTGGAGGTTGTACACCTCGGCAGCGTGAAATCTGAAGGAAGTTGATGAATGTAGAATGGAATCTGTCATGTATTCAACCAGCATTGTAACCCATGTATAATCTGACCTAAGTTGTACACTGTGAGAACACTGACCACTAGGTGGTGAACTTGTGGGAGACACTCCTAACCTAGACCTTCAGATATAAAAGGGGAAGCTCCACCCACTTCCATCACTTGACTGCTATGAAATAAAGGACAGGTCACAGACTGATCTTCTCTCAAGCATGGGCCTCGTGTGCATTTATACTGTATAGGAAGGACGTATCAGAATCATCGGCAGAAGAGTCGATGAGGTAGGTGATGAGTGGAGGAGGTTGCGAGAACAGAATGAGGAAGTCAAGTTAGAGGATCAAGCATCAACTACAACATTGTAAGTTAAGAAGAAACTAAAAAGAAAGAAAGACTTGCATTTATATAGCGCCTTACATGACCACTGGTCTCAAAGCGCTTTACAGCCAATGAAGTACTTTTGAAGTGTAGTCACTATCGTAATGTGGGAAACGCGGCAGCCAATTTGCGCACAGCAAGCTCCCACAAACAGCAATGTGATAATGACCAGATCATCTGTTTTGGTGATGCTGATTGAGGGATAAATATTGGGCAGGACACCGGGGGGATAACTCCCCTGCTCGTCTTCGAAATAGCACCATGGGATCTTTTACATCCACCTGAGAGGCAGACAGGGTCTCAGTTTAACATCTCATCCGAAAGACAGCACCTCTGACAGTGCAGCACTCCACTGGAGTGTCAGCTTAGATTTTTGTGCTCAAGTTCCTGGAGTGGGATTACGAACCCACAGCCTTCTGATTCACAGGCGAGAGTGCTACCCACTGAGCCACAGCTGACACTAAATGGACATCGCTTCGGTAGAGTATGATGGTAAGATGTTTAGCAGTTCAAGGTACAAAACCCTCTCAAAAACAATGGTGATATTCGATGCAATGGCAGATGATTCACCAAAGTATTCAACAGCAGAGTTCCAGAGGTGTGCAAATGAGGCAAAAGATCGCCTGTGGAACAAGCATGTTCAAAAGCACAGTGGTGATTATAGATTTAGGAGCAGGCTGACTGTTCTTGGGTGCTGAGTGGGGCGATAAAGAAGTCGAGAAGAGAAATACCTTAGAGTGGGATTCCTACACGATAAATACTGATGTCCAGGGATGGTTCAGACCTTTCTGAGATTCTGCAATGGTACTTGCGACAATAACTGACCCGAAATCCACTTGGGACTCTTGCAATCTCATCCATCCAGTGATTAATAGTGTATAATGAATACCACACACAATAAATGCAATTTTCTGTAAAGAGCACCACATTTCTGGATATGGTGCAGCTGTATTATCTGGTAATGATATCATAATAAGGAATTTAGTAACAAGATGGACATATTTAAAAGAGAATCTGGAATTTCTTACCAGGGCTACTGAACCACAATGTGTAATCTTGTTTAAGTTGTTCGATTGGGGAAGAAAAAACAATCCTGAACACATTAAAGAACTTAAGAACATAAGACATAGGAGCAGGAGTAGGCCATTTGGCCCCTCGAGCCTGCTCCGCCATTCAATAAGATCAGGGCTGATCTGATCATGGACTCAGCTCCACTTCCCCGCCCGCTTCCCATAACCCCTTATTCCCTTATCACTCAAAAATCTGTCTATCTCCACCTTAAATATATTCAATGACCCAACCTCCACAGCTCTCTGGGGCAGAGAATTCCACAGATTTACAACCCTCTGAGAGAAGAAATTCCTCCTCATCTCAGTTTTAAATGGGTGGCCCCTTATTCTGAGACTATGCCCCCAAGTTTTAGTTTCCCCTATGAGTGGAAATATCCTCTCTGCACCCACCTTGTCAAGCCCCCTCATTATTTTATACATTTCGATAAGATCACCTCTCATTCTACTGAACTCCAATGAGTAGAGGCCCAACCTACTCAATCTATCCTCATAAGTCAACCCCTTCATTTCCGGAATCAACTTAGTGAATCTTCTCTGAACAACCTACAATGCAAGTATATCCTTCCTTAAATACGGAGACCAAAACTACTTTTGGAGAGTAGTCACTGTTGTAATGTGGGAAACACGGCAGCCAATTTGCACACAGCAAGCCAGATCATCTGTGTTTTTGTTATGTTGATTGAGGGATAAACATTGGGCAGGACACCGGATTGTCTCCTGAATTCACTATTGGATTTTATTAGATGAACCCAAAAAGGTTTGACTTGCATCCTGTTTGCTCTGAATACATATATTTAGTCACATTTCCTTGGTAAGAACAATTGATTTCGGTCTGCAGTTCCTGGTACATTGATTGCTGTGCTGAATATTATCTCCAGACCAGTGGGAGATAGACATCAATATTTCAGTCAGCAAAATTACTTGCCCTGATGTTTTGACAATAGAAAAGTACTGAAAAATAACCAATAGGTTAAACAAAGCAAAAGCCTAGATTCTCTGTTGTGGGCATAGATTAGACCCAAATGGGTAGCGACAGATTTTACGTAGGCACAAATGGAAATGGTACTGTTGGCACCCAGCTTTCCGTGGTTCGCGTATGTATGTGCACAGTGCCGTGGATCACGCTGGTGGGAGTGGAAAATTGCATCTACATAAAATATAAAGGAAGCTGAGACAATTCAAGGTGAATATCAGAATAGGGGACAGAGATTCTGAAAGCCTTTGGGAAGTCTCCGAAAGCATCGTGGCCCATGAACAGCCTTTGCCAGGTTGAAGGGGAAGTGGAGGAAGAAGAAACGGGCAGAAATGAAAGAGGAGGGAACTAAGGTGCGGGCAATTGGCAGAGCAAACCCGGCTGCTAATTCCTCTGTTTGAATGTTGGGTGATTTGGGACCATGCCAGCATTGCATTGCAATAGTGACTACACGTTCAAAAAGTACTTCATTGGCTGTAAAGCGCTTTGGGACGTCTGGTGATCGTGAAAGGCGCTATAGAAATGTAAGTCTTTTTTCGTTTAGCACTGGAGAATAGTTGGTGTCCTTACTGTTATGTATGTAATAACTCGATAGACTGAATACTGTAAACTAACACAGGTACAAACCTGGCTCTGTTTTATTAGGGCCCAAAGTGATTACCTTACATGATGGCTTGCCTTTTATACCTGGACCACACACATGTGCGTACAGCCCAATGACCTCTGACAGTGGCACCACCTGGTGGCTAGTAACCCCAAGCATACATACATGACACTTACGACCAGCCTTGTTGCACTTCTGGCGGCAGAGCGGAACGCCTGGAGTTCCAGCCCCCGTTTTTTTTGTTATTAAACCAACTTTTGGGAGCAATTAGTTGATCACGAAAGTCACACAAATAAAACGATGAGCATGATAGATTAGTTCATTCCCTGTCTTCAGTCAGACTCGATTATTTTGCAGATGCAATTAAATCAGAATAAGCATGCAGTTACATCATCAAAATGTAAACGGTAGGACACCAGAGAATATTGTACTTCCATTACTAGGGAGCGATTAACTCCATGGACATGTCTTGTGCAGTAAGTTATGCGTCTCATTAAAATTTCATAAATGATTAAATCCAATTGCGGCAGCAACTGGGAGAAATTCGGAAGCAAAATATTTTTAAATTGCAGCCTGTGGCTTAAAAATGAATACCCCAGACTGTATTGGTGCAGTCTTTTGTTTGGTACAAACAGAGCAATGTGGCAATGTTGTATTACTCCCTCTCCGTTAATGGGAGCATGTAATGCTTGTATTGCACTGCTGGGTATTGTGCGGAATTTAAGTAAGCAGTTGACTTTTGCCATAATATTGTTACAGCTCCTGCCTCATCCATTCCACATGGAGTGTTGCACAAGCGGCATATTGTCACTGATTGTCAACCTTCCATGGTGCTGCAGACGGGGAGTTCAGATCACATGTAGTCTTTGGGTGAAGTGGGAGGTTAATGAGGGGTGGGGAGGGGGTGGGGAGGGAGTGCAATGGGGAGGGGAGCGGAGAGGTGGGGAGGGGAGAGGTGAGATGGCAGGGGAGGGGAGAGTGGGGTGGGGAGGGGAGGGGTGAGATGGCAGGGGAGGGGAGAGTGGGGTGGGGAGGGGAGGGGTGAGATGGCAGGGGAGTGGGGAGGGGAGGGGTGAGATGGCAGGCGAGGGGAGAGTGGGGTGGGGAGGGGAGGGGTGAGATGGCAGGGGAGGAGAGAGTGGGGTCGGGAGGGGTGGGGAGGGGAGGGGTGAGATGGCAGGGGAGGGGAGAGTGGGGTCAGGAGGGGTGGGGAGGGGAGGGGTGAGATGGCAGGGGAGGGGAAAGTGGGGTCGGGAGGGGACGCGAGAGTGGAGTGGGGTGGGGGGAGGGGAGAGTGGAGTGGGGTGGGGGGGGAGAGGTGGGGAGGGGAGGGGTGAGGAGAGTAAAGTAGGGTGGGGAGGGGAGGGGTGGGGTGGGGAGAGTGGAGTGGTGTGGAGAGGGGAGGGGAGGGGTGGGGAGAGTGGAGTGGGGGAGGGAGGGGAGGGGAGAGTGGAGTGGGGGAGGGAGGAGAGGGGAGGGTGGGGAGAGTGGAGTGGGGTGGGGAGGGGAGGGGTGGGGAGAGTGGAGTGGAGTGGGGTGGGGGGGGAGGGGTGAGGAGAGTGGAGTGGGGTAGGGAGGGGAGGGAGGGGTAGGGTGGGGAGAGTGGAGTGGGGTACGGAGGGGAGGGAGGGGTAGGGTGGGGAGAGTGGAGTGGGGTAGGGAGGGGAGGGAGGGTTGGGGTGGGGAGAGTGGAGTGGGGTAGGGAGGGGAGGGAGGGGTGGGGTGGGGAGAGTGGAGTGGGGTAGGGAGGGGAGGGAGGGGTGGGGTGCAGTGGCATAATTCAGCCCCCAGTAAAAATCATACATTGGGTTCTTATTCCCATTCCCCGTGTGCGAGGTGTGCACGCGTCCATAGGGGCCGGGTAAGTTCCGTTTTCGGTCTGTGAAGTTAAAATCTGGAACTTGCGATCTGTCAGATCGCAGGCATTCCCGGGAGAAGGGCCTCCGTGGGTGGAGGGTGGGCCTATTTGCCCAATTTCTGCCCAACGAATGCCCGCGAAATTCTTACGCCTGGTAAAAGCTCACGCTGGGCCTGCTTTTCCCAGTGTAAGGCATTTAAAGGACATAAAAATATTTTTTTTCATTCACTTAAACATTAGAATACATGTAAGATAAGGTACATTTATTTTTAGACCCATTAAAATATGTACATTTATTTATAAAAATGATTTTGTTTTAAATATTTAATTAAATGGCATTTTGATTCATTTTAAATATGTAATGTTTATTAAAATCTATTTTAAGTGTAGGTATATTTTTGGGAGTATTCCCATTCATACTTATGGGGGTTCTGTACATACAGAATGGGGATCCCCTTTCTTTGATTGGTTGGGCCGGCCCACGTGTTCCAAAGAGATGCTTGAGAACCGCATGAGCTTATGGGATACGTGGGCCTCCACACAAGCCTAGGCATGGAGGCCCAGGAGCACAAGTGTCCGAACCTGTGGGACCATCAGGGAGGTTGGGAGATTTTCCGCAGGTCGGAGGCAGCCATGAACTTGTCATGCTGTAATGACACCCTCCTGGCATGGGTGGCGCTGCAGCGCTTCCACTGAGCGAGGGAGTGATTGCAGCTTGACAAACCTGCATCGGCACTTTCCATTGTAAATGTGGAGACAGCTATCGATTATGGCAAAGGTCGACAGGAGGTGCGTGCAGGTGTATGGTTTTTAATATACAGGTTCAACCTCCAAAATCCGGAGTTCCGGAATCCAGAATGTTCCAGAGTCCGGACAGCCGGCCGATCCGTGGGAGGGTCCTCCGGAAACCAGAAAATGTTCCGATATCCAGACAACCCCCACCTCGGCGAACCGATTTCGCCCCGGCCCGACTTCCCCCGCCCCGACTTCCCCCGCCCCGACTTCCCCCGGCCCGACTTCCCCCGGCCCGACTTCCCCCGCCCCGACTTCCCCCGGCCCGACTTCCCCCGCCCCGACTTCCCCCGGCCCGACTTCCCCCGCCCCGACTTCCCCCGCCCCGACTTCCCCCGGCCCGACTTCCCCCGCCCCGACTTCCCCCGGCCCGACTTCCCCCGCCCCGACTTCCCCCGGCCCGACTTCCCCCGCCCCGACTTCCCCCGCCCCGACGTCCCCCGCCCCGACTTCCCCCGGCCCGACGTCCCCCGGCCCGACGTCCCCCGCCCCGACTTCCCCCGGCCCGACGTCCCCCGGCCCGACGTCCCCCGCCCCGACTTCCCCCGGCCCGACTTCCCCCGGCCCGACGTCCCCCGCCCCGACGTCCCCCGGCCCGACTTCCCCCGCCCCGACTTCCCCCGGCCCGACTTTCCCCCGCCCCGACTTCCCCCGCCCCGACGTCCCCCGCCCCGACTTCCCCCGCCCCGACTTCCCCCGGCCCGACGTCCCCCGCCCCGACTTCCCCCGCCCCGACGTCCCCCGGCCCGACTTCCCCCGGCCCGACGTCCCCCGCCCTGACTTCCCCCGCCCCGACTTCCCCCGCCCCGACTTCCCCCGGCCCGACTTCCCCCGGCCCGACTTCCCCCGGCCCGACTTCCCCCGGCCCGACGTCCCCCGCCCCGACTACCCCCGGCCCGACTTCCCCCGGCCCGACTTCCCCCGCCCCGACTACCCCCGGCCCGACTTCCCCCGCCCCGACTTCCCCCGCCCCGACGTCCCACGCCCCGACGTCCCACGCCCCGACGTCCCCCGGCCCGACTTCCCCCGGCCCGACTTCCCCCGGCCCGACTTCCCCCGCCCCGACTTCCCCCGGCCCGACTACCCCCGGCCCGACTTCCCCCGCCCCGACTTCCCCGGCCCGACTTCCCCCGGCCCGACGTCCCCCGGCCCGACTTCCCCCGGCCCGACTACCCCCGGCCCGACTTCCCCCGCCCCGACTTCCCCCGGCCCGACTACCCCCGGCCCGACTTCCCCCGCCCCGACTTCCCCGGCCCGACTTCCCCCGCCCCGACTTCCCCCGCCCCGACTTCCCCCGCCCCGACTACCCCCGCCCCGACTACCCCCGCCCCGACTTCCCCCGCCCCGACTACCCCCGCCCCGACGTCCCCCGGCCCGACTTCCCCCGCCCCGACGTCCCACGCCCCGACGTCCCCCGCCCCGACTTCCCCCGGCCCGACTTCCTCCGCCCCGACTTCCCCCGGCCCGACTTCCCCCGCCCCGACTTCCCCCGGCCCGACTTCCCCCGCCCCGACTTCCCCCGCCCCGACTTCCCCCGCCCCGACTTCCCCCGCCCCGACGTCCCCCGCCCCGACTTCCCCCGGCCCGACTTCCCCCGGCCCGACTTCCCCCGCCCCGACTTCCCCCGGCCCGACTTCCCCCGGCCCGACGTCCCCCGCCCCGACTTCCCCCGGCCCGACTTCCCCCGGCCCGACTACCCCCGCCCCGACTTCCCCCGCCCCGACGTCCCCCGCCCCGACTTCCCCCGCCCCGACTTCCCCCGCCCCGACGTCCCCCGCCCCGACTTCCCCCGCCCCGACGTCCCCCGGCCCGACTTCCCCCGCCCCGACTTCCCCCGCCCCGACGTCCCCCGCCCCGACTTCCCCCGCCCCGACGTCCCCCGCCCCGACGTCCCCCGGCCCGACTTCCCCCGCCCCGACTTCCCCCGGCCCGACTTCCCCCGCCCCGACTTCCCCCGGCCCGACTTCCCCCGGCCCGACTTCCCCCGGCCCGACTTCCCCCACCCCGACTTCCCCCGGCCCGACTACCCCCGGCCCGACTTCCCCCGGCCCGACTTCCCCCACCCCGACTTCCCCCGGCCCGACTACCCCCGGCCCGACTTCCCCCGGCCCGACTTCCCCCGCCCCGACTTCCCCCGCCCCGACTTCCCCCGCCCCGACTTCCCCCGGCCCGACTTCCCCCGGCCCGACTACCCCCGGCCCGACTTCCCCCGGCCCGACTTCCCCCGGCCCGACGTCCCCCGCCCCGACTTCCCCCGGCCCGACTTCCCCCGGCCCGACTTCCCCCGGCCCGACTTCCCCCGGCCCGACTTCCCCCGGCCCGACGTCCCCCGCCCCGACTTCCCCCGCCCCGACTTCCCCCGCCCCGACTTCCCCGGCCCGACTTCCCCCGGCCCGACTTCCCCCGGCCCGACTTCCCCCGCCCTGACTTCCCCCGGCCCGACTTCCCCCGGCCCGACTTCCCCCGCCCCGACTTCCCCCACCCCGACCTCGCCCCGGCCCGACCTCGCCCCGACCCCCCCCTCCCTCCCCTTTACCTCGGCTGTCCGACCCCACCTACCTCGGGCCGGACAAGGAACTCATCCATGGCGGCGGGACCCCGCCCGATCAGGTCCTCGGCAGCGGAGCCCACCCGAACACTTCCTCGGCGGCTTGGCCCCGCCCGACGACCTGATCGACAGGGCCGGCGACCCAAACAGCTCCTCGACGAGAACCTTCCCCCCCCCCGCCCTTCTGACGTTCCGAAGTCCGGGATAAACATGAAAACCAGCTCGGCATCGGTCCCGAGGTTGCCGGATTCGGGCGGTCGAACTTGTATTACTAGTCGTCATCATCATAGGCAGTCCCTCAAAACAAGGATGACTTGCGTCCACGTCAAAAAGGGATGAATTCACAGGTGTTTCAATGAAGGACCTAAAATTCCAGGTCCTGAACTACATCCTGAAGGCTGGAAGATGCCTGTGCGTGGATTTTTTTAACATGTGGTGGCCATTGCACACCAGCCACCACACGGGCTTGACAGAGCTAGGTCTTTGTTATTTATGCAGACTATAGATATGCTTTCTGTGTAGTCACTGTATAGTTGCATACTTGTTTACCTGATGTACTATCAATAAGGTTTACACTGTGTAGATACTATGCTGGCACCACCAGAGGGTGCAACTGGTGGAGAATGGGTTTTCCTGCCCTGGTGGCAGGGGCTGTGTAAAAGGGGAGCCACCATGCGGCTGCCTCACTCTGGAGTTTGGAATAAAGGACCAAGGTCACTATAGTTTGAGTACAACACATTGCCTCGTGGAGCCATTCATAGGTACAGTACAGACATAATAGTCTTGGTCCAGTGGCAAGGATTACTCAAGACGATTGGAGACCAGCTCTGCTGCACGGACCTGGTGCGCACACGTATCGCAGTGTGGGCTGGGCCCGTGCTGCCCCTGAGCCCTCGCCTCTTCTGGCCCCGAACTCACGCCTCTCCCGGGCCCCGATCACATTCCTCTACATTTGCTCGCCGCTCCTTCGCCCCGACCTCGCCGCTCCTGCTGTACCCACCCACGCTCCAATCACCGACCTGGACCTTGACCCGACCTGCGAGAGACCATCAGCGGCAGGCTGGGGCCATAAGAGGAGCGGCGACCATGGGCAGGGTGGCGGCACACCACTTCAAGGCACAGCGCGAGCTGGTGCAGGAGGGCGACAGCAGCGAAGAGGGACATCATCAAGGTCCAGGTCGGTGATTACTAGTAGGCCTCCCGTGACAATGCACCCACACCAAGTCAGGGCCCGATGTGGTCTTCAGGGGAAGCGGAGTTAGCGAACTGGGGGATAATCAGACTGAGGCGCACCCAGATGGCATTCAGCCCCCATTTTAACGCCATAGGATTTTCCTCTTTAGTGCCTGGATTGGAGAGAAGCGAGGGAAATTGAGTGGGGAGGATGGTGTGCCGGTTACACAACTCACCTCATCTTCCTTTCATCTATTTAGAGGGAAGGAAACTCCGGCGGGTTCTGTGAGGGAAGGATGCACTTCCTTGCCACATTCTCCTGCCTGAAAGCCCCCCAGACAATAAAGATGAATAGCTAACCCAAACATTCCGTCCTTATATTTATATTTCCATAATAGGCCCCGAGTGTTTATGCTCCACACGAGCCTCCTCCATCACTCTGTCCTTCTATTTCTTTCTCCCTCATGTACTTATCTAGCTTCCCCTTAAATGCTATTCGTCTCAACTACTCCCTGTGGCAACGAGTTCCACATTCTAAAAGAAAGACTTGCATTTATATCGCGCCTTTCACGAATCTAAAAGCACTTGACAGCCAATGACATACTTTTGGAGCCTAGTCACTGTTGTATTGTGGGAAACGCGGCAGCCAATTTGAATAATTAAAGCGTCACCTCGCCTCTCCCCTTCACTTAAAGGGGAGGGCCGCTGCGAGCTCTGCGATTATTTTAGTTCGGTCTACTGGGCCACCAGGGAGGGTTTCGGCCGGGCCAGCGGCCTGGCACCCAAGAGGGCGCTCCAGGCTGCCTGTTGGCCGAACACGGGGGCATAATAGTCGGCCTGACCTGGCAGTCGGCCGACAAAAAAAAAATATGATGGCGGCCGTGGCAGTGCGCCCTCCCCTTTAATGGCGGCCGCACCACACCGCCATTTTACACACACTGCAAACACAGTGCACCCACAGAAAAAGCTATCGGGGGCACCACGCGGCAGGCCGAGGATTATTTTAGGTGAATTTTGCTTGCGGTGCGGGGGATCGGCGGTGCGCGCTTTGGTGACGCACTCAGGAGGGTTCGGCAGAAGTGGGGCGTAAGTGGGGACCGCCAGAAAAACCACCGAGGAGAATTTCGCGAGCGGCGGCCATTCGACGCCATCGCGGTTGCTGCCGCTTCCTGGCGATAACAGGCCTTAACCGGGAGGCTGAATTTCGGCCCCAAACAGTACAACACAAGCGTTGCCTTACTTAGATGATGGGCCGTATTGCGGTCTGTCAGGGTGCGGACGATGTGCACACACGCCCGAAGAGGCCCCACAAGTTTCGGGTTTAGGCGCGCGAAGCACACGCCCATGAACCCGGCACTTCCGATCTGTCAAAATTTCCCGCTGGGAGAAGGACCTTTGCGGACGGAGATTTGGGCTATTTGTCCAACTCCTGCCCAGTAAATGTCCTTCAAACTCTTATGCCTACTTTCACCAGCGCAATAGTTTTAAACGATAGAAAAATGTAATTTTATCACTAATTTTTATATTAAAAACCCTGTCCATTAAGATAAGTTTATTTTTAACCCTATTAAAACATATTTTAAAACATTTCAAAAAAATATATTTTTTCTAAATCATTTAATTTAATTCAATTTCAATTAATTTTAAATATGTGAGGTGTTTTTTTTAATTTGCGTTTCTGTGTTTTTGGGGATATCACCATTGATAGTAATGGGAGCCCGTACAAGCGGAACTCACTGTTACTATCAATGAGATTCACTCTGTTCATTGGTGGTCCAGGCCCACATGATCCCAGGATGCCCGTATGTTCCCGGGATTCAAGGGCCTCTGCACATCTAGGCCACGGAGCGCAAGTGTTTGTTCCTCCAGGACCACCAGGTACTTTTCGTAAATGTCTTTTTGGTCATTTCTGGCCCATAATCTTGGTGAGAACTGAGAGCCCTATGCCAACCTGTAATATTGTAACTGGACACAATTTGCTGATTGCAGAATTGGTTAATCAAATATGGCCATCATTCTCACAAGGCTATAAAGAGTCCTTTCGATTGTTGTTATCCAGTCACAGCCAAGTATACTCTAAAGTTATTTCCCCACGGCGCCCCCCCGCCCCCGTACATTCTATCACTGGGCCTCTTGTACAAATCTCATTGAGTGACAGTGCTTGCAACTCAGTGAAAGGCATGAGGGGTTTCATGACCTGAGACCATTGCAACTGTTGGGCACTGTAAAGGGAGTCGTCTTGATTACAGTATCATGCTCCAAAGAAAGTCTTTTTATTCGTTAATGGGATGTGGGCGTTACTGGTAAGGCCAGCATTTATTGCCCATCCCTAATTGCCCTTGAGAAGGTGATGGTGAGCCGCCTTCTTGAACCGCTGCAGTCCGTGTGGTGAAGGTACTCCCACAGTGCTGTTAGGGAGGGAGTTCCAGGATTTTGACCCAGCGACGATGAAGGAACGGCCGATATATTTCCAAGTCAGGATGGTGTGTGACTTGGAGGGGAACTTGCAGGTGATGGTGTTCCCATGCGCCTGCTGCCCTTGACCTTCTAGGTGGTAGAGGTCGCGGGTTTGGGAGGTGCTGCCGAAGAAGCCTTGGCGAGTTGCTGCAGTGCATCTTGTAGATGGTACACACTGCAGCCACGCTGCGCGTGTTGTTATAAAAAGCCTATGCAAACTCTAACGCTCAATTTTACATGCTATGCAGTCACTTGAAAAATATAATAATGGGCCTTAAAACCAGCAGCACTTCCTTGTGAAACAAATTTTCAGGGTCATTTGTAGAAAATGTCAAGTACAAGAATCCTCAGCTAGCTGGATTAAATTTATTCAGCAACATATGTTAGTGTCACAGTCGATCCATCTGACAGGATTGTGTTCTTATTTAAAACCACTTGTTCTTCTTACTGGCAGGTTAGCATCATGTCTCTCTCTCTCACCTTCACCAATGCCAACAATAACTTGCCTTTGTACAGTGCGTTTAATCTAGTAAAATGTCCCAAGGCGCTTCCCAGGAGCGCTGTCAGATAGAATTTGACACCGAGCCACATAGAGGGTGTTGGGATAGGTGGGGGTAGGTTTTAAAGAGCATTTTAAAGGAGGAGAGAGAGGCGGAGAGGTTTAGGGAGGGAATTCCAGAGCTTATAAGAGCATAAGAAATAGGAGCAGGAGTCGGCCATTTGGCCTGCTCCGCCATTCAATAAGATCATTGGCTGATCTGATCTCGGGCTCAGCTCCACTTCCTCACCCGCTCCCCATAACCCTCGACTCCCTTATCATTCAAAAAGCTGTCCGTTTCCACCTTAAATATATTCGATGCCCCAGCCTCCACAGCTCTCTGGGGCAGGGCATTCCAGAGGCTGGGGCCGAGATGGCTGAAGGCAGGAAATGGTCAGCTCGGTGGAGCAGTGTAGGTTGTGGCTTTCTCTGTTCCTGTCGCTGCAATTAACTAGCAGGAAGCACGGTGAAAGCAGGCGGTGTTGGAGTAGTTCAGCCGCCCCCCCGAAGCTCTGATGCACACTCTGCTTTTACCTGGTGTTCCACCTGCAGTGTCGATCCTACAAAGGGACCGTGCGCACAGCCGCACAGCTACGGCATCTGGCTGTGAAAGTAGTTCAAAATGATCAGCATTTTCTGTGCTCCGCACCGGTCACTTGGAGCTCAGCTGTTCTGGTTTTTGCAGCTATTACCCTGAGCGTGCCTTTCATTATCACAGACAATGGGCAGGCTTGTGCGGCATTGCCAGTGAAATCGATTGAGGCAGTAAATTATGTGGATGGATCTGGTCTGTGCATACCCGGGGCTTGTGCTGATCAGCAGTCCACTGTTCTTTATTGGCGCATCTCATTCAGATTCAGTGGGATGTGCCAACAGAAAGTCAGCTTGACGCTGATTGCAATCGAGCCCCCGCTCTTGCGTGGTCCTTTGGTGCAGTCAGGTAAGAAGGTATTTACAATACGTGGGCCAACAAAATTATAAAACTAACTCTACATTAAAAAGTCAGTTTGAATGGGGTTTTTTTTTTCTCTCCGAAACCGATGAAATAAAATGGATAGTTAATGTCGTTGGAAAATTGTGCTTCATAATCAGCACAAGGTTCTTTTTTTGATATTTTCCTTTGCGAAATGATTATACAGACCAGATGGTCCCAGGTTTGATCACTGGTCTATGGCGAGTGAGCTGACCTCAGCTTCTGCTACAATTGACCTTATCATCTCTGGGATAAGAACATAAGAAATAGGAGCAGGAGTAGGCCACCTGGCCCCTCGAGCCTGCTCCGCCATTCAATAAGATCATGGCTGATCTGATCTTGGGCTCAGCTCCACTTCCCTGCCCGCTCCCCATAACCCTTCACTCCCTTATCGCTCAAAAATCAGTCTCTCTCCACCTTAAATGCATTCAATGACCCAGCCTCCACAGCTCTCTGTGGCAGAGAATTCCAAAGGTTCACAACCCTCTGAGAGAAGAAATTCCTCCTCATCTCAGTTTTAAATGGGCGACCCCTTATTCTGAAACTATGCCCCCTAGTTCTAGACTCCCCCACGAGGGAAAACATCCTCTCTGCATCTACCTTGTCAAGTCCCCTCAGTATCTTATATATTTCAATAATATCACCCCTCATTCTTCCAAACTCCAATGAGTAGAGGCCCAACCTACTCAACCTTTCTTTCATAAGACAACCCCTTCATCTCAGGAATCAACCATGTGAACCTTCTCTGAACTGCCTCCAGTGCAAGTATATTCCTCCTTAAATAAGGAGACCAAAACTGTACGCAGTACTCCAGGTGTGGCCTCACCAATACCCTGTGCAGTTGTAGCAGGATTTTACTGCCTTTATACTCCATCCCCCTTGCAATAAAGGCCAACATTCCATTTGCCATCCTGATTACTTGCTGTACCTGCATGCTAACATTTTGTGTTTCATGTACAAGAACCCCCAGTCCCTCTGTACCCCAGCAAGAGGAGGGGAAATATCAACCAGAGGTCCCGTTCCTGATCAGCATCTCGCGTATGAGTGAATCTTGGACACGATCCAGGATCTGGCCTAGCTATGATGCTCTTTAGAACATAACATAAGAACATAAGAAATAGGAGCAGGAGTAGGCCATTCGGCCCCTCGAACCTGCTCCGCCATTCAATAAGATCATGGCTGATCTGATCCTGGACTCAGCTCCACTTCTCTGCCCGCTCCCCATAACCCTTTACTCCCTTATCGTTCAAAAATCTGTCTATCTCCGCCTTAAATATATTCAATGACCCAGCCTCCACAGCTCTCTGTGGCAGAGAATTCCAAAGATTCACGACCTTCTGAGAGAAGAAATTCCTCCTCACCTCTGTTTTAAATGGGCAACCCCTTATTCTGAAACTATGCCCCCAGTTCTAGATTCCCCCACGAGGGGAAACATCCTCTCTGCATCCACCTTGTCCAGCCCCCTCATAATCTTATACGTTTCAATAAGAGCGTCTATTTAGGGTCAACTATCGTGAAGGCTCGCACAGGGACAATGGCCACTTGGGCAAGTGGAAGAAAAAAAAAGCAATTGTCGATCATCGACATACATTTCACCAGTCGAGGGACACACACAAGATCATAGAATCATGGAACAGGTTACAGCACAGAAGGAGGCCACTTGGCCCGTCGAGCCCGTGCTGGTATTCTGCAAGAGCTAGTCCCATTCCCCCGAAGCCCTGCAATTTTTTTTCCTTCAAGGTACTTGTCCAATCCCCTTTTGGAAGCCGCGATTGACTCGGCCTCCACCACCCTCTCAGGCAGTGCATTCCAGATCCTAACCACTCGCTGCGTAAAACGGTTTTTCCTCATGTTGCTTTTGGTTCTTTTGCCAATCACCTTAAACCTGTAAGAAAGATTACTACCCAGGGAGTCTCCCATCCAAGTAAAATCCAGGGCTGATTCTGCTTAGCTTCCAAGTAGTCAGACCAGCCCAGACGTTTTCAGACTAGTGTGGCCGCAGACCATGCGAGTGCTGTTATCAAATGTTCTCAGTACACTTCAGTACCTCTGCTTGGTATAAAATAACAAGAGGTTGTTGCAAATGTCACACAAATGCACTGCTGCAGGAAACAGGAAGTGGAGCCCAGGCACTTCCCCAGGGGAAGGAAGGTCTGTTGGCGAAGGTCTTCATTTTTCCTGTAAAACGAGCAGGCTATTTTTCAATGACCTCAGCTCAATGAAGTCACTCGACACCCACACAAATAAACAGCGGAGACAGCAAAGGAATGAATGATCTGCTTCCCATTTTGACCACGGTAGTCCATCACGATTAAAAAGGCATTGAAAAAAAAAAATCCCTCACCAGCGCATCTTTTGTTTTGCTCAGTGCGTTTCAAATCTTATTCTTGCCTGCAGTTATATTCTCAGCAGAGCAGAGCTCCGGCTGTGTGTGTTTTCATGCAAATCTTTGGGAGAGGAGCTACTTAGAACAAAATGTTGTTTTTCTTTCCTTAATTTTGCCACTTGGCCAGATATTATTTCTCCTCATCTGCTATTGGTATTCAACAAATCTGAAGTCCTTGGTGGCAACAAGAGCAGGTAAGAGGCTGGGCTTTCTGCGGCAAATGTCTCACCTCCTTACATCACAATCTACAAGGCACAAGTCAGGAGTGTGATGGAATACTCTCCACTTGCCTGGATGAGTGCAGCTCCAACAACACTCAAGAAGCTCGACACTATCCAGGACAAAGCAGGCCACTTGATCGGCACCCCATCCACCACCTTCAACATTCACTCCCTCCACCACCGGCGCACCGTGGCTGCGGTGTGTACCTTGTATAAGATGCACTGCAGCAACTCGCCAAGGCTTCTTCAGCAGCACCTCCCAAACCCGCGACCTCCACCACCTAGAAGGTCAAGGGCAGCAGGCGCATGGGAGCACCATCACCTGCAAGTTCCCCTCCAAGTCACGCACCATCCTGACTTGGAAATATATCGGCCGTTCCTTCATCGTCGCTGGGTCAAAATCCTGGAGCTCCCTCCCTAACAGCACTGTGGGAGCACCTTCACCACACGGACTGGTGCGGTTCAAGAAGGTGGCTCACCACCACCTTCTCAAGGGGCAATTAGGGATGGGCAATAAATGCCGGCCTTGCCAGCGACGCCTACATCCCATGAACAAATATTTTTTTTAAATGAATATTGCCAGCTAAACATTTTTTCACTGTTGGAAAACCCAGGCTGTAAGATTTCTGCTTCATTGTGTGTGTGTTTTTAAAGTGAAATTCTCAGTGATTTTCCGCCCTCCCTCCAACCCTGAAGGCTGTGGCTCCTTCCTTGGGCCCAGTTTATTAGGTTTGTTTGGCCTCTAATGCCTCCCTCAAGTTACACTATTTATCTGTGAATCTCATTGCAGCTGAGCATGATTCTGCTCTCCCCACATTTCCATTAAGGATCGCTGGATAGTGATGAGGAGGAGTAGCCCTGGCTGAAGTTTCTTTTCCCTCCATAAAGTCAGACTTAGGGTGATGGGATACTCTCCACTTGCCTGGGTGAGTGCAGCTCCAACAACACTCAAGAATCTTGACACCAGGACAAAGCAGCCCACTTGATTGGCACCCCATCCACCACCTTCAGCATTCACTCCCTCCACCACCGGCACACAATGTGTACCATCTATATGATGCACTGCAGCAACTCGCCAAGGCTTCTGCGACAGCACCTCCCAACCCACGATTTCTACCCGCCTAGAAGGACCCCACCATATGGATAAGATCGGCTAATACAGCACAGACAGGAAAGCAATCAGGAAGGCAAATGGAATGCTGGCCTTTATTGCAAGGGGGATGGAGTATAAATGCAGAGCAGTCCTGCTACAACTGTACAGGGTATTGGTGAGGCCACACCTGGAGTACTGTGTACAGTTTTGGTCTCCGTATTTAAGGAAGGATATACTTGCATTGGAGGCTGTTCAGAGAAGGTTCACCAGGTTGATTCCGGAGATGAGGGGGTTGACTTATGAGGATAGGTTGAGTAGGTTGGGCCCTTACACATTGGAGTTCAGAAGAATGAGAGGTGATCTTATTGAAACATATAAGACAATGAGGGGGCTCGACAAGGTGGATGCAGAGAGGATATTTCCACTCACAGGGGAAATTAAAACTGGGGGCATAGTCTCAGAATAAGGGGCCGCCCATTTAAAACTGAGGTAAGAAATTTCTTCCCTCAGAGGGTTGTAAATCTGTGGAATTCTCTGTCCCAGAGAACTGTGGAGGCTGGGTCATTGAATATATTTAAGGCAGAGATAGACTGATATTTGAGCGATAAGGGAATAAAGGGTTATGGGGAGCGGGCAGGGAAGTGGAGCTGAGTCCATGATCGTATTGAATGGCGGAGCAGGCTCGAGGGGCCAAATGGCCTACTCCTGCTCCTATTTCTTATGTTCTTAGACCGGCGATCATACCAGGGACCATCCTGCTGTGTGCCTCAGCTACTTATTCGTTAAACCCACCCAGTCAACTGGAGAGCTGCCACATCATTACTAATGGGGAAATGTGATCAACTGTTAATCATCTAAACTGAAGGCAATACTGTGGTCATCACGGGAAATATTTCTGCAGCTGGGACTTGGCGGGATTTCAGATGGAGACCACCACAAAGGTCTCTGAAGTACTCTGCAAAGGGACGCACAGTAAAGAAACTGTGTTCTGCGCTGATGAAGGAGACTTCTGCCTGCCCATTTGTCCCAGTGACAAGACTCCCAAATCCTGGGTAAGGTTCATCTGCATAAAAGAGAAGGCGATTGATTGCCATTGGGAAAACCATACAACATCGTGGGGCTCAGTTACGCCATTGTGCGGCAAGTATTGTGTTTCAGGCAGGCGGACCTTCCATTGGCTGGGCGCTCACCAAACCCGAGGGCTTCCTCACCTCCACAATCGATGCTCGCCACCTCTCCATCCGACTCGCTCAGAAACATAGAATCATAGAAAATAGGAGCAGTAGTAGGCCATTCAGCCCTTCAAACCTGCACCGCCATTCAATATGATCATGGCTGATCCTCTATCTCAACACCACATTCCAGCTTTTTCCCATACCCCTTGATGTCTTTTGTTTCTAGAAATCTATCTATCTCCCTCTTAAATATATTCAGTGACTTGGCCTCCACAGCCTTCTGTGGTAGAGAATTCCACAGGTTCACCACCCGCTGAGTGAAAAAATTTCTCCTCATCTCGGTCCTAAATTTCCTACCACGTGTTCTGAGACTGTGACCCCTTGTTCTGGACTTCCAAGCCAGGGGAAACATCCTCCCAATCCAGTCTATCCCACCCAGTCAGAATTTTATACATTTCAATGAGATCCCCTCTCATTCTTCTAAACGCTAGTGAATACAGGCCTAGTTGACCCAATCTCTCCTCATACAACAGCCCTGCCATCCCAGGAATCAGTCTGGTGAACCTTTGCTGCACTCCCTCTATGGTAAATATATCCTTTCTTAGGTAAGGAAACCAAAACTGCCCACAATACTCCAGGTGCGGTCTTACCAAGGCCCCGTACAACTGTAGTAAGACATCATTGCTCCTGTACTCAAATCCTCTGGCAATGAAGGCCAACATACCATTTGCCTTCCGAACTGCTTGCTGCACCTGCATGTTTTCTTTAAATGACTGGTGTACAAGGAAACCCAGGTCCCTCTGTACATCGATACTTCCCAAGCCATCACCATTTAAGGAAGGACTATAAAGGGCTGGATACCTGGTGGAAATGGGTTCTGTCCTGAATATCTGCTCCCTCCTCCACCAGCACAAGTTTGACTAATTCCACAGTGAAAACAGGCTGGACTTTCCAGTCTGTGTATTTGCAATGCAGTTAGACAGCACATTGTTAAGTTTCTAGAACAGTCTCTGTGCTACAAACACCAGTAACAGTGTGAGAAAAATTGAGCTTGTTTTAAAATTTATTCATGGTGTAATGTCTGCCCCTGTGAGTATGCTCACAGGTTTGTAGAGCTGTTGGGTTGTGAGTGGCTTAGCTAGTCACATGATGTTCACAAGACTCAATAAAACCCCAGTCAGTTGGGATCGGGGAATCCACGATGAGGCAGGTGGTTGTGAGCCTGGTGGATGAACTGGTAATGTGTTGTGTGATTGTTAAACCTTTGCTAATAAACCAACTAGCTCTAAATAGCAATGTATTGCTATGAATTCTTAAACAAAGAACGCATGAAGCAAATACACTACACATGGGGTGTGGGCATCGCTGGCAAGGCCAGCATTTATCGCCCATCCCTAATTGCCCTTGAGAAGGTGGTGGTGAGCCACCTTCTTGAACCGCTGCAGTCCGTGTGGTGAAGGTATTCCCACAGTGTTATTAGGGAGGGAGTTCCAGGATTGTGACCCAGCGATGATAAAGGAATGGCGATATATTTCCAAGTCGGGATGGTGCGTGACTTGGAGGGGAACTTGCAGGTGGAGGTGTTCCCATGCGCCCGCTGCACTTGTCCTTTTCGGTGGTAGAGGGCATGGGTTTGGGAGCCAGTTAAATGTCTAAATGACTGCTGCAAAACCAGCTTAAATGTGTCCCTGGCTTTAAAAAAAATTCTTCTGCGAATTCAATACTGTACCGTGTCAATAAAGAACTCCATTTCACAGCTGCCTTCTTAGCTTATAACTTATAGCTGTGTGTTGTGCAAAGGGTAAATCCATGGTTCAGTGCATACAGAGAAGGGTTTATAACCAGGTGCTTGAGTTCTCATTTTTATTTTTTCATGGCTATATCCCTATCATCAGTCCAGACGAGGTTTTATATTGATTAAATAGTAAAACAGTCGGCAGCTACTCTGGCAGGATTCCAAATCCTATATCCAAGATACCTCTTTTATTCTTTTAATGGGAATTGCTGGAGTGAATATCTCCAGGAAATGCAGTGCCTCCTGTAACTAACGGCCTTGCTTGTGTCATCACTCACTGACATTTAAAGCTGAACGGGTTGAATGAATACGAATTACAATTTGTCAAGTTTAAAACATTGAGAACGAATCGAATAAACAAGTTGGGTGAAGGGTAATGCAGCTGTCCGAGGAGAACCTGACCACTTTATCTCTCTCTCCTCCTTTAAGACGCTCCTTAAAACCTGTCTCTCTGTACTAATATCTCCTTATGTGACTCAGTGTCAAATTTAGTTTGACGATGCTCCTGTGAAGCGCCTTGGGACATTTTACTGCATTAAAGGCGCTATATAAACATAAGTTGTTGTTGAAAGAGTAGAGTTAACTTTGCACAAGCTGAGGTTTTAGACAGAACACTCGAGATTACTAATCTTATCACGGAATTGGTGTAGGTTGCCCGAACACCATGACGAGTTTATTCACACAAATAGGAAAAGTGCAAATCATTGGGCAAATGTAATAATCACCCTCCACTGAAGTGGAATGATGGCGGATTCCATCAAGACCAGGGGATGATAAATTGGTGGTGAGTTCACAGCTGCTGCTTGATGCCACATGTTAAAGGGGGGGTTGGTGGCCCGGCCTGTTGGAGCTGCAACGCGCTGCGTCAGGGTGGGAGGGCCATGGATTGGTGCCACAACTTCCCATGCTCTCAATCTTTACCCTGTCACTGGCCAAACAGATGCCAGCTTCTTTACCGCAGGATGAGAGAAATACCAGAAGCAGAGCGATCCGGTGCCCACTATAGAATAGAATAGAATGATACAGTACAGAAGGAAGCCATTTAGCTCAGCCAGTCTGTACCGGCTCTTTTGAAGAGCGAGAAACAGAAACGTAGAAAATAGGAGCAGGAGTAGGCCATTCGGCCCTTCGAGTCTGCACCGCCATTCAATATGATCATGGCTGATCCTCTATCTCAACACCATATTCCTGCTTTTTCCCCATACCCCTTGATGCCTTTTGTTTCTAGAAATCTATCCATCTCCCGTTTAAATATATTCAGTGACTTGGTCTCTATGGTAGCCTCCTGTGGTAGAGAATTCCACAGGTTCACCACCCTCTGAGTGAAAACATTTCTCCTCATCCCGGTCCTAAATTTCCTACCCATATCCTGAGACTGTGACCCCTTGTTCTAGACTTCCCAGCCCCGGGGGAAACATCCTCCCCGCATCCAGTCTATCCAACCCAGTCAGAATTTTATACGTTTCAATGAGATCCCCTCTCATTCTTCTAAACTCTAGTGAATACAGGCCTAGTCGACCCAATCTCTCCTCATACGACAGTCCTGCCATCCCAGGAATCAGTCTGGTGAACCTTCGCTGCACTCCCTCTATGGCAAGTATATCCTTAGGTAAGGAGACCAAAACTGCACACAATACTCCAGGTGTGGTCTCACCAAGGCCCTGTATAACTGTAGTAAGACATCCTTGCTCCTGTACTCAAATCCTCTGGCAATGAAGGCCAACATACCATCTGCCTTCCTAACTGCTTGCTGCACCTGCATGTTTGCTTTCAATGACTGGTGTACAAGGACACCCAGGTCCCTCTGTACATCGACACTTGCCAAGCCATCACCATTTAAATAATACTTTGTCCTAATGTTTTTCCTCCCAAAGTGGATAACTTCACATTTATCCACATTATAGTGCATCTGCCATGTGTTTGCCCACTCACTCAAACCTATCTAAATCGCCTTGCAGCGTCTTCCTATCCTCCTCACAACTCTCAATCCCGCCTAGTTTTGTGTCGTCAGCAAACTTGGAAATATTACATTTGGTTCCCTCATCCAAATCATTTATAATGTGTTGCTCCAGATGCATTCTACGTAAGGTCTGTCTGTGCAAGGAACAGCCATTCCATAGACCATTCCCCGCTGGCTTCTGAACAAATACGAATACCGCCATGTGTTATTTTGTTGCTTAAATTTGCAAACGATACAAGTATCATACATTAAAGGCAGGCCTCGGTGGGAATCAGATGCAGAATCTCCCTGTTTACCAGACAGGTGCTTTAACCGACCAAGCCACGGAGCCAATTCTTGTACATCACCAAGCAGGCAGCCGCTGAGTATCATTTGCGGAAATGTGGGAAGCAGTTTTGGGGCCTATACTGTCCGCCATGAAACTGTGCATGATGGCGGAAGACCGAAAGAGCAAAGAAACCAAGTAAGAGAGTAGAAGCAGAAGAGTATTGGCCAAGGATTTGAAGTTGAGCTGAGATGGTGGAACATTCTGACTACCAGTGATAAGATAATCCTCAGATTTTATAGAGCAAAGACTGGTGCAAGAGATACAAAAAGTGCTGAAACGATTCTGGATTGCCCCAAGAGAGAAAAATTAGGGAGGGAACAAAAAATTATGAATTAGCATGGAATGAGGTTCATGAGGAGCATAAACACCGATATGGATCTGTTGAGCCAAATGGCCTGTTACGATGCTGTAAATACTTTAGGGCCGAATTTGCCCCGTGCTGGGTTTGTCGCGCGTAATTCGAATCCACTTTTTTTAATTGCTGGATTATCTTATTCCGCCGATGCCTCACAACTTCCCTCCCCTTCCTTTTAAAGGGAGGGCCGCTGCGAACTCTGCAGCCTCTTTACTGGTGCCCACTGGGTCACGAGGGAGGGTGTCAGCCGGGCCAGCGGCCTGGTACCCAAGAGGCGGGTAGGGGGCCGGGCTGCATGTTGGCGGCCCAACCACACCAGCGGCCGCTGTTTTCGGACCAACTGAAAAGTCGGCCGACAGACAAAAGATGCCGGCCGCGGCAGCGCTCCCACCTCCCCTTTAAGGGCAGCCGGGGGGCGCCACAGTCACCACAGCTTCTCATTGGCATCGCACCTCGCCTGCCTCGTGTTAAATGGAGAAAAATTGCAAAGTGCTGCAGTACAGAGGGACCTGGGGGTCCTTGTGCTTGAAACACACAAAAAGATAGTATGCAGGTACAGCAAGTAATCAGGAAGGCAAATGGGATGTTGGCCTTTATTGCAAGGAGGATGGAGTATAAAAACAGAGAAGTCCTGCTACAGCTGTACAGGGTATTGGTGAGGCCACACCTAGAGTACTGCGTACAGTTTTGGTCTCCGTATTTAAGGAAGGATATACTTGCATTGGAGGCTGTTCAGAGAAGGTTAGCTAGGTTGATTCCGGAGATGAGGGGGTTCACTTATGAGGAAAGGTTGAGTAGGTTGGGCTTGTATTCATTGGAGTTCAGAAGAATGAGAGGTGACTTATAAGATAATGAGGGGGCTCGACAAGGTGGATGCAGAGAGGATGTTTCCACTGATGGGAGAGACTAGAACCAGAGGGCACGATCTTAGAATAAGGGGCTGCCCATTTAAAACTGAGATGAGAAATTTCTTCTCTGAGGGTTGCAAATTTGTGGAATTCGCTGCCTCAGAGAGCTGTGGATACTGGGTCATTGAATATATTTAAGGCGGAGATAGACAGATTTTTGAACTACAGGGGAGTCAAGGGTTATGGGGAGCGGGCGGGGAAGTGGAGCTGAGTCCATGGTCAGATCAGCCATGATCTTATTGAATGGCGGAGCAGGCTCGAGAGGCCAAATGGCCGATTCCTGCTCCTATTTCTTATGTTCCATGTGGCAATTTCCCACAAAGGGCGATAAGGGGTCGCCATGGCGGAGCGCTAATCGCGGAGCGTGGCAAACACCACATCTCGCCGGCGGAGCCCCAGAGGCACATCCGCTCACGTGATGTGGCCGTCGCGTCCGCCCGCTAACTCATTAGCACACCGATACCGCTGTTGGGCAGCGCTAACTGGCACTGCACACGGGCAATTTTGGCCCCTTTGTAATGCTATGTAAAAAAAATAGTCACTGAAGAGTTTGCAAACTAAAAAGATGTGATGGTCAATCCAGATCCTCAGTAAAAACATGCTGTGTGACAAGCTGAGGCAGGCTAAATTGCTTTTTCTTGTTCCTTCATATTGGGTGAGGATTAGCAGCTGTGTGATCATGTCATTGCAGTGCTCATATCAGAGCTGTAACGAAAATTGGATTTTAAGTTTGAAAGCTGTGGTCACCATTTTGCTTCAAAATAGCAGGTTACTGCTGGCATGGAATTGGTGTCATCGGTAGGAGATGTGAGAGACAACAGGGACCTGCGAGTACTTGTTACTGACACTGGTGGCTGACAAAAAAGTGTTCCATTTCCAACACTGATGAACATAAAATTCACCCATAAAAGGACATTCTCTCTGTATCCGCTCTATCAAAATCTTTCATAATTTTAAAGACCTCTGTTAGGTCACCCCTCAGCCTTCTTTTTTCAAGAGAAAAGAGACTGAGTATGTTCATAAAAACATAGAAAATTGGAGCAGTAGTAGGCCATTCAGCCCTTCGAGTCTGCACCGTAATTCAATATGATCATGGCTGATCCTCTATCTCAACATCATATTCCTGCTTTTCCCCCATACCCCTTGATGTCTTTTTTGTCTAGAAATCTATCTATCTCCCTCTTAAATATATTCATCCTTTCCTGATATGTATTTCTGGAATCATCCTTGTAAATCTTCTCTGCATCCTCTCCAGTGCCTCTAAATCCTTTTTATAACATGGCGACCAGAACTGTACGCAGTGCTCGAAGTGTGGTCTAACCAAGGTTCAATACAGGTTTAGCATAACTTCCCAACTTTTCAATTCTATACCTCGAGAAATAAAACTCTAGTGCTTGGTTTGCTTTTTGACGGTCTTGCTAACCTGTGTCGCAATGGATCAGTTCTTGCTGCTGGATTAGCTTCACAGAGGCAATATGTATGTTCGATTACATCATTTACTCATACATCATAGCAGACAAAAACCTGCACTGGCTACGTAGATGGCCTAAATAAATAAGCACAACGTTCTCTGCTGGTGGATAAGAAATAGCTAGGAATTCATCACCGTCATTCAATGGAGGAGGGAATATTATAAGAACAAAAGTTAATTGTGACCGGCATTGAGTTTAACTTCAAAATAGCTCCACAGTATAGCAGGTAATAAATGTTTTTCAACTCTGAAGTTTTTTAACTGAGAAAAGCTTTCTAAACAGGGCAAAAAGAGGGTCAGTAGTGATACCCGTCAAGCATAACAATTTCTGTCTGCCTAGGGAAAAATAGCTTATGAAGTGGGATTGTATTTGTTCAAGAATTTCATAAGAGCTTTCTGTAAAACGTTTGCAACTGTTGGTCAATCTGACAAGTTTGCTAAAATCAGTCGTCTCCATTTTTATTTTTCCAGATGGGACACCCATCAGTGAACTCACGTGGTCCTCCTCGCTTGCCGTGGTAGCAGTGTCCTTTTCCGGTCTCTTTACCTTCATCTTCCTCATGCTCGCCTGCCTCTGCTGTAAGAAAGGAGACATTGGGTTCAAGGTAAGAGTTGCAGAAGGAAATCGGATAGATTGATTGCTACTTTTGCGGTTCTCTGGTCAACGTCCATTGTACATTCAAGGAGAGCTGATAAAGATCGGTACATTCTGTGGCCCTGAAACCGATTTCCGTACACTCTGAAATGCTGTTCCTTTGGGCAAAGTGAGACTGTCTGCCAGAAGAATTTGATGATGGCTCTAACTGATAATTTTAATGTTCAATCTTGTCATGATGCGAATAACTGAGGAGTATTTGCAGGTACAGATATACTGAGCTCATTGGAGTTTAGAAGAATGAGAGGGATCTTATTGAAACATAGAAGATACTGAGGGGGCTCGACACAGCAGATGCAGAGAAGATGCTTCCAATCATGGGGGAATCTAGAACTAGAGGGCATAGTTCAAGAATAAGGAGTTGCCCATTTAGAACAGAGATGAGGAGGAATTTCTTCTCTCAGAGGATTGTAAATCTGTAGAATTCTCTGCCCCAGAGAGCTGTGGAGGCTGGATCATTGAATATATTTAAGACGGAGATGGACACATTTTTAAGCGATAAGGGAGTAAAGGGTTATATTGAATGGGTAGGGAAGTGGAGCTGAGTCCAAGATCAGATCAGCCATGATCTTATTAAATGGTGGAGCAGGCTCGAGGGGCCGTATGGTCCATTCCTGCTCCTGTTTCTTATGTTCGTGTCATTTTGAAGTGTAAACATCACGCAGACAAAAGGGAACAAACGCTGGATCTGTGCGGAAGTGCAAATTGTCTGCGAGCTTGCCTCAGAGTTCTGTCATTTAACGTACTGTCCCAGGTCGTACCTGGGTCAAGGCAGTGCTGCACTATTTCACCCATCATTGGGTCCAGTGTGAGATTTGCGTTACATTTTCAAAACAATTAAAATGTATCCGATCTAATTTAATATTTAATTAATTGGGAAAATGAAGACACATCTGATGGTTTCGAGATGATTTTCTATTTGTACCTTGTAATAATAGTTAATAGCATTAGACAGAGAACATGTTACAGGAAATAATGATTTTTCGTATTTAAACTACCTCAGATGAAATATTTGGTTTACAGATATGGAAAGTTTCTTGAATTCACTGCTGCATTTATATCCCTTTATTTATTTATTGACTGATTGATTGATTGATTGAGCTACTTTTTGACTGTTGTTGAAGCCACATGTCCAATTCCTGTGACATTCCTGGGAGCTCATCAGTATGGCTGCATTTTAACTGCCTTGCTTCCCCCTGCAAGAAAAACCTTCAGTACCACGTAGTTTAAATGTCAGAGTGACTATTTGCACTAGCTTTTTGTGTGTCCTTCTGCGCATGCGCGCATTGGACATAAGAACATAAGAACATAAGAATTAGGAACAGGAGTAGGCCATTTAGCCCCTCGAGCCTGCTCCGCCATTCAAAAAGATCATGGCTGATCTGGCCGTGGACTCAGCTCCATTTACCCGCCCGCTCCCCATAACCCTTAAGTCACTTATTGGTTAAAAATCTATTTAACTGTGATTTGAATACATTCAATGAGCTAGCCTCAACTGCTTCCTTGGGCAGAGAATTCCACAGATTCACAACCCTCTGGGAGAAGAAATTCCCTCTCAACTCGGTTTTAAATTGGCTCCCCCGTATTTTGAGGCTGTGCCCCCTAGTTCTAGTCTCCCCGACCAGTGGAAACAACCTCTCTGCCTCTATCTTGTCTATCCCTTTCATTATTTTAAATGTTTCTATAAGATCACTCCTCATCCTTCTGAACTCCAACAAGTATTAAGACCCAGTCTACTCAATCTATCATCATAAGGTAACCCCCTCATCTCCGGAATCAGCCTAGTGAATTGTCTCTGTACCCCCTTCAAGGCTAGTATATCCTTCCTTAAGTAAGGTGACCAAAACTTCACGCAGTACTCCAGGTGCAGCCTCACCAATACCCTGTACAGTTGTAGCAGGACCTCCCTGCTTTTGTACTCCATCCCTCTCGCAATGAAGGCCAACATTCCATTCGCCTTCCTGATTACCTGCTGCACCTGCAAACTAACTTTTTGGGATTCATGCAACCCAGGGGCTGGATGGCGCCAGACACGCTGGCGCGGCGCCTAAATTCTGCCAACGTCCGCCACGCGGCCGATGCCATCGAGTCGCTAAAAACAGCTCTGGGCCCTGACTCCGTTAGGTGCATCGAGGAGGCTCAAGCACGTGGGGAGGTCCGTCCGAACTGACCCCCGTCCGGACGGAATTCCTCATTGGCGCCAAACCCTGGAACCTCCCTCGGGGGCCGGCGCCTCACAACTTGAGCCGCCTCGGGGAAATCCTCTCCGTGCCCTTCAGTTCCGCGCGGAGGGGTTTCCTGTACGGGCTGCTCCTGCACATTCTCAACTTTGCCATCCTCGCCTGCCGTCCGGACACGCCATGGCGTACCATCCTGCCGTCCGG
The DNA here is from genome assembly GCF_044704955.1 of Pristiophorus japonicus. Classification (NCBI taxonomy): domain Eukaryota; kingdom Metazoa; phylum Chordata; class Chondrichthyes; family Pristiophoridae; genus Pristiophorus; species Pristiophorus japonicus. The sequence goes on along the minus strand of NC_091992.1, from coordinate 125,260,204 downwards.
AGGAGGCGGGGGTCCCCGATGGAGGGCACTCTACGCAGGGGTCCTCCCACTATTCGTCGGGGACTTGGCCTGGAGGGTGGTGCACGGAGCAGTGCCGTGCAATAAATTTTTAAGCCGGTTCACGGACTCCCGGGCCGGCTGCAATTTCTGCAGTCTGGAGGAGTCCGTGTTCCATGTTTTTATTGAATGCACGAGGTTGCAGCCCCTGTTCCATTATATGAAGGGGCTGCTCCTGAAATTCTGGCTGCACTTCAGTCCCACTCTCCTGATCTTTGGGCACCCTGTGCGGAGGGGAGCGGGTAGGTCCGAAGGCCTCCTCGTAGGACTGCTCCTGGGCACGGCCAAGGGTGCCATCAGCCGGTCCAGGCAGCGGGCGGTCGAGGGGGTCGTTCAACCTGACTGCCTGCCTCTCTTCCGCTCTTACATCCGGTCCAGGGTGTCCTTGGAGATGGAGCACGCGGTGTCCACCGGTACGCTCGCGGCCTTCCGCGAGAGGTGGGCACCGGAGGGACTGGAGTGCATCATCACGCCCGGCAACCAAATTTTAATTTGATTTTACGTTTTAAAGTTTAATTTGTTTTAATTGCCGGTGCTTTTAGTGTCCCCCTTCCCTTTTATAGGGGGCACTTGGAAAAATGTGATTTTAGCGCCCAAAAAAAAAGAAGAAAAAAAAAGAAAAAAACAAAAAAAACAAAAGAAAAAAAGGGCCTTGTAAATGTCTGCTGTGTCATCCAGGGCGGGTGGCACGGTTTAATGTTTTTTTTATTTTACAGATAAACTCAAAAGAGTTTCATGCAACCCAGGTCCCTCTGCACCGCAGCATGTTGTAATTTCTCCCCATTCAAATAATATTCCCTTTTACTGTTTTTTTTTCCAAGGTGGATGACCTCTGCCCCCTTTTTGAGCACGGGCCCTCAATTTGGTCGCTAATGCGCAGTGCGACATATGAAGAAGTCGGAAGTGGGGCCAAACCAAGTCACTTGGAACTTGGGCTGGGCGGTTCTAATTACTCATTCCAGGGAAACTTCTGGGTGTGGCTTATCCTCCAAGGGGACCAATCAGCAATCCGGACATGTGACCGTGTGAGCTTATCAGAGACCATCAGAGCTTTTTGCCAATGCAAATAGCTGCGTCTGTTAAATGTGGCGTCTCTCTGTGGGGGGGGGGGGAACGTCAGTAATCCAGTTGTTCATTGGAAGTCAGATTATCGTACAGGTGGTTCGAGCCCTGCTCAGTTAATCCACCCCTGACTGCCGGGTGTTGAAGTCTTTTGGCCTGAATGAAGCATTTAACAGCCTGGAACTGGGCAGTCGCTGAACTGATGTTTGCAAGTTTTGTTTAGTGGATGTTACAGGATGGTAATTAAGTGCTGTGAGAAAGCTGCTAAGTGCAGTTAGTATTTCAGTAGTTCGGCACACCTGTTTGTTGTCGAGAGCAGCAATTGCCATCATCTGTCGTACATAATGGTTCCTATTTTGTTTTCGTTCTGTTAGGTAGGTTTTGAGATTACAGGTACACAGGATCCTCCCAGTCACTACATTAGTAACTGAGGAATAGGAAGACTGTGCTGAGCTAGCTGCTGCCGGCTGGAACAGTGCTTGGGCTGTGACCATTGAATTCGCTGTGCGTGTGGGCCGCATCGGATTCAGCTGTGATGCCACCCAGCAGCTGAAACTGTCGAGGTTCAACTTCGGATAATGGCGACTTGCGCGGAGGCAGCAGAGGCTGATGGGTGTCTGAGGGTTTGCCAGTCAGCAGGGAGGTCACTGCCTTCAGAAAATGGGGGGGTGAGGGGGGGACTGTAAGAATTGAGCCCACACCAGGAAATATCGAGTAGAGAAATGCCAGGACCGGGTACAATATCACTGACTGTGAGCGAGACATTGGCTCGAGAGACAGGAGACTGTTCCGCCATTCTGTTACAACATGGCTGATCTGTACCTTGATTGCAATTTACCCGCCAGAGACATGAACCCATGCAATCCTTCTCCAAATTTCCATTCCTATCTTAACACATCCAGGGGCTGAAACTACACCCATTTTTTCAATGCCCATTACCGCCTCTTACCATAGTAAGGCCTTACCAACCCAGGGGGCAGGCACAAGGGGGCGACCCATCCACAATTGCCCCCATGCCAGGGGCAGCGGGAACGGGACTCCGCCGCGCCCCGACTTTGAGCTCCGCCCGGTATTCCGACCCCTTGCCGGCCACGCGCCGACCCCCTTTCCGCCCCCGCGGGTGAAATTGCACCACGGGAGTGCAGCCGCCGCCGGTCGGTGTCCCCGACAGCTTCGCGCGGTGGAAGCCGCCAGTGGTTGGGCGCCATGTCCGCCCTTAAAGGGGAGGGCGCACCGCCGTGGCCGCCATTTGATTTTAATTGTCGGCTGACTCTGCGGCCGGTCCGACAATGGCGGCTGTGAGTTCGGCCGGGCCGCCAACAGGCAGCTCGGCGGCTTGGCACCCTGTCTTGGATGCCGGGCTGTTGGCCTGGCCGAACCTTTCCCTGGTGGCCCAGTGGGCGCCACAGAGACCTCACTAGGTATCACAGCGTCCCTCGCCCGCGATAATAAATTGAATTATCCGCCCGAAATGGGGCGAGGGCAATTTCCCCCCCCCCCCCCTAAACTTGAAACAAATGTTAGTCTCACTGGGTGAATGTGGAGATTGAATTTGTGCAAAGTGCTGACTCGGGCACAGTTCGGCACCCTGTCTTGGATGCCAGGCCGCTGGCCCGGCCAAACCATCCCTGATGGCCCAGTGGGCACCACGGAGACCTCACTGGGCCTCAGCCGCGATAATAAACCAAATTATCCACCCAATATTGTGTACAGTTTTGGTCTCCTAATCTGAGGAAGGACATTCTTGCTCTTGAGGGAGTGCAGCGAAGGTTCACCAGGCTGATCCCAGGATGGCAGGACTGACATATGAAGAAAGACTGGATCGACTAGGCTCATATTCACTGGCATTTAGAAGAATGAGAGGGGATCTCATAGAAAATATAAAATTCTGACAGGGATTGGACAGGTTAGATGCAGGAAGAATGTTCCCAATGTTGGGGAAGTCCAGAACCAGGGGTCACAGTCTAAAGATAAGGGTAAGCCATTTAGGACCGAGATGAGGAGAAACTTCTTCACTCAGAGAATTGTGAACCTGTAGAATTCTCTACCGCAGAAAGTTGTTGAGACCAGTTCGTTAGATATATTCAAAAGGGAGTTAGATGTGACCCTTACGGCTGAAGGGATCAAGGGGTAAGGAGAGAAACCAGGAGTGGGGTACTGAAGTTGCATGATCAGCCATGATCATATTGAATGGTGGTGCAGGCTCGAAGGGCCTAATGGCCTACTCCTGCACCTATTTTCTCTGTTTCTATGAAACGGGGCGGAGATTCCATTTCCCCCGCAACCCCCCCCTAAACCTGAAACAAATGTCAGTCTCACTGGGTGAACGTGGAGGTTGAATTTGTGCAAAGCGCTGACTCGGGCACAACTTTGCCACAGGAGCTAGTTGGGCAGCTCGGGGTTGAGACAGCCTCGAGCTGTGAGCAGGCAAAGGCCAGCGTGTTGCAATCCAGCCAGTTCTCCAGGGACACCACCACACACGCAACACTGCAGTGAAATCATCGCTTGTGAAATCTGCTTGCGCTTTGACTGTATAATTAGATGTTTTCGAGATTTAGCTTCATAAATCTCTTCCCAGTAATTATTATTTTGTGTCTGATCCGCAAGTTTTCAGTGCCTTGCGTTTAAAAATGCCTTCACGGAGGCCCATTAGCATCTGAGTTTACAGCATTGTAGCAGACTCTCGAGACCCATCATTTGAAGCTAACGCGCGTGTAAGAATTATTAGCATTACCTTGCATCTCAATTTGGAGGAAGGTTTGGATAAATAGTCTTGCGTTATTAATACAGGAAAGTGTTGGAATTCAAAGCTAAGCATGTGCACGGGATGGGGGGAAAAGGCCCATTTTTATTTGCTTCTCTAGTCACACAGTAGCTGCAAACCTCCATTCTAAACCTTCAGGAGTGAGGAAAGAATTATAGAATAGAATAGAATAGAATCATAGAACGGTTACAGTATGGAAAGCAGCCATTCGGCCCGTCGAGCCCGTGCTGACTCTCAGCTAGCCCTGCCTTTTCCCCATAGCCTGCAATTTCTTTTCTTCAGATGCTTATCCAACTCCCTTTTGAAAGATAAAATTGAGTCTGCCTCCACCACCCTTTCCGGCAGTGCATTCCAGATCTTAACCAGTGGTGGCCATATCCGGCCCTCCAAGTCATTGTATCCGGCCCGCTGGACTGGACAGAAATAGAACGCGAGCCGGAGCTCGGGCTGCACAATCGTCTATCCACTTTCACTTCACATGGGTCACAGACAGACCCAAACTGCAGACAAGCAAAGAAACATAATAATACTTCATTCAAATTAATAATTCGCAAAAGCGATTCTCCCTGGCCCGATCTTAAAAGGATCCATTCCGTGATTCTGGGTCCCAATGGCGGACGTCCATACCCAGAATGCACTATGTACTTGAATATGCTCTATCGATTTCAGAGTGGAATCATGGCTGCTCATCTCCAGAAATATTTTACCGAAGCTGGGGGAGTGGGCCTGCGCAGGACCGCACAATTGGTGGAACATTGATGGGCGGCCCTTAACAACTCACCAAAACTTGTGAAGTGGCCCTCCAGCCCAAATAATTGCCCAACCCCCATCTTAACCACTCGCTGCGTAAAAAGGTTTTTTTCTTTCATCACCTTTGGTTCTTTTGCCAATCACCTTAAATCTGTGTCCTCTGGTTCTCGACCCCTCTGCCAATGGGAACAGTTTCTCTCTATCAGAGTGTCCGCCTTGTTACGTAGTTTTTAAGTATGGGAGATGCTTTACAAATAATCGACAGACATCCCCATAAAACCCTGGCTGAGGCAGTCACAATAATAATTCCAGTTCTGCTAATATCCTAAAAAGGGGGACCTCTAGGTAGAGCGTTTCCTGATATTTGTTTGAAATTCACATGGTGCTATGATTTTGGTACTTTTTACTTAATGCTCCGAAATAATCAGTTTGCAGAAAGAACACACACAGACGAGTTGCATTTCTCCCCCCAAGAAGTCAGTATTTTGATGGGCTGCTCCCGAAAGAGAAATGATAAACTGCAGGGGTCCTGCAGTTTAAATTGGCGTACTGTTTTTACATACAGTTACTGCACTCATTTCGACACCTCTCAAACATCACCACAATTATGTTCCATCATCAGCTGCCTGTTGGGGAAGAAAATAACCAACCCTTCATCCAAATATCCACACGGCCTACTCACCCATGGCCCCTTGAAAAACACATCCAGGGCAAGGTCCAATCAGAGAACTAGTCCACTGCATCGTACAGCACCAAAGGATCGTGCCTGGGCTGGATCCCACTCCCTTGCTCTTTCCCCATAGCCCCTGCAATTCTTTGTGCTTCAAGGATTTATCCAATTGCCTTTTGATGGTGGAGATTGAATGTTCCTCAACGCTGCTCTGATGATAGAGGGATTTAAATTGCTTGGATGTCACGACATATTTTAATCCACTTTACTGAAAACAGTTCATTTAACTTGCTGCGAGTTTCCACTTGATGGAATTTTACTGCATTTCCAGCACTTACTAGCAGTTGAACCCAAGGGCTGAGAATGAGAATCGTGGTGACGAGACAGTTTAGTAGCAGCATCTCGTACAAGCTCTTCATTTCACGAGTGGGAAGATATTTTAAGACTGATTGGCCAAATGAGCAGGCATGGAATAATGTTTCTCAAAAAGGGATGTTCCACACTTTTTACAACAGTGTGTAGGTTTGTGCAGGTTACAACGGAGAACAGCAGCTATGGCAGGCAGCGTTCGGTGTCTCGTGAGACTTGTTCAGCCTGTAATTCAAGGACAGATCTACAGTGGAACAAAGATAACAAGCATTTTACAATTTGCTTTCCGGAGCTGATACGTTTGTTCAACAATTCACTGTCGGGATGTGGGCGTCGCTGGCAAGGCCGGCATTTATTGCCCATTTCTCTTTGCCCTCGAGAAGGTGGTGGTGAGCCGCCTTCTTGAACCGCTGCAGTCCGTGTGGCGAAGGTTCTCCCAGTGCCGTTGGGGAGGGAGTTCCAGGATTTTGGCCCAGCGGCGATGAAGGAACGGCCGATATATTTCCAAGACGGGATGGTGTGTGCGAGACTTGGAGGGAAACTTGGAGGTGATGGTGTTTCCATTGCACCCGCTGCCCTTGTCCTTCTGGGTGGCGGAGATCACGGGTTTGGGAGGTGCTGTCCAAGATGTATCAACGAATCCTAATTTACAGCATTAGTAGTGCCCTGGGCGCCTCTCTTTGCTCTAATGTTGCATGGATCTGGCCTAATATGCACGAACCAACTCTTTCGGTGTTGAAAGGGGAAGCTGGAAATCTGAAATAAAAACCGAACATACTGGAATTGTCCAGCAGATCCAACAATATCTGAGTGAAAGGTAGGCTAACTTAATTGAATATAATCCTTCATGAGAACTGGTGTTGAAACATTAACCAATCTTCCTCTCTCGGATGCTAATCAACCTATTGTGTGTCTCTAACTTTTCCTGTCAACGTTGAGCTCGTCAGCGCTCCAGTGCAAAACAGTCACCCATCTGCATCAATCTTCATCGACTCTTCATCGTGGCCTCAGCTTCATCAGATTTCTGTTGTTGTAACAAGAGACAGATGCATTCATGCGTCTGAGACTAGAAATTACAGTCCACTGGGGCGGGAGTCGGATCCTTTACAAACTTCTGTCAGTTTTCTGTGCAGATTTATCGAGCGGATAATATTTTCTTTTTGGTGGGGCGGGGGGTTGTTTCAACTATTTCTGTGGATTTACTGTGTCACCCTGTACAGGCAAGATGGTGTCTGTCATATTAATAAAGCACTTTTGAACAAATCATAGCTTTAGTGTCAGCCGTGGCTCAGTGGGTAGCACTCTCGAGTCAGAAGGTTGTGGGTTCAAGGTCCCACTCCAGGAACTTGAGCACAAAAAATCCAGGCTGACACCCCAGTGCAGTGCTGAGGGAGCGCTGCACTGTCGGAGGTGCCGTCTTTCGGATGAGACATTAAACCGAGGCCCCGTCTGCCCTCTCAGGTGGACGGAAAAGATCCCAGGGCACTATTTCAAAGAGGAGCAGGGGAGTTATCCCCGGTGTCCTGGCCAATGTTTATCCCTCAATCAACATAACAAAAAAAACAGATGATCTGGTCATTATCACATTGCTGTTTGTGGGAGCTTGCTGTGCGCAAATTGGTTGCTGCCTTTCCTACATTACAACAGTGACTACACTCCAAAAGTACTTCATTGGCTGTAAAACAACTTGAGGCATCTGGCGGTCGTGAAAGGCGCTATACCAATGCAAATCTTTCTTCTTTCTCTACACTTGGTCCTGTTAATTGAGGGCTTGCTCTAAATGGAAGAGGGTAACAGCACTGGGTTATCAATGGACAAACCAACGGACTAAGTAAATGATAAGGCCAGCGAAGAAGGTTGAGAATTACATCAATTATGGCTGTTTCTTTTGAGAGCACACGACTTACGGTCAAAAGCTGGAAAGTAATGCTCTGTATTCCTTCTCTCTGTCAGGGCGAGGGCAAAGGGTTCTTAGCAAAATGCTTGCTGGAAAACAAAGCTGAGTTGAGTAGGTGTTGACGTCCAAGAATTGTGAGGAAATGGGGATAAAGAGGCAACAACATTTTCTTTTTCAAAAGACCAACAAAACTAAGATGCAAAGAAGCATAAATGAAGGACTTGCATTTCTATAGCGCCTTTCACGACCTCAGGATGTCCCAAAGCGCTTTACAGCCAGTGAAGTACTTTTTTGAAGTGCAGTCACTGTTGTAATGTGGGAAACGTGGCAGCTAATTTGCGCACAGCAAGATCCCACAAACAGCAATGTGATAATGACCAGATAATTGTTTTTTTTGTCATGTTGATTGAGGGATAAATATTGGCCAAGGACACCAGGGATAACTCCCCTGCTCAAAATAGTGCAATGGGATCTTTTACATCCACCTGAGAGAGCAGACGGGGCCTCGGTTAAACGTCTCATCCGAAAGACAGCACCTCCGACAGTGCAGCACTCCCTCAGCACTGCACTGGAGTGTCAGCTTAGATTTTTTGCTCAAGTCCCTGGAGTGGGACCTGAACCCACAACGTTCTGACTCAGAGGGGAGAGTGTTGCCCACTGAGTCACATTTGACACCCATAATGAAGTGGAAAGTGGAAGGTTACAGAACTAAAAAGTAGGAGGAAAAACTTAGAATTTCAACAAATTTTAAGGCAATTTAAATCTTACTAATGAAGTTACTGCTATAGGGTTCTGTCACCAAACCCCTTTCTAGAAATGGTGCACATTTTTCATAACCCATCTTGGTGCCTGATTTATAGGTTGGGGACTCTTATAGTGTTAGGTGTGTAATATACCTATGAATGACTCCACGAGGCAGTGTGTTGTACTCAAACTGTCGTGACCTTAGTCCTTTACTCGTAACTCCTTTTATACAGCCCCTGCCACCAGAGCAGGAAACCCCGGGCTCCACCAGTTGCACCCTTTAGTATATACACAGTGTAAACCTTATTGATAGTACATCAGTTAAGCAAGTCTCCATCTTATGCAACTATACAGTGACTACACAGAGAGTATATCTATAGTCTGCATATATAACAGATAGGACATAAGAAATAGGAGCAGGAGTAGGCCATTTGGCCCTTCAATCCTGCTCCGTCATTCAATAAGATCATGGCTGATCTGATCATGGACTTAGCTCCACTTCCCTGCCCACTCCCCATAACGCTTCACTCCCTTATTGCTCAAAAATCTGTCTATCTCCGCCTTAAATATATTCAATGACCCAGCCTCCACAGCTCTTTGGGGCAGGGAATTCCATAGATTTACAACCCTCTGAGAGAAGAAATTCCTCCTCATCTCAATTATTCTGAGACTATGTCCCCTAGTTTTAGGTTCCCCAATGAGTGGAAACATCCTCTCTGCATCCACCTTGTCGAGCCCCCTCATTATCTTATTTTTTCGATACGATCACCTCTCGTTCTTCTGAACTCCAATGTGTATAGGCTCAACCTACTCAACCTGATAGCTGATATGTATTTGCGTTGGTCATTCATGTTTTTCTGTCCCTATCTAGAAATACTGTCTGTCCCCGTATAGAAATATTGCCAAGGAACTTTTCCTCGCTCTGTTATTGCAACAGTTTTAAATATTCTCATGCAGACAAGCTTACTGTATATTTGCCAACAAGGTTATTGGTTCCCAAAGGTGTGGCAAAGCTTTGATAAATAATTTGGCAAAATATCTAGCAATTTGCCGACTGCGCTCTGTTGCCAAGTTCTTTTTAATGAATAGTGATTTCGACTCCAGATACTGAAAGTAAAAATAAATAGATATTGTTCCAGATTACTTACACACAGGGGAATAGATGGCAATTAGGAAAGAAGAAATTGCTATCTGGTTGAGATGTTGTGTATATTTCTGTAGACTACTGTGTAAACTAATACAAAACACCCTCTCCACTCCATGCACTGCTTGAATAGATTGTGTAGTAGATTTACTCCATCATGTGCACGTTAACTTCTAATGGGGAAATTTGCTTCCACATTAAAAATGAGTTCTCAGGTGACTGATGAGTCCAATGCGGGACCTACAGTCTCTGTCACAGGTGGGGCAGACGGTGGTTGGAGGGACGGGTGGGTGGGGTGCTTGGGTTATTATGCGCTCCTTCCGCTGTCGATGCTAGCTCCCGACGACGAGACTCGAGGTGTTCGACGCCTTCTCAGTTGCTCTTCCTCCACTTGGGGCGCTCTTGGGCCGGGGATTCCCAGGTGTCGGTGGGGATGTTGCACTTCTTCAAGGAGGTTTTGAGGCTCACCTGGGGCTCACTTGCCGTGGCAGAGCTCCAAGTAGAGCGCTTGTTTTGGGAGTCTCGTATCGGGCAAGCGGACGATGTGGTCCGTCCAATGCAGCATAATCGAGTGTGGTCAATGCTTTGCTGCTGGGGATGTTGGCCTGAACGAGAACACTGACGTTGGTGTGCCTATCCTGCCAATGGATATTATAGAATTGGCGAGAATGATTCACTGACTTGATCTTATTTTAGTGCTCCAGTGTGTCGTTCCTTTCAAAATACCACGTTACTTATTGAGGGGCAGGGAGTGAGAGATCCCTCAAGTTTGAGTTACATTCAAACATACCTCCTGGATATCAAAGAATAATGTTCTACCATCCAATCCTCCGAATGAATTTTTAACCCAACAGCAGTTGCAAGTCATCATGAGAGGTCTGGACAGAGTAGACAGAGCAAAACTGTTCCCATTGGCAGAAGGGTGGAGAACCAGAGAACACAGATTTAAGGTGATTGGCAGAAGAACCAAAGGCGACATGAGGAAAAACATTTTTACGCAGCGAGTGGTTAGGACCTGGAATACACGGCCTGAAAGGGTGGTGGAGGCAGACTGAATCGTGGCTTTCAAAAGAGAATTGGATAAGTACCTGAAGGATAAAGATTTGCAGGGCTATGGGGATAGGGCGGGGGAGTGGGACTAGCTGAGAGTCGGCACGGGTTCGACGGGCCGAATAACCTCCTTCTGTTGCTGTAACCGTTCTCTGACCCTGTGAAATATTTTCTGTGCCTTGCTGCTGATTTCAGGAATAAGAACAGATCGATCGGAATCTCATGGGGTGGTGGGCAGCCCAAGTAGCCAGTAGGTTAAAGGACGTGGCAGTGTGGTGTGTGCGTGTGTGGGGGTGGGGGGGGGCAGCAAAATGAGGAGGGGAGCGATTATAAGAATTGGGGAGAGAAATTATGATAAATACAAGGGAGAAACTGGAAAGGAGAGAGATTGAGAGATATTTGTCGTGTATTGAGGCTGATCATTGTCACTCCACCCATCCTGTTTTGTTGCTTAGCTTTTTGTATTCTTTCATTCTCTGTTTCTGTCGTTCCTTTCATCCATGTCCTTGCATCTTGTTAACCACTTTACATGGGCCATGTCCATTAGCAACACAAGAAATGTTTGCAGGCAGTTGGTGTTTGAATTTTGTTTGCACTGCGAGTCACTCTACTAGAGACCTTCTCTATCCCCTCACCTCAACCACTCCCCTCCCCCCCACTCCACCATCCCCTCCCCCACAGCTTGCACAATTCCCCTTCACAAGTTTGCTTACCAAAGTGAACCTTGCTGCTCTCCCCGGCAACATTGAGGCGCAACTGACTTGTTGTTTGAGAGTCGAGCCTTTGTTCTTGCCTTGTATTTGCTACTGTCTCTTACGGACTGCAGGCGAGGGTCCGTCGTCCTCTCGCTCTAAGGTCAGCTCCTCCTGCCGACCACTTTGGGAGGGGGGCGGGGGGGGGTGGTGGGGAAAGCAAGCCAGAGGCTGTGAGAGGGGGGGTGGGGGGGGCGAAGGGGCGGGAGGGGTGGGAGGCGCTGGAGAGGAACATGACACACCCGCTTGCTATCGTAACGGTGCAGTCGGTTCCTCTCTTCCGTCCACAGATTGTCCATTCCCAGAGCTCATTCCTTGCGTTTGCATATTGCCACTGTTAAGAGTCATGGAGATGAAGGAGTGGAGGGCAAGTGGTGTCTCAGGTCTGTGCCACTGCTGTGTTTGTGACGGAGAGCATGTTCGCCAATCCCGTCACTCGAAATCACTTGACCTCATGACAACAGCAACTGGGCAAAGAACAGCAAACTAGAATTAAACTATTTGTCACAAACTACTGAAAACGGATTCACGTCCCGTTTTCTCTGACCATAACTAAACCGCTGTGATATTTTGCCCAGTTATATGTAGATTTTTCTTTAATCACACCTGTTGACATTGCCTTGGCAACCTTTTGAGTTTATCAAGTCGAGCCTGAAATAATAAGAACATAAGAAATAGGAGCCGGAGGAGGCCATTCGGCCCCTCGAGCCTGCTCCACCATGCAATGAGATCATGGCTGACCTTCTACCTCAACTCCACTTTCCTGCGCTGTCCCCATATTTTATTTGTAAGTCATCCTGATCGGAATGTACCAATATTGTCTCAGAATACGTTACACATTTCAAATGCAGCGGCACTGCACCAACTGTTGGTGATGTGGGAAGCCTGCCCCGGCAGCCTCCAGTCTCTCCATTTGATTTCCGCATTTAATACCAGGGCATCTCCCCGGCCTCAGGCTGCCCACGTGCGTGAATTTGCAGATGTTTGGGAAAGCTCCACCTTGAACTCGAGGTTCGTTTACAGTTAAGACTCGCAGTATCTACAAAATCAATGCATTGTTTCCCTCAAAACTTCATCTCTCCATCTTCATTCCCACAGGAACCGATTTCTGCCGTCCAAAATTTCAGCCAAAAGGTAGGAAAGCTCGAAAAGTGTATAATGGCAAAGATCAAATACAATCGAACGCTGTGTGCCTTACTGGGCATGTGTGTGTGTGTGTGTGTGTGTGGTGGGGGGGAGGGGCGGCTAAGATGGTATGTGTTTGACTAACTGTGTAATGGAGGCATTGACATGTTCAATATGCTTTCTGTGGTTAGCCATATCGAAATGGTTTAGATTATGTCTATAGAAATGTGTTTTATTTCAATTCACTGCAGTACAATACTGTGCCTCAGCGTTCCTCTACAATTTTCAAAATACAGTGAAACCTGTAAATTATACGTACCTGAGGGACTGGCATTGGCTGTTCTTGTTTTTTGCAGGTGTCCTTATTTTCGAGATGGCCATTGTTGGTACTTGGGGGGAAAAAATTCAGTGGAATGGGGAGTTCTTTACCCAACATCCATAGCGGCAGAAAAGCCAGGCTTATGAGGTACGGCCGCATAGTGGTTATGTCACTGGACCAGTAATCCAGAGGCCTGGACTGATGATCCAGAGACAAGAGTTCAAATCCCACCACGGTAGTTGGGGGAATTTAAATTCATTTAATTAAATAAATCTGGAATAAAAAGCTAGTGTCAGTAATGGCGACCATGAAACTACCAGATTGCCCTAAAAAACCCATCTGGTTCACTAATGTTCTTTCGGGAAGGAAATCTGCCGCCCTTACCTGGTCTGGCCTATATGTGACTCCAGACCCACAGCAATGTGGTTGACTCTTAACTGCCCTCTGTAGTTCAAGAAGGCGGCTCACCACCACCTTCACATGGGGCAATAATAGCTGGCCTTGCCAGCGACGCCCACATCCCATGAATGGATATTTTTTTAAATCCCAGGGATTGAGCCACGCAAGCAGTCACTCCCAGAGATAGAGCAGTTTCTCTGCCGCTATGGATGCTGGGTGAAGAGCTCCCCATTCCACAAGAGCCGTTTCTTCCACAGAACCCACTGCCGACTCACGCTGACCTGTGAGCCCCATGTTTTAACTTGTAAAAGGGCTTGGTGCATGGAAGGCTATCTGTAGATCGTAACTTGCATATGCGCGTGGTTTCAGAGTGCCTCTTGCATATTTTACCATTCTTTCTTTGGGTCTCTCAATAAGTGTCCGTTTTTTGCAGGTGTCTGTTTTCTTTCGGGGGTGGGGAGGAGTGTCTGTTTATACAGGTTTCACTGGATGTACTTTAACAACATTAAAATGTAAGGGGTCTTTTCAGAATCTAAGTGTTGCATAGATACTTATGTTTAAAAGACTTGGAGATCTACACTAATAATGGGCTGAACCGTGTTGATAATGATTTCAAAATCTGCCCAATTCAGTCAGTTCGCCAACTGTATAAAGTTAGCATCTGGTGGGTGAGTGGAGAAGGATAGAGTTTTCGGAGACTCCGAACAGGACAACTATGGATGCTATAATGGAACAACCTCACATTTTTCAGTGAAGAAGGAAGCAGCTTTGCATTGGATTTGAGCAATGAACTTTGAGGATTTGAAGAAAAAACTTCAACATCTGCCAGTTCAATCTTCAAACCAACATGATCTGCTGCGCCTTTTTGCTGGTTCTTGCTCATCAATTAGCGAATCCAGGATTTTCACTGACTTCAGTTTCGCTAAGCATGTGTAATAAGAGCATAAGAATTAGGATCAGGAGTAGGCCATTCGGCCCCTCGAGCCTGCTCCGCCATTCAATAAGATCATGGCTGATCTTCGACCTCAATTCCACTTTCCTGCACTATCCCCATTTCCCTTGATTCCCTTCATATCCAAAAAATCTCTCAGTCTGGAATATACTCAATGACTGAGCCTCCACAGCACTCTGGGGTAGAAAATTCCAAAGATTCATCACTCTCTTAGTGAAGAAATTTTTCCTCATCTCAGTCCTAAATGGCCGACCCCTTATTCTGAGTCTGTGACCCCTGGTTCTAGACTCCCCAGCTGGAGGGAACACCCTCCTGCTCTCATCTAATTTGATAAGCCTTGGTACCAATCATTTTTAAAGTATGTTAGAGTGAAGGAGTGTGAATTTAGAACTTTCTTGTATCCAGAAAAGAGCTCAGTCCAAACTGTGACATCTTCCTCTCTATATTTCTCTCACGTAGTTGCTGAGTACACTGCCTGCTTCCGGACCATTCCGTTGTTTTTGTTTCACTGACCTCCCACCTGCCCGTTTCCTCTGAGGAAGGAGCTCTCCAGGCCATTTACCTATTCAATTCGTGAATTAAATCGCTCCCTGATATCTTGGCTGCAATCCTATAAACTCACTACACACGAAAGCTGGTTAAGAAGTTATACGGGATACTTGTCTTTATTAGGCGAGGCGTAGAATGCTTGAACTGAATAGAACACTAGTTAGACCACTGCTTGAGTACTGCGTGCAGTTCTGGTCACCACATTACAGGAACGATGTGATTGCACTAGAGAGGGTACAGGGGAGATTTACAAGGATATTGCTAGGACTGGAGAATTTTTAGCTATGAGGAAAGATTGGATAGGCTGGGGTTGTTTTCTTTGCAACAGAGGAGGCTGAGGGGAGACCTAATTGAGACGTATAAAATTATGTGGGGCCTAGATAGAGTGTATAGAAAGGACCTATTTCCCTTAGCAGAGGGGTCTATAACCAAGGGACAGAGTTGAAGTAATTGGTCGGAGGTTGAGGGGATTTGAGGGGACATTTCTTCACCCAGAGGATGGTGGGGGTCTGGAACTCACTGCCTGAAAGGGTGGTAGAGGCAGAAACCCTCACCACTTTAAAAAAGTGCTTGGATGTGCACTTGAAGTGCCATAACCTACAGGGCTACGGACCGAGAACTGGAAAGTGGGATTCGGCCGATATCTCTTTGTCGGCCGGCACGGACACGATGGGCCGAATGGCCTCCTTCTGTGCTGTAAATTTCTATGATTCTATGAAAAGCAGCACTAAGCAAGGTGATGGGGAAAAAACAGGCGTGTGGGACTAAAATGGACAGCTCTTTCAAAGAGGCATGATGGGCCGAATGGCCCCCTCCTGAGCTACAAGGTTCCATAAATAATTAAATGCAACAATTGAAACATTGGAAAAAATCCCCTATCAAATAATTATACACATGCAGACACCAACATCGTAGAACACAAAATAGTGGACAACTCTGCTAAACACCGTATCATTTTATTTTTAAAAAGATACTTCAAAACAAAACACGATTTTTTTTTTGTTCCTTTATGAACCAAGTTAACATTGTACAACCCTGTTTTCGTCTGTCACAAATCCTACTTAATCATAATAATCAGGTTGCAGACTTTCTGTACCCGCTTTTCGCTGAACTCAATATTGCGAGCTTGTGCATGATTTGTGTCAGAAGATAACTTATTTCAGAATAATAACACAACGTTGTAAATAACATGCTATCTCGCCACAGGAAAATAATGTTTACATGCACATAGAATGTTTAGGAACACGGTGCTGAAAAGCAATGCCTGAGTCGCCACGTGCTAGACACGTCAACCTCCCTCCTGCACTGACACACATCACCGATACTTGTATTGATTGTGGCAGAGGTGGGATTTCCTGATAAGAAGACACGTGGTTCACTCACTCACTGACGTCACAAGGCAACGAGCACACAACTGCGAAGGTCAGATCCAGCAAGAAGCAGGAAGCCAGGCGAATATTTCAACTCCCAACATTTTGAAAGCACCACACTCTACCATGGGTTTAAGTGCTTCATCATCATCATAGGCAGTCCCTCGAAATCGAGGAAGATTTGCTTCCACTCTAAAAGGGAGCCCTCAGGTGACTGTACAGTCCAATACGGGAATTACAGGCTCTGTCACAGGTGGGACACACAGTCGTCGGAGGAAAGGGTGAGTGGGGAGTCTGGTTTGCCGCACGCTCCTTCCGCTGCCTGTGCTTGTTTTCTGCATGCTCTCGGCGACGAGACCAGAGGAGCTCAGCGTCCTCCCGGATGCACTTCCTCCACTTAGGGCGGTCTTTGGCCAGGGACTCCCAGGTGTCAGTGGGGATGTTGTATTTTATCAAGGACACTTTGAGGGTGTCCTTGAAACGTTTCTTCTGCCCACCTGGAGCTCGCTTGCCGTGTCGGAGTTCCGAGTAAAGCTTGCAACCTTGTTCGTCTACAAACCATTAAGGTTTGTGGAGGTTGTAAGAAAGCTCCGCTGATCTAGTAGTATTTGGCAGTCCCTCGTATCGAGGATGACTTGCTTCCACACCAAAAAGGGAAGTGCGCACACATGCTCCTACTATCCATAAGTCGCAGTGTGGGCTGGCCCGTGCTGCCCCTGGGCCCTCGCCTCTCTTGGACCTGGATCACGACGCTCCTGGGCCCCAATCTCTCACCACTCCTTCGCCCCAATCAAAAATGGCGCAGTCAGTAACAGGACATCAATTAGTCTCCACTTATCTTGGAGACATCAAATATCAACACATTGTTATTTGAAATATCAAAATATTAAACTCCAGCCTAGTTGAATGGTTATTAACATCAACAGAAACGAACAGCAACTAACTGAATGAACACGATTCAGTCAGGATGTGAATAACAGCAGCAAGAAAAGGATACGGTGCAAGCAGAGATCTGGCTGCTGGCAGAAGCAAAGTGCACACAGGAAGGAATATCGGGTGGCACAGGTACAGCATGAATGGTGGTGCTGCAGCTAAAAATGAAACCGAAGGTGATCGAGGGTCTTAGTAGACACAACACTCAAAATGCTCACCACCCCACAGCAGGAATCAACAAGTCTAATGATAATAGAGTCAGATCCCACGTTGAGTACTGTCCCCCCATTTGGGTCTCTGAGACACAGAGAGATAGTCAAGCACTGGAGGCAGTAGACCGAGATCCATGAGGCTGAACCCCAGTGTCAGAGACCTGGGCTATTAAGGAAAGACTGGGGAAACGCGAGACTTTTCCGCCTTGGTGAGAGGAGGCTGAGCAGTAACCTTCCAGAGTCAGCAACGGTAGCATAGCGGTTATGTTACCGGTCTAGTAATCCAGAGCCCCGGTCTAATGGCCTGGAGCCACAAGTTCATCATCATCATCATCGTCGGCAGTCCCTCGAGCGAGGATGACTTGCTTCCCTATGAGTTCACAGATGTTTCAATGAAGGACCTGATGTTCCAGTCCTGAACTCCAATTGAGGGGGTGGAAGATGCCTGTGCGTGGATTTTTTTAAACGTGCGGTGACCGTTGCACATCAGCCACCACACGGGCTCGACAGAGCTAGGCCTTTATAGAAACATAGACATAGAAACATAGAAAATAGGTCCAGTGGCAAGGGTTGAACCAGGACGACTGGAGACCAGCTCTGCTGCACAGACCTAGTGCACGCACATATCGCATTGTGGGCTGGCCCGTGCTGCCCCTGGGCCCTCGGCTCTTCTGAGCCCCGTACCCTCGTTCACCGCACCTTCACCCACGATGTTCCAGGGCCCACCACAGCAGCTAGTATCAGTAATGGTGACCATGGAACTATCCATCTGGTTCACAAATGTCCTTTCGAGAGGGAAATCTGCCGTCCTTACCACGTCTGGCCTATATGTGACTCCAGACCCACAGCAATGTGGTTGACTCTTAACAGCCCTCTGAAATGGTGGCTCATCACCACCTTCTCAAGGGTAATTAGGGATGGGCAATAAATGCCAACCTTGCCAGTGATGCCCACATCCAATCAATATATATATATATATATAAGTTAGTAAACAGTATAGAGCAGGTGAATCCAGACTATCACTTAGACACATAGAAACATAGAAAATAGGTGCAGGAGTAGGCCATTCGGCCTTTCGAGTCTGCACCACCATTCAATGAGCTCATGGCTGAACATGCAACTTCAGTACCCCATTCCTGCTTTCTCGCCATACCCCTTGATCCCCCTAGTAGTAAGGACTACATCTAACTCCTTTTTGAATATATTTAGTGAATTGGCCTCAACAACTTTCTGTGGTAGAGAATTCCGCAGGTAGACCACTCTCTGGGTGAAGAAGTTTCTCCTCATCTCGGTCCTAAATGGCTTACCCGTTATCCTTAGACTGTGACCCCTGGTTCTGGACTTCCCCAACATTGGGAACATTCTTCCTGCATCTAACCTGTCTAAACCCGTCAGAATTTTAAACATTTCTATGAGATCCCCTCTCATTCTTCTGAACTCCAGTGAATACAAGCCCAGTTGATCCAGTCTTTCTTGATGTGTCTGTCCCACCATCCCGGGAATCAGTCTGGTGAACCTTCGCTGCACTCCCTCAATAGCAAGAATGTCCTTCCTCAAGTTAGGAGACCAAAACTGTACACAATATTCCAGGTGTGGCCTCACCAAGGCCCTGTACAACTGTAGCAACACCTCCCTGCCCCTGTACTCAAATCCCCTCGCTATGAAGGCCAACATGCCATTTGCTTTCTCAACCGCCTGCTGTACCTGCATGCCAACCTTCAATGACTGATGTACCATGACACCCAGATCTCGTTGCACCTCCCCTTTTCCTAATCTGTCACCATTCAGATAATAATTTGTCTCTTTACCACCAAAGTGGATAACCTCACATTTATCCACATTACACTTCATCTGCCATGCATTTGCCCACTCACCTAACCTATCCAAGTCACTCTGCAGCCTCATAGCATCCTCCTCGCAGCTCACACTGCCACCCAACTTAGTGTCATCCGCAAATTTGGAGATACTACATTTAATCCCCTTGTCTAAATCATTAATGTACAATGTAAACAGCTAGGGCCCCAGCATAGAACCTTGCAGTACCCCACTAGTCACTGCCTGCCATTCTGAAAAGTACCCATTTACTCCTCCTCTTTGCTTCTTGTCTGCCAACCAGTTCTCAATCCACGTCAGCACACTACCCCCAATCCCACGTGCTTTAACTTTGCACATTAATCTCTTGTGTGGGACCTTGTCGAAAGCCTTCTGAAAGTCCAAATACACCACATTAACTGGTTCTCTCTTGTCCACTCTACTGGAAATATCCTCAAAAAGTTCCAGAAGATTTGTCAAGCATGATTTCCCTTTCATAAATCCATGCTGGCTTGGACCTATCATGTCACCTCTTTCCAAATGCACTGCTATGACATCCTTAATAATTGATTCCATCATTTTACCCACTAACGATGTCAGACTGACCGGTCTATAATTCCCTGTTTTCTCTCGCCCTCCTTTTTTAAAAAGTGGGGTTACATTGGTTACCCTCCACTCCATAGGAACTGATCCAGAGTCTATGGAATGTTGGAAAATGACTTTCAATGCATCCGCTATTTCCAAGGCCACCTCCTTAAGTACTCTGGGATGCAGACCATCAGGCCCTGGGGATTTATCGACTTTCAATCCCATCAATTTCCCCAACACAATTTCCCGACTAATAAGGATTTCCCTCAGTTCCTCCTTCTTACTCGACCCTCTGACCCCTTTTATATCCGGAAGGTTGTTTGTGTCCTCCTTAGTGAATACCGAACCAAAGTACTTGTTCAATTGGTCTGCCATTTCTTTGTTCCTCGTTATGACTTCCCCTGATTCTGACTGCAGGGAACCTACGTTTGTCTTTACTAACCTTTTTCTCTTTACACTAACCTTTTTCTCTTTACATATCTATAGAGGCTTTTGCAGTCTGTTTTAATGTTCCCTGCAAGCTTCCTCTCGTACTCTATTTTCCCTGCCCTAATCAAACCCTTTGTCCTCCTCTGCTGAGTTCTAAATTTCTCCCAGTCCCCAGGTTCGCTGCTATTTCTGGCCAATTTGTATGCCACTTCCTTGGCTTTAATACTATCCCTGATTTCCCTTGATAGCCACAGTTGAGCCACCTTCCCTTTTTTATTTTTACGCCAGACAGGGATGTACAATTGTTGTAGTTCATCCATGCGGTCTCTAAATGTCTGCCATTGCCCATCCACTGTCAACCCCTTAAGTATCATTCGCCAATCTATCCTAGCCAATTCACGCCTCATACCTTCAAAGCTACCCTTCTTTAAGTTCTGGACCATGGTCTCTGAATTAACTGTTTCATTCTCCATCCTAATGTAGAATTCCACCATATTATGGTCACTCTTCCCCAAGGGGCCTCGCACAACGAGATTGCTAATTAATCCTCTCTCATTACACAACACCCAGTCTAAGATGGCCTCCCCCCTAGTTGGTTCCTCGACATATTGGTCTAGAAAACCATCCCTTATGCACTCCAGGAAATCCTCCTCCACCGTATTGCTTCTAGTTTGGTTAGCCCAATCTATTTGCATATTAAAGTCACCCATGATAACTTCTGCACCTTTATTGCATGCACCCCTAATTTCCTGTTTGATGCCCTCCCCAACATTACTACTACTGTTTGGAGGTCTGTACACAACTCCCACTAATGTTTTTTGCCCTTTGGTGTTCTGCAGCTCTACCCATATAGATTCCACATCATCCAAGCTAATGTCCTTCCTAACAATTGCATTAATCTCCTCTTTAACCAGCAATGCTACCCCACCTCCTTTTCCTTTTATTCTATCCTTCCTGAATGTTGAATACCCTTGGATGTTGAGTTCCCAGCCCTGATCATCCTGGAGCCACGTCTCTGTAATCCCAATCACATCATATCTGTTAACATCTATTTGCACAGTTAATTCATCCACCTTATTACGGATACTCCTTGCATTAAGACACAAAGCCTTCAGGCTTGTTTTTTTAACACCCTTTGTCCTTTTAGAATTATGATGTAGTGTGGCCCTTTTTGTTTACTCGGCCTTCCACTATTGCTTTTTACCTTTCTACCGTCTGTTTCTGACTCCATATTACTTCGCCCTGTCTCGCTGCATAGGTTTCCATCCCCCTGCCATATTAGTTTAAACACTCCCGAACTGCATTAGCAAATGTTACCCCCAGGACATCAGTTCCAGTCCTGCCCAAGTGCAGACTGTCCCTTTTGTACAGGTCCCACTTCCCCCAGAACTGGTTCCAATGTCCCAGGAATTTGAATCCCTCCCTCTTGCACCACTGCTCAAGCCACATATTTATTCTAACTATCCTGCTCCCTCTACTCTGATTAGCACGTGGCGCTGGTAGCAATCCAGAGATTACTACCTTTGAGGTCCTACTTTTTAATTTAACTCCTAGCTCCCTAAATTCAGCTTGTCAGACCTCTTCCTGCTTCTTACCTATATCGTTGGTACCTACATGTACCACGACAACTGGTTGTTCACCCTCCCTCTCCAGAATGCTTTGCAGCCACTCCGAGACATCCTTCACCCTTGCACCAGGGAGGCAACGTACCATCCTGGAGTCTCGGTTGCGGCCGCATAAACTCCTATTTATTCTCCTTACAATAGAGTCCCCTATCACTTTTGCTCTCCCACTCTTCAAACTGTACTGCAAGAGTAGGACAAGGGCAGACCAGTTCAAACTGGTACAAGGCAACTTGCTTGTTGATGTCAACCATTTCCTCACACTGAGCGATCAGCACTGGAACAGAATGAACATCTAGTTAGAGTAGGAAAGTCAAAATCCGTGGAATCATTTGAGAGACAATTGGATGCGGGAGTTGGAGGTGGAGAAAGTCCAAGTCTTTCTGGATGGGTGAAGTATCAGGGGTCAAATGGCCTTCCTTATCTATAATTATCTTGCGTACTTCCATTGCAAAAGGTCAGAACAGGTAACAAAATGAACTGAGGTCCCTGTTGACTAAGATGCTTTAGGATCTGTAAACTGGTAGTACCCCCACCCCCCGCCCACAGGTACGGTATTTACAAAGGGTTTTGCTGATGGTTTGTGTGAGGAGGGGAGGGCAGCAGGAGCTCTAAGGAGAAATCTTAATGGATGCTGACAATTAATCAAGTAAACAACAGCAAGATGGTAGAAATGACATTGACCTACAGTGTCTCTTTCAGTACAGTGATACATGTTGTTCAACTGTATTGATCCAGAGAAGATGAAATATTCATTGACACACACCAGAGTATTTTCATCAATTATTGAGTAAGGTTCCTTTATTACCCCTTTTGATCTGCCCAATGTGGGAAGTTAAAGTTAATGCTAATGAGTGATAGTGACATGTTAACTTAATGCTGATCTGTTTCAACCAGTGTGTGTGACAATGATTTGAAGTGTATTGCTGCCTTAAAGTTATCCGCAACATCTGTTCGTTGATGGGATATCTGACTTAATTGGATAGTATATCTGCCGTCAAGACGAGAGCCATTGACAAAAGCGACTTCACTCATCTTCCTTTCTGATAAGCAGTGAAACATTCGGTGTAAATGTGTTTACACTCTCCACTCTATTAGATATTTGTAATTATGCCCTCAAAACGCAGGTGCTATTGAAGCAATAATCTTCAGCAGACATACTGCTTTGAAACCATAATGTTGTAAAGGAGAATTACCTTGCATTGGTGAAGAGCTCGTGGTTGAGTCGAGCAGGGATCGAAACAGTCCCAAACGTCTCCAAAGGAATTCTTCAATTATATTTTATCAATAATTACACAACAACACAGCACAATAGAGCAGGATGGGATACAGCATGAATTGTGATCAGTGGTCTCAGGTTTTTATGTGGCTCCAACAACTGCTGGTTGTGTTGAACCCTGCATTCACTCTTCAAAAGATGAAATCATCGAGTGGAACAATCTGCTGTCTTTAAGACGCCAACGCCCAAAGTGTAGTAGAAATCTAGAACTCCCTTAAAAGGCTGTGGATGCTGGGTCAAGAGTTTGCAAGGTTGAGATCAATAAATTGTTGTTAGGTAAGAGTATCAAAGGATATGGAGAAAAGGCAGGGTAAATGGAGTGGGAGTCTAATTGAATGGCGGAACAGGCTCAACGGGCTCAATGGATTACTATGTTCCTGTATAACACACCAAAATGAAACTCATTGACAAGATCTTGACTGAGTGTGTTACTCCCCAAGTCAAGACAATCCTCCCATGTCAGAAGAAATTGCACAGCAGAACCGGTCGGAGCTTGCGTCAACACTCTTCCACTGGTTTCACAGCGATAGAGTCGAAGAGGCCCTGGAAAGGTAAGTTGTGAATTATTTATGTGGGGTCCAGCATGGGCCTCTGCCGTCCTGGGCTCACCCTTCGAGCCGCCCGATATTGCCACTCGCAGCTTCTGGGTTCCATTTAACTGGGGCCCCGGGCCTCAGACTGTCTCCGGCCTCTTTGCTCCCAGAACAGGCGAGCTGTCAGCGTCATCCGCTGGCCGTGCGCCCTCCAGTTAAAATCGAGCCCAATTATTCCAGTGTCCTGCTCGCTGACCTTTCACCCTGCACAAGCTCCCAACTAGTCAGAGTCCACTCCCTGTATTCTGCCCCATGCTTCAGTCCATTACACTGTCCGCATTGATCAACACGGAGTCCATGCTGCCCAATACTTTGAATTTAAAATCCTCGTCTTCTTTAAATCCCTCCACTGCCTTGTTGCATCCTATTTGCAACCGGCTCCAGCCTTTTAGTCCTCTGAATCTGGACTTTTAGGCACCCACTCTCCCTTTACCCGGTACTTGGTAGCAGAACCTTCAACCGCCACAACCCCATTCTATCCTCCCCCTGTTCGCACCTCTCTCCCCATCCATTCCACTCTCCCCCTGCCCACGCCTCTCTCCCCATCCACTCCACTCTCCCCCTGCCCACGCCTCTCTCCCCATCCACTCCACTCTCCCCCTGCCCGCGCCTCTCTCCCCATCCACTCCACTCTCCCCCTGTCCGCACCTCTCTCCCCATCCACTCCACTCTCCCCCTGGCCACGCCTCTCTCCCCATCCACTCCACTCTCCCCCTGTCCGCACCTCTCTCCCCATCCACTCCACTCTCCCCCTGTCCGCACCTCTCTCCCCATCCACTCCACTCTCCCCCTGGCCACGCCTCTCTCCCCATCCACTCCACTCTCCCCCTGTCCGCACCTCTCTCCCCATCCATTCCACTCTCCCCCTGCCCACGCCTCTCTCCCCATCCACTCCACTCTCCCCCTGTTCGCACCTCTCTCCCCATCCATTCCACTCTCCCCATCCACTCCACTCTCCCCCTGCCCACGCCTCTCTCCCCATCCACTCCACTCTCCCCCTGCCCACGCCTCTCTCCCCATCCACTCCACTCTCCCCCTGTCCGCACCTCTCTCCCCATCCATTCCACTCTCCCCATCCACTCCACTCTCCCCATCCACTCCACTCTCCCCCTGCCCACGCCTCTCTCCCCATCCACTCCACTCTCCCCCTGCCCACGCCTCTCTCCCCATCCACTCCACTCTCCCCCTGTCCGCACCTCTCTCCCCATCCACTCCACTCTCCCGCTGCCCACGCCTCTCTCCCCATCCACTCCACTCTCCCCCTGGCCACGCCTCTCTCCCCATCCACTCCACTCTCCCCCAGCCCACGCCTCTCTCCCCATCCCCTCCACTTTCTGCCTTTCTGCTACTCTCTCCGTCCCCTTCTCTATCTCCGCCTATCCCCTTCTCTCTCTCTGCCTGTCCCCTCCTCTCTCCTTGTCCCCTTCTCTCTCTCCACCTGTCCACACCTCTCCCTCCGCCTGTCCCCTTCTCTCTCTCTGCCTAGCCGCTTCTCTCTCTCTGCCTGTCCCCTTCTCTCTCTCTGCCTGTCCCCATCTCTCTCTCTGCCTGTCCCCTTCTCTCTCTGCGCCTGTCCCCTTCTCTCTCTCTCCACCTGTCTACTCCTCTCTCTCTGCCTGTCCCCTTCTCTCTCTCCGCCTGTCCCCTTCTCTCTCTCCGCCTGTCCACACCTCTCTCCGCCTGTCCCCTTCTCTCTGCCTGTCCAAACCTCTCTCCGCCTGTCCCCTTCTCTCTCTCCGCCTGTCCACACCTCTCTCCGGCTGTCCCCTTCTCCCTCTGCCTGTCCACACCTCTCTCCACCTGTCCCCTTCTCTCTCTCTGCCTGTCCACACCTCTCTCTGCCTGTCCACACCTCTCTCCGCCTGCCCCCTTCTCTCTCTCTGCCTGGCCACACCTCTCTCCGCCTGTCCCCTTCTCTCTCTCTGCCTGTCCACACCTCTCTCCGCCTGTCCACTTCTCTCTCTCTGCCTGTCCCCTTCTCTCTCTCTGCCTGTCCACACCTCTCTCTGCCTGTCCCCTTCTCTCTCTCTGCCTGTCCACACCTCTCTCTGCCTGTCCCCTTTCTCTCTCCACTTTTAAAAACCTGCTCAACACCCACCTTTGTGACCAAGCCTTCAATCACCCATCCCAGTCTCCCCCACCACACGGCTCAGTGTTTGCTTGTCCAAATGTGAAGCGCTCCGGGGCTTATTTCTTTAACATTAAAGGCATTGTATTATTGAAACCTATTGCACAATCGTTGGTACACCGCACAAACCCAAAACAATTAACTCTTGGGCAATCTGGATTGAAAGCGTCACCAGAATCTGCCGCTTGTGATATAATCACAATGCGGGAATAACATCACTCCCCTGCATCGTACCTTTTTAATTACCAGATATTTTATTTTTAAGATATAATTAGAAAATTAATTCTGTCGTGCAGAATCGAGTGTACATTTGCCGGACACGTTCATGGTTTCTGTCCTGCATTACATTTAACCTTTGAATTAAGTTTGGAATCAAATGGTTTGGAATGCTTGAGTCAAGCTCGAAGCTATTCAGATAGTGAACAGAGAGACAAGCTGTGACAAAATTATAAAGACCTTTCTGTCATTATTATTTAAATGAGACCGAGGTCACCTCACAGGCAGCAATAATGTCAAGAAATACTCTCCATTGTTGGGAATTTTGTGGAGGTTTTTGGCATTTGGAACTAAACGAGAAGCTGGTTGGCATGCGCTGATGTGCACTGTGTTATGCTTCTGGTGACAGTGGCCTGACCCATTATTTAAAAGGCCATAAATTCTACCAGAAAGTTCTGCCTGAAAGGAGTGGAACAAAGAGACCATTTTTGACAATGTGTCCATTTTATTATTCAGAGGGGCTTCAGAGCATGAAGCCATGCTCCCGTGTAATTGTGGAAACAATTTTTTAAAATTCGTCCGCGAGTTTCATGACATCTTGGCGTCCAAGGCGGTTTTGAGACTGTCAGAAGGGGAGGCACCGCCGAGACCCGTCCAGAGGGTGCACAAGTGAAATAACTTGGAAGATTCATCCCATGTGTAACCGGCGATTATGTAAGCGCTAGAGATACTTTCTGGTAGCTGGTATTTAACAAATCCCTTGGGGTTGCCGCTGTTGACAGAACCAACACGCAGTGACGACACAGTCAGAGAATAACATTTGTTTTGCCTGCCATCTCTAACTACACTGCAAGGAATGGTTGAGTGTCTCGGTGTGTCTGTCCGCTGGTGCCACGATCCAAGTCACTCTGGAGGGTTGGACGCGATGAAAGGTAAGGTGACCTCGTCATCTTCTGTTACTGTTCTGGGACGCCGAGGGGATGTTTTTGAATGCTGATGGTGGGAGAGATGTGGCGAAGATGAGTAAAGATCAGGAAATGATCATTTTCAATAGCAAGGAGAGTGCCTTGCTACAACTCATTTTTCAGATCAGCCACGACCGTATTGAATGGCGGAGCAGGCTCGAGGGGCCAAGTGGCCTACTCCTGCTCCTATCTCTTATGTTCTTCCGCCTATGTGCCGACAGAACGAGGGTGAACCTCACTGAAGATTGACCTGGTTCCGTGAAAATGCTTATCTCTGAATGTGTTTGGGGATACTGGGTGCCGGGCACTGACTCCATGTTCATGATCATTTCTGGGAGTCCCGGCAAGAGTTCCAAGACTTTTTGAAATCCTGCTCCATTCTGAAAACCCACCAGTTCTCAGCTAATTGCCCCCGCAGCAGTTCAGTTATCATGTTTCAACTCCACTGGTGTCACTTGCTTTTTCAGCCCCATGATTTCATGAGACCAAGTCTGGTTTATCGCCACTCTGTCGTTGCCACAGACCACCTCGTCTATACTTCTATTTGTGGCACATAAGTGGCTTCTTGCAGCCAAAGTCTCTTCCTTTGTTCTAGCGCCGATTTCTTTCGGCACTCTTATGTAAAGGAACACCGCCCGGTCTCAGCTGCAATGCTGTGCTCCAGCCAGGCCGGCGAGGATGGGCTGCGGGTGAGTACTGCCTTCACGTGTTTTGGGCCAAAGGCGGGGAGTTTATTACCTGCTCTGTGAGTCACAACACTCGGTTTTTGGTTTTCCTTCAGTTTTCATCGAGGCACTGAGTTGATCTGGGATCCGGATCCAGGACGTTGGCAGAGCATCAGAGTGAGTTGATCTGGGATCCGGATCCAGGACGTTGGCAGAGCATCAGAGTGAGTTGATCTGGGATCCGGATCCAGGATGTTGGCAGAGCATCAGAGTGAGTTGATCTGGGATCCGGATCCAGGACGTTGGCAGAGCATCGGAGTGAGTTGATCTGGGATCCAGATCCAAGGCATTGGCAGAGCATCAGAGTGAGTTGATCTGAGATCCGGATCCAGGACGTTGGCAGAGCACCGGACTGAGTTGATCTGGGATCCGGATCCAGGGCATTGGCAGAGCACCAGAGTGAGTTGATCTGGGATCCGGATCCAGGATGTTGGCAGAGCATCAGAGTGAGTTGATCTGGGATCCGGATCCAGGACGTTGGCAGAGCATCGGAGTGAGTTGATCTGGGATCCAGATCCAAGGCATTGGCAGAGCATCAGAGTGAGTTGATCTGAGATCCGGATCCAGGACGTTGGCAGAGCACTGGACTGAGTTGATCTGGGATCCGGATCCAGGGCATTGGCAGAGCACCAGAGTGAGTTGATCTGGGATCCGGATCCAGGGCGTTGGCAGAGCACCGGACTGAGTTGATCTGGGATCCGGATCCAGGGCGTTGGCAGAGCACCAGAGTGAGTTGATCTGGGATCCGGATCCAGGGCGTTGGCAGAGCACCGGACTGAGTTGATCTGGGATCCGGATCCAGGGCATTTACAGAGCACCAGAGTGAGTTGATCTGGGATCCGGATCCAGGGCGTTGGCAGAGCACTGGAGTGAGTTGATCTGGGATCCGGATCCAGGGCATTGGCAGAGCACCAAAGTGAGTTGATCTGGGATCCGGATCCAGGGCGTTGGCAGACATCCAGTACTTTGTCCAAGTGGCCATTCCTCGAGCGGGCACCTCGACAGTTGCGCGTCGGCAGGCTAGTTGACCATGGGGCGGGGGGGGGGGGGGTGTCGCAGTTGTGGTGGTTTCAGCCTTCACCACAAAACCCCCAGACATCTACCTTTTTCGCGAGGGTCGCTAGTTGACAACTCAGGGGCTTCTTTCTTCAGAACCTGGGGATGCGTGTCAATTGTAGCACCTTGCCGCTATCCTGCTTGAGACTGGCTCACTTAGCACAGAGCAAGGATCATCCCCGGCATCTTCCTGGTCCGGAGCTAGCTACTGAGCCATCAGGGAGTTCCTAACCCCCACCCTCCAAGAGTGTTAGATTTTCAAGTTGAACATAGGTATGAACTATCATCGATATGTAGGATAGGGAGGGCTTTCTTAAACTTTCTTATTCCCTGCCTTAACCTCTCTTTCCTCCTTCAAGATGCTCCTTAAAACCTACCTCTTTGACCAAGCTTTTGGTCACCTGCCCTAATTTCTCCTTAAGTGGCTCGGTGTCAAATGTTTTGTCTCATCATGCTCCTGTGAAGCACCTTGGGATGTTTCACTACGTTAAAGGCGCTATATGAATACAAATTGTTGTTGTTGTCGTTATTCATTGACGTCTGACAGAGAATAGCTTTGAGTTCCCTCATCCAGAGTCACTATCCTGTGTTCTCTTCACTCTGGGGCCCACTTCCCCACAGAGTAGGTCAGGGCATTGTAGACCACTCAGGCACCCCCAGGACCAACGTTACTCCCAAACTTGGATATGTATCCGTCGCAGTTGTTCTGAAAAATATATTTTTTTCCCCATGATATATTGTACCTATTGGCCTGGCTGAGTACTGAGACTTTGGGGCTACAGTGTGTGTCTGAATTCTTTCAGGTTACTTCCAAAAGCGATGCCCCGAATTTTCTAACCATCTTGTGAATATGGCGAACTTCTAGCGAAGATAATTAATGAGATGTCATTTGGCAAAGTGCCATTTGCCATTTTAATTGAGGTTGATTTTGCTTTTTTTGGAATAGCAGATTAACAAGTTTGAAACAATGAGAAACTTCTTAGCACAATAACTCCTCAGCTGGGCTTATTTGGAATCTGGCTGCCATTTCTGCCCTAGGAATCGCTCTCGGGCACATCAGACCATTGAGGCTGAGCTCAAGTGCGGCGTTTGCAATATTTAGAAATCATTACCATTATGGTTGAATAACTGGGGGTGAAATTCAGCTTTTTTTTTATTCGTTCCTGGGATGTGGGCATCGCTGGCAAGGCCAGCGTTTATTGCCCATCCCTAATTGCCCTTGAGAAGGTGGCGGTGAGCCGCCGCCTTGAACCGCTGCAGTTGCTGTGGTGAAGGGGCTGGCAAATGGAGAATATTCCATCACATGCCTGACTTGTGCTTTGTAGATGGTAGAAAGACTTTGGGGAGTCAGGAGGTGAGACACTCACCGCAGAATACCCAGCCTCTGACCTGCTCTTGTAGCCACAGTATTTATGGGACTGGTCCAGTTAAGTTTCTGGTCAATGATGACCCCTAGGATGTTGCTGGTGGGGGAATTCGGCGATGGTAACGCCATTGAATATCAAGGGGCGGTGGTTAGACTCTCGCTTGTTGGAGATGGTCATTGCCTGTCACTGGTGTGGCACGAGTGTTACTTGCCGCTTATCAGCCCGAGCCTGAATGTCGTCCAGGTCTTGTTGCATGTGCGCATGGACTCCTTCATTATTTGAGGAGGTGCGAACGGCACTGAACACTTTCAAAGCTCTTTCAAAGAGCTGGCAAAGTCATGATGGGCCAAATGGCCTCCTTCTGTACATGGCTCTATATGGAATTTTAAAACTGATTTAAGAAGCTTCCCATTTGGAATTTAGATTTCCTCTGGTTAAGAACATTAGAAGCAGGAGTAGGCCATGCGGCCCCTCGAGCCTGCTCCGTCATTCAGTAAGATCATGGCTAACCTTCCACCTCAACTCCACTTTCAGCGTAGATCCCCACATCCCTTGATTCCCTTAGTGTCCAAAAAAGCGTTGCAATAATTTACTTGTCGTGCTCCAGAAATTAACCTTGGTGAGATTATTGAGTCATTCAGACTAAACGCCCAAATCACTACCCTTAACCCCACAACAAAAAACATTCAAGTGTTGGCTCTGCCCTGTTTCGGCGATCATGTCTATAGAGTCACGTGCAGATTTTGTGCCCTCTTAAAATGCGTGGGGGAAGTACAGAGTTAGGATTCAAGACTATACCTTCAAGTCAACAGAGTTCAGAATCAAGGGATTTAGAAAAAAAAAACAAAGGTCTGTAGTGTTTGGGATATTTCCCATGATATTGTGGGAGCATTTCCCCAAAACAACGCAACTTCCTGAATTCCTGTGAAGATTGGCAAAAACTAAAATGGGAACGTAACAGGAGGAGGATAACCAGGAGGAGAAAAATGCAGTAAATTATTTGGTTCGGCATGAATCACAGGACCACACACTTTGCTCAGACTGTGTAATAAGTAGTGTAGAGGGGTGACGTTAAGCTGGGTAATCAAGACACAAAATAATAGCAGTTGTTAACAGCATAACTGCTGGGCTGTCAGTTCAGACAGTGGCTGACGCACAGTTTACGTGATGTCTCGCTGTGAGCCATTATACCGAGTAGCAGACCAGCGGTGCTGAAGTTTATTTTATATGCACTGACCAGAAAATAAAATCCGATTGTTTGACTTGTATTCATAAATTTCTTTCAGGCTACAAAAGTTTTCTGTTAGTTTCCAAACGCCCTCACCCCCCAACCCCCACCAGGTAATCATATTTGAATGTGGGGCATATAAAGAGAGGAACAAGCTTAACAGCTGTTGACAAAGTGAGGTTGGATCTTTGTCAGATTGGTGAGGATCATCATCATAGGCAGTCCCTCGTATCGAGGGTGACTTGCATCCACGCCAAAAAATTCACAGGTGTTTCAATGAAGGACCTGATATTCCAGATCCCAAACTACATCCTGAAGGGTGGAAGATGCCTGTGCGTGGATTTTTTTAACGTGTGGTGGCCATTGCACACCAGCCAGCACACGGGCTTGACAGAGCTAGGTCTTGGTCCAGTGGCAAGGGTTAACCAAGACGACTGGAGACCTGCTCTGCTGCACGGACCTAGTGCGCACATATCGCACTGTGGGCTGGGCCCGTGCTGCCCCTGGGCCCTCGCCTCTCCTGGGCCCCGATCACTTCGCTCTACAATCTCTCACCACTCCCTCGCCCCGACCTCACCGCTCCCTCGCCCCGACCTCACTGCTCCCTCGCCCCGACCTCACACCTCCCTCGCCCCGACCTCACCACTCCCTCGCCCCGACCTCACCGCTCCCTCGTCCCGACCTCACCTCTCCCTCGCCCCGACCTCACACCTCCCTCGCCCTGACCTCACCTCTCCCTCGTCCCGACCTCACCGCTCCCTCGTCCCGACCTCACCGCTCCCTCGTCCCGACCTCACTGCTCCCTCGTCCCGACCTCACCGCTCCTTCGCCCCAACCTCACCTCTCCCTCGTCCCGACCTCACCGCTCCCTCGCCCTGACCTCACCTCTCCCTCGTCCCGACCTCACCGCTCCCTCGTCCCGACCTCACCGCTCCCTCGTCCCGACCTCACCGCTCCCTCGTCCCGACCTCACCGCTCCCTCGTCCCGACCTCACACCTCCCTCGCCCCGACCTCACCTCTCCCTCGTCCCGACCTCACCGCTCCCTCGCCCCGACCTCACCGCTCCCTCGTCCCGACCTCACACCTCCCTCGCCCCGACCTCACCACTCCCTCGCCCCGACCTCACCGCTCCCTCGTCCCGACCTCACCGCTCCCTCGCCCCGACCTCACCACTCCCTCGCCCCGACCTCACCGCTCCCTCGCCCCGACCTCACTGCTCCCTCGCCCCGACCTCACACCTCCCTCGCCCCGACCTCACCACTCCCTCGCCCCGACCTCACCGCTCCCTCGTCCCGACCTCACACCTCCCTCGCCCCGACCTCACCACTCCCTCGTCCCGACCTCACCTCTCCCTCGTCCCGACCTCACCTCTCCCTCGCCCCGACCTCACACCTCCCTCGCCCTGACCTCACCTCTCCCTCGTCCCGACCTCACCGCTCCCTCGTCCCGACCTCACCGCTCCCTCGTCCCGACCTCACCGCTCCCTCGTCCCGACCTCACCGCTCCCTCGTCCCGACCTCACCTCTCCCTCGTCCCGACCTCACCGCTCCCTCGTCCCGACCTCACCGCTCCCTCGTCCCGACCTCACCTCTCCCTCGTCCCGACCTCACACCTCCCTCGCCCCGACCTCACCGCTCCCTCGTCCCGACCTCACCTCTCCCTCGTCCCGACCTCACCTCTCCCTCGTCCCGACCTCACACCTCCCTCGCCCTGACCTCACCGCTCCCTCGCCTCGACCTCACCGTTCCCTCGCCCCGACCTCACACCTCCCTCGCCCCGACCTCACCGCTCCCTCGCCCTGACTTCACCACTCCCTCGCCCTGACCTCACCTCTCCCTCGCCCCGACCTCACACCTCCCTCGCCCCGACCTCACCGCTCCCTCGCCCCGACCTCACACCTCCCTCGCCCCGACCTCACACCTCCCTCGCCCTGACCTCACACCTCCCTCGCCCTGACCTCACCTCTCCCTCGCCCTGACCTCACCGCTCCCTCGCCCCGACCTCACCGCTCCCTCGTCCCGACCTCACCGCTCCCTCGCCCCGACCTCACCGCTCCCTTGCCCCTACCTCACAGCTCCCTCGCCCCGACCTCACCGCTCCCTCGCCCCGACCTCACCTCTCCCTCGCCCCGACCTCACCTCTCCCTCGCCCTGACCTCACCTCTCCCTCGCCCTGACCTCACCTCTCCCTCGCCCCGACCTCACCTCTCCCTCGCCCTGACCTCACCTCTCCCTCGCCCCGACCTCACCGCTCCCTTGCCCCTACCTCACAGCTCCCTCGCCCCGACCTCACCGCTCCCTCGCCCCGACCTCACCTCTCCCTCGCCCCGACCTCACCGCTCCCTCGCCCCGACCTCACCGCTCCCTCGCCCCGACCTCACCGCTCCTTCGCCCCAACCTCACCTTCGCCCCAACCTCACCTCTCCCTCGTCCCGACCTCACACCTCCCTCGCCCTGACCTCACCGCTCCTTCGCCCCGACCTCACCTCTCCCTCGCCCCGACCTCACTCCTCCCTCGCCCCGACCTCACCGCTCCCTCGCCCTGACTTCACCACTCCCTCGCCCTGACCTCACCTCTCCCTCGCCCCGACCTCACACCTCCCTCGCCCCGACCTCACCGCTCCCTCGCCCCGACCTCACACCTCCCTCGCCCCGACCTCACACCTCCCTCGCCCTGACCTCACACCTCCCTCGCCCTGACCTCACCTCTCCCTCGCCCTGACCTCACCGCTCCCTCGCCCCGACCTCACCGCTCCCTCGTCCCGACCTCACCGCTCCCTCGCCCCGACCTCACCGCTCCCTTGCCCCTACCTCACAGCTCCCTCGCCCCGACCTCACCGCTCCCTCGCCCCGACCTCACCTCTCCCTCGCCCCGACCTCACCTCTCCCTCGCCCTGACCTCACCTCTCCCTCGCCCTGACCTCACCTCTCCCTCGCCCCGACCTCACCTCTCCCTCGCCCTGACCTCACCTCTCCCTCGCCCCGACCTCACCGCTCCCTTGCCCCTACCTCACAGCTCCCTCGCCCCGACCTCACCGCTCCCTCGCCCCGACCTCACCTCTCCCTCGCCCCGACCTCACCGCTCCCTCGCCCCGACCTCACCGCTCCCTCGCCCCGACCTCACCGCTCCTTCGCCCCAACCTCACCTTCGCCCCAACCTCACCTCTCCCTCGTCCCGACCTCACACCTCCCTCGCCCTGACCTCACCGCTCCTTCGCCCCGACCTCACCTCTCCCTCGCCCCGACCTCACTCCTCCCTCGCCCCGACCTCACCGCTCCCTCGCCCCGACCTCACCGCTCCCTCGCCCCGACCTCACACCTCCCTCGCCCCGACCTCACCTCTCCCTCGCCCCGACCTCACCGCTCCCTCGCCCCGACCTCACCGCTCCCTCGCCCTGACCTCACACCTCCCTCGCCCCGACCTCACCACTCCCTCGCCCCGACCTCACCGCTCCCTCGCCCTGACCTCACCTCTCCCTCGTCCCGACCTCACCTCTCCCTCGTCCCGACCTCACCTCTCCCTCGTCCCGACCTCACCTCGCCCTGACCTCACCTCTCCCTCGCCCCGACCTCACCGCTCCCTCGCCCTGACCTCACCTCTCCCTCGTCCCGACCTCACCTCTCCCTCGTCCCGACCTCACCTCTCCCTCGCCCCGACCTCGCCGCTCCCTCGCTCTGACCTTGCCGCTCCTGCTTGACACTCATCGACCTGGATCTTGGATATTCATTACGTCAAAGACTGTTGTGGGGCTTTTTTAGGGTGATAAAGATTTAGGCCAAGAAATTGGCCAACTTCGCGCTTCCCGGTATGGCCTCCGGGAGGGCGACAACGGGGCGCTAACGATTTACCGACCGGGCGCGGCGAGATGAACGACTGCCGCTAACACCGGTGGAACATTGTGCCCCGACCTCCTTCGCCCAGAGATCCTGACGCCATTGCCGAGCGCATCGCCCCGGTAGCACCCCGGACTTCGGTTCCGCCGATTCTCCCAAGGCAGAACCGGCAGCGATGTCCGTTCCCTTTGAGGGAGGGAAGAAGCCTCTCAACGCGGCAGTACTGCGCACCCACTGTCCCGCCTGCGTTCTGTTGCGCTCCGGGAAGTAAGTGGAGCGTTTGATTTAGCCTTTCTGGAGCAAACACCAAACTTTTTGAACTAATTTTGTTCAACTTTCAAACATTAGCGCCCCAAGCAGAGCACACCCGAATATCACCCCCTCGGGTGTAATATATTCTGTCGAAATAATTCTTGGTCTGAAGGAAGGGTGCCATTTCCCCCGGCGTCTGTTGGTTGTGTTGGTAGTGCCGTGCTCACCTGTACTCAAACAAAGGAAGCACAGAGCAGGACCGTCCTTGTCTGTTGCCTGAAACCGAATGTCGAATCTGTGCATCTGTCTCCTCCTCCAAACCCCCCCACACCCCACCTCCAAACCCCCACACCCCACCTCCACACCCCACCTCCACCCCCCCACACCCCACCTCCACTCCCCCACACCCCAACTCCACCCCCCCACACCCCACCTCCAAACCCCCACACCCCACCTCCACCCCCCCACCCCACCTCCAAACCCCCACACCCCACCTCCACACCCCACCTCCACCCCCCACACCCCACCTCCAAACCCCCCCACCCCACCTCCACACCCCCCCACCCCACCTCCACACCCCACCTCCACCCCCCCACACCCCACCTCCAAACCCCCACACCCCACCTCCAAACCCCCCCACCCCACCTCCAAACCCCCACACCCCACCCCCCCACACCCCACCTCCACCCCCCCACACCCCACCTCCACCCCTCCACACCCCACCTCCACCCCCCCACACCCCAACTCCACCCCCCCACACCCCACCTCCACCCCCCCACCCCACCTCCAAACCCCCACACCCCACCTCCACCCCCCACACCCCACCTCCACACCCCACCTCCACCCCCCCACACCCCACCTCCACCCCCCCACCCCACCTCCAACCCCCCACACCCCACCTCCACACCCCACACCCCACCTCCACCCCCCCACACCCCACCTCCACCCCCCCACCTCCACCCCCCCACACCCCACCTCCACCCCCCCACACCCCACCTCCAACCCCCCCACACCCCACCTCCACCCCCCCACACCCCACCTCCACCCCCCCACACCCCACCTCCACCCCCCCACACCCCACCTCCACCCCCCCACACCCCACCTCCACCCCCCCACACCCCACCTCCACCCCCCCACACCCCACCTCCACACCCCCACACCCCACCTCCAAACCCCCCCACACCCCACCTCCACCCCCCCACACCCCACCTCCACCCCCCCACACCCCACCTCCACACCCCACACCCCACCTCCACACCCCACCTCCACCCCCCCACACCCCACCTCCACCCCCCCACACCCCACCTCCACACCCCACACCCCACCTCCACCCCCCCACACCCCACCTCCACCCCCCACACCCCACCTCCACCCCCCCACCCCACCTCCAAACCCCCACACCCCACCTCCACCCCCCACACCCCACCTCCACACCCCACCTCCAACCCCCCACACCCCACCTCCACCCCCCCACACCCCAACTCCACCCCCCCACACCCCACCTCCAAACCCCCACACCCCACCTCCAAACCCCCACACCCCACCTCCACCCCCCCACACCCCACCTCCAAACCCCCACACCCCACCTCCACCCCCCCACCTCCACCCCCCCACACCCCAACTCCACCCCCCCACACCCCACCTCCAAACCCCCCCACCCCACCTCCAAACCCCCACACCCCACCTCCACACCCCACCTCCACCCCCCCACACCCCACCTCCAAACCCCCACACCCCACCTCCAAACCCCCCCACCCCACCTCCAAACCCCCACACCCCACCCCCCCACACCCCAACTCCACCCCCCCACACCCCACCTCCACCCCCCCACACCCCACCTCCAAACCCCCACACCCCACCTCCAAACCCCCACACCCCACCTCCACCCCCCCACACCCCACCTCCAAACCCCCACACCCCACCTCCACCCCCCCACACCCCACCTCCAAACCCCCACACCCCACCTCCAAACCCCCCCACCCCACCTCCAAACCCCCACACCCCACCCCCCCACACCCCAACTCCACCCCCCCACACCCCACCTCCACCCCCCCACACCCCACCTCCACCCCCCCACACCCCACCTCCACCCCCCCACACCCCACCTCCACCCCCCCACACCCCACCTCCACCCCCCCACACCCCACCTCCACCCCCCCACACCCCACCTCCAAACCCCCACACCCCACCTCCACACCCCACCTCCACCCCCCCACACCCCAACTCCACCCCCCCACACCCCACCTCCACCCCCCCACGAGTCCTTGACATTCTGGTCCATGAAGTGCAAGAAACTTGGTCCACAATTTGCCCTTGTATTTCTAACCCGAAGGTGAGTGCAAATAGATTTGTCCTGCTGGAGTTCGGTGGGCCCGCAGGCTGCTTTTAGCACTTGTTGGTGGACACATCCTAAATCGGAAAACACCAAGTCCTTTCATGGTCAGTAATTGGACTACATGCAAGTTATAGAGAGAAAGAAAGAAAGAAAGACTTGCATTTATATAGCGCCTTTCACGACCACCGGACGTCTCAAAGCGCTTTACAGCCAATGAAGCACTTTTTGGAGTATAGTCACTGTTGTAATGTGGGAAACGCGGCAGCCAATTTGCACACAGCAAGCTCCCACAAACTGCAACGTGATAATGACTGGATAATCTGTTTTTGTTATGTTGATTGAGGAATAAATATTGGCCCCAGGACACTGGGGATAACTCCCCTGCTCTTCTTCGAAATAGTGCCCTGGGATTTTTTACGTCCACCCGAGAGAGCAGACGGGGCCTCGGGTTAATGTCTCATCCGGAAGACGGGAGCATGGATTAAGACTTTATATGTGGCTCCTGAGGTTCCTCGGCTCACAAAATGCTTGAATACCTTCACCTAAATAACCAAGATGACGACCGACTGAGTAACGTGTTATTTGTTTGGCATTTACCTCATTATTTTAGAGTTGATCCGTTTCTCTTTATCCGGGTTTTTTTTTTAAGTATAACTGCTCCATATTCTAGTGAAAGCTACTTTAGAATGAGGTTTTGCTCTGCTTCATATTATAAGTGAAAGTTTGCTGGAAAAATTCTGGAATAAGAGGGTTCCCGAGTCCGACAAAAAGTAAAGGGTTGTGTATTTTTGTTGTTGGCAGGAATTTGAGAATAACGAGGGCGAGGATTACACCGGAGAATTCTCGCCCCACACCACTTCCTCGTCACAGAATGGGCCCGAGGTTTACATACTGCCGCTCACTGAGGTCTCACTTCCTGTGTCAAGCCAGCCATCTACAAGATCAGGTAAACAGCGGGAACAGCAGGATTTCCTTTTGAATAATGCTCGTGCATGTGTGAGGTCTGATCGTCAAAAGGCGCAAGTGCTTTTGGCTGCCTCCCCGTTGGCCTTCATTGCAAGGGGGATCGTGTATAAAAGCACAGAAGTCCTGCTATAGCTGTACAGGGTATTGGTGAGGCCACACCTGGAGTACTACGTTCAGTTTTGGTCGCCGTATTTAAGGAAGGATATGCTTGCACTGGAAGCTGTTCAGAGAAGGTTCACTCGGTTGATTCCAGAGATCAGGGGGTTGACTTATGAGGCAAGGTTGAGTAGGTTGGGCCTGTACACATTGGAGTTCAGAAGAATGAGGGGTGATCTTATTGAAATGTATAAGATAATGAGGGGGCTGGACAAGGTGGATGCAGAGAGGATGTTTCCACTCAGAGGGGGAAACTAAAACTAGGGGACATGGGGCCCAAATTTCCCCATGAGCTGCACCGTTTTTTTTTTGGTGTAACTTGATTTTTCTGATGTATCTTTTTAGTTGCAAATATGGCCATTTAATTTGCACCAGTGTAAGTGAGTTAGTTAGGTTTTTTGTTAGGTCATTTTTTTTTTCAAAAGGGGGCGTACCCAGCCACTTACACCATTTATGCCAATTTGGCCAGAAAAAAGTTGTACTAAACTAACTTAGGGCAGCCTATGTGTCCACTTTTGTCCGCACAGAAAGACCTTACTTACAGATAAGGAATCGGCGCAAGTAACTACATTTCAAGCACCACTAAGTATCAAACAAAGCACAAAAAGTAATAAGCAATTAATTAACAAATAAAATAGAAGGAACCCTGCCCCTAAAGCACCAAAATCAATCAGTAAATAACAAATAAAAAATAGAAGTCCTAACTTGGGGAACGCAGCAGGCCGCCGATGAGGGAGCCCATTCCGCTAGGCTGGGGGGCTGGGGGGGTGGGGGGGTGGGGGGAGGGAGGGGAGGAGGAGGAGGAGGAGGGAGGAGGAGTGGGGGAGGGAGAAGAGGGGGGAGGAGGGAGGGGAGGAGGAGGGGGGAGGGAGGAGGGAGGGGAGGAGGAGGGGGGAGGGAGGAGGAGGGGGAGGAGAGGAGGGGGGGAGATGGAAGTACCCTCTTGCAAAGCACGTCTAGATTGATGGCATCAAACACCCGCATGAATCCCCAGTTCATCTGGTCGAGAGTTACAAACCCAGACCTCCAGAAATTCTTCAGGAGTTTTACAATCAGGTCAGAGGTGTCGCCACTGGTGGATTCAAGAACCATCACCACAGGCCCCTCCCAGGCCAAAGTTCCATCTTGATTTTCTTAAAGTGTTTCTAATCTGTAAATCGCCTAATCCAAGGCTGAAAGGGATCAAATCATCTTTTGACATGAAGGGAAGAAAACAATCAGATGACACAGCCTGCAGAGCACACTCTGGCCGCTGATGAGGGAGCCCATTCAGCCAGGGCTAGGGACGGTGTGCTTCAGGCCCCTCCCACACAGCCTGCAGTGCGAATTTGCAGAAGCGGCCTGCCAGGAGCTGCTGCACATGCGCGCAGACTCTAGCGCGCATGTGCAGAGGTCCCGGCACTGTTTTCAGCACCGGGTCCTGGCTCGACCCCCAATCCTTTGGGCCACGCTGCACCATGACGGAGGAGAGGCTGGGGAGCGACCGGAATACGGACGTCTTTTTTCGGCGGGCAAAAGCGCCGCATCTCGAGTGAGGGTGCCAGAAAAACAGTTTAGGCAAACTCTAGCCCATAGAATAAGGGGCCGCCCATTTAGAACTGAGATGAGGAGAAATTTCTTCTCTCAGAGGGTTGTAAATCTGTGGAATTCTCTGCCTCGGAGAGCTGCGGAGGTTGGGTCATTGAATATATTTAAGGCGGAGAGTGAAACTAGAGATTTTTGAGCGATAAGGGAGTAAAGGGTTATGGGGAGCGGACAGGGAAGTGGACCTGAGTCCATGATCAGATCAGCCATGATCTTATTGAATGGTGGAGCAGGCTCGAGGGGCCAAATGGCCTACTCCTGCTCCTATTTCTTACGTTCTTATTCCTCAACTACCGGTGAACAGTATGTTACCAGAAGATGAACCAATAAACTATTTGTATTCGGTTGTTGCGCATTTGGTTACTGTCTGCGTGGAGCTGCAGCCACAAATGATCAAAGGTTCCCTGGAGATTCTGGGGTACAATCTGAGGTGGAATCGCTGCCAAGTCCTCTCACTGGGTTCCCAGCTCCCACTTGATCCCATGGCTCGACGATCTAACCCAAACTGGCCACGAGCCGAACACAAGGGAGTCTCTCATTTCCTTCTCAATCCGAGGTACCCTTGCATCCGTTGCTGAGGGCATTGCGGTGGAAAGTTACAATCCCTGGTCCTTGCTGAGCTAGCTGATCTCAGTGGAGTTGGCAGTCGGGACACTGAGAGAGGGCGCGAGAGCCCGGGACGTGGGCCAGTGTTGCAGCTCCTGATCGCGATTCACGTCCCCCTGCTGGAAGGAACGTGTGTGTGTCGGTGGCCAACGGGTGGGTGAGAACTGCATTGAGTGCACCGGTCAAAGCCTTCCTGAAAAAAGTGCGGCATCCCCACCGACACCTGGGAGTCCCTGGCCAAAGACCGCCCTGAGTGGAGGAAATGCATCCGGGAGGGCGCTGAGCGCCTAGAGTCTCGTCGCCGAGTGCATGCAGAAAACAAGCGCAGACAGCGGAAGGACCGCGCGGCAAACCCATCCCACCCAACCTTACCCTCAACGACTGTCTGTCCCTCCTGTGGCAGGGACTGTGGCTCTCGTATTGGACTGCTCAGCCACCGAAGGACTCATTCTAAGAGTGGAAGCAAGTCTTCCTCGATTCTGCCGGACTGCCTATGATGATGATGAAAGTACTGGTGATATCTGTTGGCACTCACTCCATGCTCTCACTCTCAGCGAAAGCACTGGAGGGAGGTTAGCCCCTGTAAAGCCATACTCCAGCACAAAGGCACTGCTTTTGGGAGGGGAGAAAGAAATTTGCGCGCTTTTTTTTTGAAGGAAAAATGTAAAAATTGGATTTCGAGTACATGTTTCTTCCCGCTGCGAATACCTTTGCGA
This sequence comes from Pristiophorus japonicus, assembly GCF_044704955.1. Taxonomy (NCBI): domain Eukaryota; kingdom Metazoa; phylum Chordata; class Chondrichthyes; family Pristiophoridae; genus Pristiophorus; species Pristiophorus japonicus. The sequence continues at coordinate 125,218,629 of NC_091992.1, read as the reverse complement.
TTAAGAGACACTCTCGGTTGGCTTCTTTTGCTTTGACTGTGCTAATTGAACAATTTCACTTGTCAGAATTTCACTCTAGCGGGGAAAAAAAACAGTAACGCAATGTTGTTTGGACAGAAAATGTGGAGGTTTTGTTGATGCCTGGGATGTCCAAACCCAGCACTGTGGACAAGGCCTCTCACACAGGATTCTTCAACCGTTGAAGCTAACGGACAGATCATCACGGGCTACTGTTTTCCGGCCACGCGCCTCACAAATTGTTCCTGTAGTCACACGCAATGCCACCTTTCTGCCACGTTGGAACGGCAGGCTCTGTATTGGCACGAGCGTCACTTATCGGGTGAGGTATCTTCTCGGTTTGTTATCTTTCAGAAAGCATCACCGCAAGAATCTGTTGCGTTTGCTTGCAAGCTTAGAAAATTGCGAGGAAACGCAATGGAATACATTTTTAAGGAGGCTCACATTGTATTAAAAAAAACTTAAAGAGAAACACTTGAGATAGCAGCCATTTTCTCTGATGTGTGGGGGATGACTTAATTCACTCATGGTCCTGGCAGTATGAGATCATCATCATCATCATAGGCAGACCCTCAGAATCGAGGAAGACTTGCTTCTTCTCTTAAAGTGAGTTCTCAGGTGACTGTACAGTCCAATGCGGGAATTACAGTCTCTGTCGCAGGTGGATCAGACAGTGGTTGAAGGAAAGGGTGGGTGGGGAGTCTGGTTTGCCGCACGCTCCTTCCGCTGCCTGCGCTTGTTTTCTGCATGCTCTATGTTATATATGTGGACTTGTATTTACTCAGTACAGCTACCAGAGGGCTCTTCCCCTGGAGTCCCAAGGAATTCCATAATCCCTTAGGAACACAGGTATTTAAGGAGGCTTCACAGGTTGGAGAGGCACTCTGGAGACCTGCAATAAAAGACCAAGGTCACACTTTACTTTGAGCTCACAGTGTTCAGTCTGACTCTTTCTCCATACACAACAACTGGCGACGAGATACAGATAGCGAACCCAAAGAATCAGAGAACAGCGGGGATCCTGGAGAAATATTCGGAGGGAGATGATTGGGAAACCTTTGTGGAGCGACTCGACCAATACTTCGTGGCCAACAAGCTCGATGGGGAAGAGAGCGCTGCCAAACGAAGGGCGATCCTCCTCACCGTCTGTGGGGCACCAACGTATGGCCTCATGAAGAATCTGCTCACTCCAGCGAAACCCACGGAGAAATCGTACGACGATTTGTGCACGCTGGTCCGACCCGAAGGAAAGCGTTCTGATGGCGAGGTACCAGTTCTACACCTACAAAAGATCTGAAGGCCAGGAAGTGGCAAGTTATGTCGCCGAGTTAAGAAGCCTTGCATGACATTGCAAATTTGAAGGACATTTGGAGCACATGCTCAGAGACTTTTTCGTACTTGGCATTGGCCAAGAAACCATACTTCGCAAACTTCTGACTGTAGAGACCCCAACCTTGAGTAAGGCCATAGCGATAGCCCAGGCGTTCATTGCCACTAGTGACAATACTAAGCAAATCTCTCAGCACACAAGTGCTGCTACAAGTACTGTGAACAAAGTGATGTTGTTTTCGAATCGTAACTTACAGGGCAGGTCACACATACCTGCAGCTGCATGTCCGCAGATGACTCAGAGTCCACCATCGAGGGTGATGAATGTAAGGCCTTTAACACCTTGTTGGCGCTGCGGGGGTGATCATCGTTTCCATTCATGCCGATTCAAAGAGTATGTTTGCAAAGGCTGTGGAACAATGGGACACCTCCAACGAGTGTGCAGGCAAGCTGCAAAGCCTGTTAAACCTGCAAACCACCATGTTGCAGAGGAGGACAGATCCACGGAGGATCACGACGAACCAGAGCCTCAGATCGAGGAGGCAGAGGTACATGGGGTGCACACATTCACCACGAATTGTCCCCCGATAATGCTGAATGTTAAACTAAATGGATTCCCAGTGTCAATGGAGCTGGACACGGGCGCGAGCCAGTCCATCATGGGCAAAAAGACTTTCGAAAGGTTGTGGTGCAACAAGGCCTTAAGTCGAGTCTTAACTCCAGTTCACACGAAACTAAGAACTTACACAAAAGAATTGATTCCTGTAATCGGCAGTGCTACCGTAAAGGTCTCGTACGATGGAACGGTGCACAAGCTACCACTCTGGGTGGTACCGGGTGATGGTCCCACTCTGCTCAGCAAGAGCTGGCTGGAAAAGATACGCTGGAACTGGAACAACGTCCGAGCACTATCGCCCGCTGACGACACTTCGTGTGCCAAGTCTTAAACAAATTTCCTTAACTGTTCGAACCAGGCATCGGGAAATTCCAAGGAGTAAAAGTGCAGATCCAACTAATTCCGGGGGAGCGACCCATCCATCACAAGACGAGAGCAGTACCGCACATGATGAGAGAAAGGGTAGAGATCGAGCTAGACCGGCTGCAAAGAGAGGGCATCATTTCACCGATCGAGTTCAGCGAGTGGGCCAATCCTATTGTCCCAGTCCTCAAGGGAGATGGCACCGTCAGAATCTGTGGCGATTACAAAGTAACTATCAATTGTTTCTCCCTGCAGAACCAATACCCACTACCAAAGGCCAACGACCTCTTTGCAACGCTGGTGGGAGGAAAGACATTCACGAAGCTGGATCTGACTTCAGCCTACATGACGCAGGAACTGGAGGAAACATCGAAGGCCCTCACCTGCATCAATACGCACAAAGGTCTTTTTGTTTATAACACATGCCCCTTTGGAATCCGATCAGTGGCGGCAATATTCTAGAAAAACATGAAAAGTTTACTAAAGTCGGTCCCGCACACGGTGGTCTTCCAGGACGACATCTTGGTCACAGGTCGGAACACAGCCGAGCATCTGCAGAACCTGGAGGAGGTTTTTAGTCGACTCAACCGCGTGGGGCTCAGGTTAGAATGCTCGAAGTGCGTTTTCCTGGCACCTGAAGTGGAGTTCTTGGGAAGGAGGATTGCGGTGGACGGCATCAGGCCCACCAACGCGAAGATGGAGGCAATCGAGAATGCATCGAGGCCACAGAACGTGACGGAGCTGCGGTCGTTTCTGGGATTCTTGAACTACTTTGGTAACTTCTTACCGGGTCTCAGCCCCCTGCTAGAACCACTACATGTCTTACTATGAAAAGGGGGCGAATGGGTTTGGGGCAAAAGCCAAGAAAATGCCTTTATAAAAGCGAGAAAATTGTTATGCTCAAACAAATTGCTTGTGTTGTATGATTCATGTAAGCGTTTGGTACTAGCATGTGATGCGTCGTCATATGGCGTCGGGTATGTATTGCAACAAGCTAATGATTTCGGGAAACTGCAACCGGTTGCTTATGCCTCCAGGAGTCTGTCTAAGGCTGAGAAAGCCTACAGCACGATTGAAAAAGAAGCGTTAGCGTGTGTCTACGGGGTAAAGAAAATGCATCAATACCTGTTTGGACTAAAATTCGAATTGGAAACTGACCATAAGCCACTTATATCCCTGTTTTCCGAGAGTAAAGGGATAAATACCAATGCATCGGCCCGCATCCAGAGATGGGCACTCATGTTGTCCACATACAACTACGCCATCCGCCACAGGCCAGGCACAGAAAATTGCGCTGATGCTCTCAGTAGGCTGCCATTGTCCACCACGGGGGCGGAAATGGCACAGTCCGCAGATCTAACCATGGTTATGGAAGCATTTGAGAGTGAGTAATCTCCTGTCACTGCCCCGCAGATCAAAACCTGGACAAGCCAGGACCCCTTATTATCTCTAGTCAAAAGCTGTGTGCTTCACACGAGCTGGTCCAGTGTCCCAGTGGAAATGCAGGAAGAGATAAAACTGTTCCAGCGGCGCAAAGATGAAATATCTATACAGGCACACTGCCTTCTGTGGGGCAATCGAGTAGTGGTCCCCAAGAAGGGCAGAGACACCTTCATCAATTACCTCCACAGTACCCAGCCAGGCATCGTAATGATGAAAGCAATATCCAGATCTCACGTATGGTGGCCCGGTATTGATGCGGACTTAGAGTCCTGCGTTCACAGATGTAATACATGCTCGCAGTTAAGCAATGTACCCAGGGAGGCGCCACTAAGTTTATGGTCTTGGCCCTCCGAACCGCGGTCTAGGGTACACGTCGACTATGCAGGCCCGTTCTTGGGTAAAATGTTCCTTGTGGTTGTAGACGCATATTCCAAGTGGATTGAATGTGAGATAATGTCGGCTAGCGCGTCCGCTGCCACTACTGAAAGCCTGCGGGCCATGTTTGCCACACACGGCTTACCCGATGTCCTGGTGAGCGACAACGGGCCATGTTTTACCAGTGCTGAGTTCAAAGAATTCATGACCCGTAACGGGATCAAACATGTCACATCTGCCCCATTTAAACCAGCGTCCAATGGTCAGGCAGAAACGGCAGTGCAAAGCATCAAGCAAGGCTTGAAGAGGGTAACAGAAGGCTCACTGCAGACTCGCCTATCCTGAGTCCTGCTTAGCTACCGCACGAGACCCCACTCACTCACCTGGATCCCACCTGCTGAACTGCTCATGAAAAGAGCACTTAAGACAAGGCTCTCGTTAGTTCACCCTGATTTACATGAACAGGTAGAGAGCAGGCGGCTTCAACAAAGTGCATACCATGATAGCGCAAATGTGTCACGCGAGATTGAAATCAATGATCCTGTATTTTTATTAAATTATGGACAAGGTTCCAAGTGGCTTCCCGGCACTGTTGTGGCCAAAGAGGGGAGCAGCGTGTTTCAGGTCAAACTATCAAATGGACTCATTCACCGGAAACACTTGGACCAAATCAAACTCAGATTCACGGACTATCCTGAGCAACCCACCTTGGACCCAACCTTTTTTGATCCCCCAACATACACACCAGTGGCAACCGGCACCACGGTTGACCACGAAGCAGAACCCATCATCCCCAGCAGCCCAGCAGGGCCCAACACGCCAGCCAGCCCAGCAGGCCAGCTGCACAGCAGCCCAGCAAGGGCCCAACAAATGATTCAACAACACCAGCTTTCACACCGAGACGATCAACCAGGGCAAGAAGGGCCCCAGATCGACTCACATTGTAAATAGTTACACTGTTGACTTTGGGCGGGGGGGAGTGTTGTTATATATGTGGACTTGTATTTACTCTGTACAGCCACCAGAGGGCTCTTCCCCTGGATTCCCAAGGGATCCCATAATCCCTTGGGAGCACAGTTATTTAAGGAGGCTTCACAGGTTGGAGAGGCACTCTGGAGGCCTGCAATAAAAGACTAAGGTCACACTTTACTTTGAGCTCACAGTGTTCAGTCTGGCTCTTTTTCCATACACAACACTCTCAGCACCCTCACAAATGCTCGTCCTCCACTTAGGGCGGTCTTTGGCCAGGGACTCCTCGGTGTCGGTGGGGATGTTGCACTTTATTAAGGAGGCTTTGAGTGTGTCCTTGAAACGTTTCCTCTGCCCACCTAGGGCTCGCTTGCTGTATAGGAGTTCTGAGTAGAGAGCTTGCTTGAGAGTTTCGTGTCGGGCATGCAGACGATGTGGCCCACCCAACAGAGCTGGTCGAGTGTGGTCAGTGGTTCAATGCTGGGGACGTTTCCTGAACGAGAACACTGATGTTCGTGCGTCTATTCTCCCAGTGGAATTGCAGGATCTTGTGGTGGCAGCGTTGGTGGTACTTCTCCAGCACTTTGAGATGTCTGCTGTATATGGTCCACATCTCTGAGCCATATAGGAGGCCGGGTATCACTACTGCCCTGTAGACCATAAGCTTGGTGCCAGATTTGAGGTTCTTCAAACACTCTCTTCCTCAGGTGACCGAAGGCTGCGCTGGCGCACTGGAGGCAGTTTTGGATCTCGTCATCGATGTCTGCCCTTGCTGATAGTAAGCTCCCGAGGTATGGAAAGTGGTTCACATTGTCCAGGGCCGCACCGTAGATTTTGATGACCGGGGGACAGTGCTGTGTGGCGGGGTAAGGTTGGTGGAGGACCTTTGCCTTACGGATGTTTAGTGCAAGGCCCGTGCTTTCATACGCCTCGGTGAAGGTGTTGACAGTGACTTGGAGTTCAGTCTCTGAATGTGCGCAGACACAAGCATCGTCCGCGTACTGTAGTTCGATGACAGAGGATGGGACAACCTTGGATCTAGCCTGGAGGCGGCGAAGGTTGAACAGGTTCCCACTGGTTCTATAGTTTAGTTCCACTCCAGCGGGGAGCTTATTGACTGAGGTGGAGCATTGCAGTGAGGAAGATCGAGAAGAGGGTTGGCGCGATGACGCAGCCCTGCTTGACCCCGGTCCGGACGTGGATTGGGTCTGTGGTGGATCCGTTGGTCAGGATCACGGCCTGCATGTCGTCGTGGAGCAGGGGGAGGATGGCGACGGATTTTTGGGGTATTTCGGCCGGTTCGATGCAAGCCCCAGAGACGCTACGGCCAACTCGGAACCAGCCTCAGCGCTGACCCCGGATTCTCTTCGGCCAGCGGCCCAATCTGTGGAGGCGAAAGCAGCTGGAGGAGCTGCGGTGGAGCCACTGTCGGGCACATGGCGCGGGTAATGGCCGCGGGCTCGTGGCGCGAGTAATGGCAGTGGCCACTCTGACTTCTCTCGAGACCCCTCAAAAAGCTAAAATGGAGCGTCCCTCATCCCCACCCTTCATCACACCTATGAGATCATCCACATCAACTCTATCTCTTACAGGATTCTCTGGACAGAAATAGTCATTGTTAATGTGGTGATTGGTGTATTGTGGTGGGAGATACAGACCTTGATCAATGATGACTAGTGCATCAACACCAAAATGTACCACTAATGTCAGCCTCCTGCTGCAACGAGACCAATAATGTGAAACACAGAGCTAATATTCTTTGCGTCTGTTCCTAGCCGAATGTAATCCATTATTCATCGGTTGCACACTCTAAGTATGAGGCCCTCGCTAATAACGCAGCAGGTTGATGTGCGACAGCATTCCTTGTGTTCTTCTTTGAATTCGTTCCGGGATGTGGGCGTCGCTGGCAAGGCCGGCATTTATTGCCCATCCCTAATTGCCCTTGAGAAGGTGGTGGTGAGCCGCCTTCTTGAACCTCTGCAGTCCGTGTGGTGAAGGTACTCCCACGGTGCTGTTAGGGAGGGAGTTCCAGGATTTTGACCCAGCGACTGTTCTGTCTGCAATTACCATCGAATAAATCCACGAGGCCTTGTACTGTGAGTAAGAGCTGTGTGACTTCAGTCCACTTAATACGACTGTAAAGTGAGAGGCAGCATGGCTGACCGCCTTTTATATGCCCCTGCACACCTGGGCAGGTAACCCCTGGGGCCTCCAATAGCAGCGCCCTCAGGTGGTACATTGTACATAGTTACATGTACCACTAATGTCAGCCTCCTGGTGAATACAAAGAGTTTGCATACATGACAGCGACGATGAAGGAATGGCCAATATATTTCCAAGTCAGGATGGTGTGTGATTTGGAGGGGAACTCGGAAGTGGCAATTTCTCAATCTGGGACAGGTCACTGGGACTGCAGGGGTGCAGGACTGTCCCTGAGAGGCGGTAAAGATTGGCAGGGTTGTCACCATGGGCCACTATTATGTATCTCCTGCCAACTGATTACAGAACACCTTTCGAAGGCTCAAACTCTAGCTGACTGGGGGTCCTTGTGCATGAATCCCAAAAAGTTAGTTTGCAGCTGCAGCAGGTAATCAGGAAGGCGAATGGAATGTTGGCCTTCATTGCGAGAGGGATGGAGTACAAAAGCAGGGAGGTCTTGCTGCAACTGTACAGGGTATTGTTGAGGCCGCACCTGGAGTACTGCATGCAGTTTTGGTCATCTTACTTAAGGAAGGATATACTAGCCTTGGAGGGGGTACAGAGATGATTCACTAGGCTGATTCCAGAGATGAGGGGGTTACCTTATGATGATAGATTGAGTAGACTGGGTCTTTACTCGTTGGAGTTCAGAAGGATGAGGGGTGATCTTATAGAAACATTTTAAAATAATGAAAGGGATAGACAAGATAGAGGCAGAGAGGTTGTTTCCACTGGTCGGGGAGACTAGAACTAGGGGGCACAGCCTCAAAATACAGGGGTGACAATTTAAAACCGAGTTGAGAGGGAATTTCTTCTCCCAGAGGGTTGTGAATCTGTGGAATTCTCTGCCCAAGGAAGCAGTTGAGGCTAGCTCATTGAATGTATTCAAATCACAGATAGATAGATTTTTAACCAATAAGGGAATTAAGGGTTATGGGGAGCAGGCGGGTAAGTGGAGCTGAATCCACGGCCAGATCAGCCATGATCTTGTTGAATGGCGGAGCAGGCTCAAGTGGCTAGATGGCCTACTCCTGTTCCTAATTCTTATGTTCTTATTCTTATGACCTTTGACCTGTCTGCCAGGGAGCAGGGAATCCTAAAGCAGCAAATATAACCAACCAATGGAAGAAATCATATTTTTTTTTATATGTAGTTTGTTGTAGCTGACCTCAAGCTGTAACTACTTTGCACTTTTGTGTTCTCGTCCTGATTATTTGCATAAATAATACTTGCATTTGCTCAACCTTTGACTTTTCAACTCTGACCTACGAACCCAGGATGTTTCTGCTTTCTCAACATATTCAACAGGTTTCATTGAACAATTCCGTTCCATTGAAGGATGAATCAGTCCATGTTTTGGTGTAGGTATTTAAACAACATCAAAATGAACTTTCAACCTACCTGTCATTTTTCTAACCGTATACGTGCAGGTAATCTGTGGGACTAAATGGCACAGAGGCGAAAGTGACTGCATTTTCTTATAGGATCTCCATTCACGCCCAGTCCGGAGATGAGTAGTCGGTTGAAGCTGTCAGAAAAGTGGGTTAGACTCTGTCCCGTGACCTCTGGAGAGCCTTTAAGTTCAAACCCAACCCAATCTTGTGTCTCGGGATGTAAGAGGTCTGTAAGAGGAAATGAGTTTGGCCAGTCTTGATTCGGCACTAATTAGCAATCTGACTTCGACGGTGTGGAAAATGTCCGGGTGGTGCTGTAGGGAGTGGGTTTCCCAGGTTCGGGCCGAGGCATGTTGCTTTCAAAGCGGAGGGAACTTTATTTTGTGCCGGACTGTGCTACAACTGACCTGCCACTGCTTTGATGCTGGGTGCCTGAAATGGAACGATTCTTCATTGAGGGGCATAACAATAAAAGAGAGAAGCCGATGCTGTGTTTTGCAAACATATTGGGTCACAACTGAAAGAAGCCAGTGCAGGACCCGTATCTAGACATCAGGGGGCTCATAATCTCCACCCCAGAGATATTCTTGGACAATATAACTTAGGGTTCTGTAATGTATGCAGCTGTGAATATGCTCACGGGTACGCTCGTGGCCTTCCGTGAGAGGTGGGCACCGGAGGGACTGGAGTGCATCAACTCCCCCGGCAACCAAATTTTAATTTGAACCACTTACTGTATAAAGTTTAATTTGTTTATTTGTCGGTTTTGGTGCCCCTTTAACAAGAGGGCACTTGATTTATAGATCAAACTAAAATAGTTGTAGAGCTGTTGAGTTCGGAGTGGCTTAGCCGGTCCCGTGATGTTCACAAGACTCAATAAAACCCCAGCCAGTTGGGTTCGGGGGATCCACAATGAGGCAGGTGATTGTGGGCCTGGTGGGTGAACTTTTGTTAATAAATTAATTAGTTCTTAATAGGAATGTGTTGCTATGAATTCTTAGGCAAAGAACGCAATAAGCAAATACATTACAGGTTCAAATATGCTCACAGGTGCTGGGACCAGCATTCAGTCGGGTTCTGGTGCGGGGCAGTGCTGTTACAGATTTATCAATCTACTGAACAGTACATTTGAGCTAATTTATCTCCTCTATAATGGTATCCGTGTAAATCACACATTCTTCTATACCCCTTGTGCTGTCAGATAAGCTTATGTTTTTGAGCTACTGCTTTCACAGTCCACTCACCCTGAAACAACTAGGGTCACTTTTCACACATTGTGGAAGCGGCAAAAGCAGGAATGTTGATACATTACATAAAAAACGACAGTTTGGAAGATGAATTACCAATCTGGGTGAAGGAGGCCTTCACTTGTTTTTTTGTCTTACCTTTCTCTGTTATATCAATGCCATTGCTCCTCTGAACCTGCCTCTCCTGTCCCTTCTCCGCTCCGAGTCGTCAGTACTGCCTACTCCTCATCCTCACTCCATTAAAATCAAAACCCATCACGCCAACCCTTGTAACTCATTCATTGCCGGCTCCTTACCTTCCCCAGTCTTTCCCTTCATCCTGCTCTCGTACAGACCTTTACAATCCAAGGCTGGCATCACTCAATCTACATAAGAACATAAGAAATAGGAGCAGGAGTCGGCCATTTGGCCCCTCGAGCCTGCTCCCTCATTCAATAAGGTCATGGCTGATCTGATCTTGGCCTCAACTCCACTTCCCCGCCCGCTCCCCATTACCCTTGACTCCCTCTACGGCTTAGAATCATATGGCACAGAAGGAGGCCATTCGGCCCATCGTGCCTGTGTGGGCTCTTTGAATGAGCTATCCCATTAGTCCCACTCCCTCCTGCTCTTTCCCCAGAGCTCTGCAAATATTTCCTTTCCAAATATTCAATTTGCTTGATTTATGCTCGTTGCTGTTTGTGGGATTGCAAATTTGGCTGCCTGCATAACAAGAGTGGCTAGACTTCGAAAGCAATGCTTTGACTGTGACGTGTTGCGGGGCATCGTAAAGGACGGGAAAGGCACTACCTCAATGCAGGTTCTTTCTCTTCCTTCCTGCGCTACAAACCTTGGCCTCTCACCTAAGTTGATCTGATGTTTTATAAACCTGCCCTGGCTCCTCTAATTCTGCCCTCTTGAGCATCCCTGATTATAATCGCTCAACCATTGGTGGCTGTGCCTTCTGTTGCCTGGGCCCCAAGCTCTGGAACTCCCTGCCTAAACCTCTCCGCCTCTCTACCTCTCTTTCCTCCTTTTAGAAGCTCCTTAAAACCTACCTCTTTTTGGTCACCTGCCCTAATTTCTCTTATGCGGCTCGGTGTCAAATGTTTTGTCTCATAATACTCCTGTGAAGTGCTTTGGGACATTTCACTACGTTAAAGGCACCATATAAATACAAGTTGTTGTTGTTGTAATTCATCACTAACCATCCCATATTTATTATCCAGCAGGAAACAGAAAACAGCCAATCAATTCCTAACTTTTCAGGGCATAATATTTTTTAAATAAATAAAGTGTGATCAATTTTGTTGAAAGTTATGCTTTTCAATCACTTTGCACTACAGAGATTTGATAGAATATACACTTTGGAAAATCAAAACCTTTTTAAAACTACAATGTGGTGCCTGTTCACCCTCCCGTGAGCTACAGGCTGAAAGAGTGACACTGGGTGGCTGTGTGTGAAGCGTGAGCAGGTGGTTGTTTTGTGTTTTCCCTTGGCGAACAGTGCGATTAATAGGCGGACCGGTCACAGATTTCATGGCCGCAACCATCTTTACACCGATCCATGGTACAGCGGGAGGGCTGTATGCGCAGCCGCAGTTCATTGGCTGAATCACAGTTGGGGGTGGTGGGGGGGGGGGGGGGGACCGCCCACATCCATCGAACACAAGATTCCCGCTGTGGGTCCACCCGGAATTCCGAGCCAGAGCTCCGACCTCCGACCTCCGCTCGCCGGGACTGTCGGGAGTGGGATTCGAACGCTGTACCTTCCGACCCAGGCTGGAATGCTATTGCTGCACCAAACGCTTGCTCCGACTGAGCAGGTCAGTCAGCGTCCATGGAACGAGCAAAGAGTTCATGCTCCAGGTGCAGACCCTACACCAGAACTGGCAATGGTTGGAGATGATTAGCGTTTAAAAAGTCAGGGAAGGAGGGGGTACGCACGCACGGACACGGAAGATGCACGCACGCACGCACGCACAGACAGACATACACACGCACAGACGCACAGACACAGATGAACACACACACAGACAGACACACAGACAGACATACACACACACACACACACACACACACAGTCAGACACGCACGGACATAGGCACACAGACAGACGTACACACACACACACACACACAGTCAGACACACACGGATACAGGCACACAGACAGACGTACACACACACGCAGACGTACACACAGACAGACGCGCACACACACAGACACACAGACAGATGCACACACACACACACAGACAGACGCACACACACACACAGACAGACGCACACACACACAGACAGACGCACACACACACAGTCGCATGCACAGACAGAGACACACACACACAGACGCACACACAGACAGACGCGCACACACATAGACACACAGACAGACGCACGCACACACACACAGACAGATGCACACACACACAGATGCACACGCACAAACAGACGCACGCACAGACAGAGACACACGCACAAACAGATGCACGCACACACAGACGCATGCACGCACATACAGGCACACATAGGTGCACACACAGAAAACAAAGAGACAGTTAAATGACTGGAATGATATTAACATGAGACAAATAGAAATTCATGAAGTGAATTAAAAGACACAAAGAACACGTAAATAGCTGAGGTGATGGGAGAAGGCAGGTCTGAATTGGGAACAGGAAGTTCTGGCTCCTGTGACCAGTGAAATATGATGGGGCCTAAATATCCCCACCCACCGCACGCACCCCATTTGAATGTCTTCTACTGCAGCTGCGGTTTAAGTCGCCTCTTGAGCGAAATTCCGCTCTTTGTTGCTTTTTTTTTTACTTGGATCCGGAAGTCGCTCTAACTGGGGGCGGTGACGACACGAGAGGGGCGGAGGTTGGGGGCGGTGACTACGTGAGAGGGGCGGAGGTTGGGGGCGGTGACTACACGAGAGGGGCGGAGGTTGGGGGCGGTGACGACACGAGAGGGGCGGAGGTTGGGGGCGGTGACTACGTGAGAGGGGCGGAGGTTGGGGGCGGTGACTACGTGAGAGGGGCGGAGGTTGGGGGCGGTGACTACGTGAGAGGGGCGGAGGTTGGGGGCGGTGACGACACGAGAGGGGCGGAGGTTGGGGGTGGTGACTACGTGAGAGGGGCGGAGGTTGGGGGTGGTGACTACACGAGAGGGGCGGAGGTTGGGGGCGGTGATGACACGAGAGGGGCGGAGGTTGGGGGTGGTGACTACGTGAGAGGGGCGGAGGTTGGGGGCGGTGACTACACGAGAGGGGCGGAGGTTGGGGGCGGTGATGACACGAGAGGGGCGGAGGTTGGGGGCGGTGACTACACGAGAGGGGCGGAGGTTGGGGGCGGTGATGACACGAGAGGGGCGGAGGTTGGGGGCGGTGACTACACGAGAGGGGCGGAGGTTGGGGGCGGTGATGACACGAGAGGGGCGGAGGTTGGGGGCGGTGACTACACGAGAGGGGCGGAGGTTGGGGGCGGTGACTACGTGAGAGGGGCGGAGGTTGGGGGCGGTGACTACACGAGAGGGGCGGAGGTTGGGGGCGGTGACTACGCGAGAGGGGCGGAGGTTGGGGACGGTGACTACACGAGAGGGGCGGAGGTTGGGGGCGGTGACGACACGAGAGGGGCGGAGGTTGGGGGCGGTGACGACACGAGAGGGGCGGAGGTTGGGGGCGGTGACGACACGAGAGGGGCGGAGGTTGGGGGCGGTGACTACACGAGAGGGGCGGAGGTTGGGGGCGGTGCGGAGTGACCGCCGCAATGACATCATCGCAGCGCCGCGTCACCACAGCTTCTCTTCACCTAAAGGGGCGAGCCTTCGCGGTTTAAAAACTTCAGCCGACTGGGCCACCAGGGAGGGTTTCGGCCGGGCCAGGGGCATAATTGTCGGGCAGACCTGGCAATTGACCGCCAAAAAAAAAAAACCATGGTGGCAGCGGCCGTGCCTCCTCCCCTTTAAGGGGAGCTGCACCGCCGGTGCAGAAGGCCTGAGCCTCACTGGACCACCGGGAAAAACAGGTTCTGGCACCGCCGGGTGGTGCCGAAGATTTTCCGAGGGGAATGTCGCTGTCGGGGGGGTGGGGGGAGGGGTGCGCATGGGGATGACGTACTTCCCACCGATCGGCAGCAGCAGAGCGGGGGGGGGGGATCGAGGCAGTGCCGGCAAAACGCGGGAGGGCAATTGGGCTAGCAGCGGCCATTGCACCAGAAGATTTGCGGTGGTAACAGGCCTTCAGGAAGACTGGCACTTTGGGCCCCGGGGTGTGCGTGCTCATTTCCTGCCGGGTATGCACTTTGTGCCGTATTGGGTATTACACCCTGTAGTCGACCATTGCCGGTGCAGTTTGGGCTCCTGTTCCGATAGTGGGTCGCTCCGGTTTCTCAGGCAAACAGCGGCGAAAGCTGTCTTCAAAGACTGCCACCAAAAAGGCCAATAAAAAAATGTAAAACTGACCTGAATGTGGAACCAGAAGTAGCAGGAGTATCTGACTCTTGGCTCTGCATTATACAGCGGGCTGCTTCTAGCCACCACACACTCCCTCCTCCCCGATCTCCCCCCACCCCCCCCCCCGGACCCCGGGCGGTCTGGTGCCTGCGTTCTCACCAGCCGATCTTCGCCATCCACGTGACCAGCGCCTGCAGGTTGAGGCACGGCTGGCCTCCCCGGCACATTGCCCGCGTCCTGATCACCCAAGGGGACCAATTGCAAGTGGCCTTCCAGGCCGAGCGTCCTGCCCGCTTTCGGGTTTCACCAGAGGCGATAACCTCGCTCGTGTATCGGTCCCAAACATCACCGTCGGCTCTGCGCAAGCTGGCATTTTCAGCACTGACTGTTTTTTGTACACGAGGGCAGATGGGAGCCTTGAAGAGATAGGTTGGGGGTGTTGTCCTTGGACAGGAAAGCGATGGTAGCCTCACAGAGGCAGTATAATCGCACTGGAGAGAATAACATGTGCAACGATGGCCTTAGCCAGGAGCTATTAGCGTTTAGTTTTTCTGCACAAGGGCACATTTTACTGCACCAGTGTGACTAGTCTCATTCTCTCAGACCGAGACTGCCAGTTTGATACCACTTTGTGCTGAAATATCGCCAGCCCCATGCTGCAGACACACAGCCACTCGGAGCTGCTGCAAGGCTGCCAAAGCCCATCTCACAGAGGACCCTGACATTTGGCAGAGAGGGGAGACTTTCAGCACGGCGTCCTCAGCTGAATTTGAAATCCAGTTGCAAAGGTAAAGTGCCCATGTTCCACCGCTCTGTATAATCTTGTTACGTGTTTGATTTTGGACCAACAAGGCTGTAAAACGTCCTCATGGCCAAAATAAAATTGTACCATAAGAAAGCATTATCTGAACAGCATTGGTTTTGCACATTTAATGACGCTTGACTACTGTACTTTGCATTACACTAATTGCGAGGTTTTCTGTAAACTGCGCTGTGGGAACATCCATAACAGAATTCAAATCGACACTGGTTTGTTCAAGATATAATCTGTAATATGTGTTCCAATTCCGCTTCTGTAAATATCTTTATGCCGTACACGGCACTTGCTCACTTTAAAACTAATTGTCCGAATGCCAGAGAGAGGCTAAAGAGAGCAACAGATATTTTACCAATGTCACAAGCAGTTGCTGCTTGTTGACATTTCATCCCCGTGACCTGGGCCATGTTGGGCTGAGGTGGTAAAATTGAAAGCTTCCTGTTTGGCCGAGGAAGTGTAGACGGTCGCCGGATTCCCCACGGGAACCGAGCCGGAGTCTTAAACCTTTCAACCGTTGGAGCAACACCTGCACGTGGGCTGAGCTGTTGTTTCATTATTTGGGTACGGCCATTACAGAATTCACATTGACACTGAAGTGTCAGTGGGAGGCACACTCGCCATGTGTCAGAAGGTTGTGGGTTCCAGTCCCACCCCAGGGGACTTAGCACAAAATCCAGGCCGACACTCCCAGTGCAGTGCTGAGGGAGCGCTGCACTGTCGGAGGTGCTGACTTTTAGGTGACACGTTAACCCCGTCTACCTTCTCTGGTGAACGTAAAAGATCCCACGGCACCTTTTGAAGAAGAGCAGGAGAGTTCTCTTAAGCAGGTCCAAGGTGCATCACGGAATCATAGAATGGTTACAGCACAGGAGGCCATTCGGCCCATCGAGCCCGTGCCGGCTCTCTGCAAGAGCACCTCAGCCAATCCCACTTCCCTGCCCTTTCCCCGTAGCCCTGCAATTTTTTTTCCTTCAGGTACATATCCAGCTCCCTTTTGAAGGACTTACCCTCTCCCTCGAGCGTGGGCCCAGCTTCTGCAGTGGTGGTTACTTTTCTCCAGGCAGGACCCATCAAAGCAGCGACCCTCTCTTCCAAGGGTGTCAGTGACTGCAGATTTGCCGGGCCTCCTCCTGTTCGAGTTCTTTCCCTTTTATTATGTGCCACTTTCCTCTGCAAAGATGTAAACCTAACTTTTTAGAGAGGGTGTCTTTCTGCTGGCTGGGACATACAGATGGTTACATTTACGATTGCAATTCCAGTGAATAAATGAAAATATTACTTACACTAACGACTTGACCAAGGTCCTGCCACTTCTTTTTACACTGGCCTCCAGACCTCGGGGTGGTCACCATTGTGCAGTAATCTTCTGCAACTTGGTTCCAGCGTTTGGTTCATTTCTTTGGGTTGGAACTTTTATGTGACCTCTGCTGGTGTCCAGTTCCTGCCACCTGGTCTCAATCACAGTAACTAGTGCCTCCACTTCATCCTGCAAGCAGTTCTTGGTCCTTGCACCGCGTTGCATCTTGTACTGCTGCAGCTGCGATTTTTCCAATGCTCTCACACAGCACTCCTTCTCACACACACAACAGGCTCTTTAAAAATGGCCGATTGCCAACTCGGAGCTGTACTGCGCATGCCCGGCCTTTGCAACGACGTCAAAAATGTCACTTTTTTTGTTGCACATGCGCAGAAGGTGCGGCATTGTTTCTTCGACGCACAGGCTCTTCCCCCCGAGAGGACTGGACACACTGCATGGCGCCAAATTCGAATTATAGATCGGGGAAACTTTGGCAAATTATTTCCGGCACATTTCTAGCCTAGAAAAACCGACGTAACTATGGCAATATGCCAGAAAATGAGCTTGGGCAAAATTGAGCCCAATGATTTTATTTTTTCATTCTTTTTCAGCGATTTAGTGGGTAAGGGTTTTATGAATTTTTATTTTTTGTTATTTGGAATTTCTTTTTTTGGTGTTTTCCCCCTCTCCCTAGGCCCAACTCGCAAGCGGTAATCAGTTTTTTAAAAAACTGTCCGGATTTCAGATCAGCACGATGTCCGGACTTTGGAACATTCCGAATTTTGGAACTCTGGATTTTGGACACTCAACCTGTATCTCTATTTATGAAGCCCTGTAATCCCGTAAGCTTTTTTAACCACTTTCGCAAGCTGCCCTGCCACCTCCAAAGATTTGTGCACATATACCCCCAGGTCTCTCTATTCATGCACCCCCTTCAGGATTGTACCCTTTAGTTTTATATTTCCTCTCATTCTTTCTACCAAAATGTAACACTTTGCACTTTTCTGCGTTAAATTTCATCTGCCACATGTCCGCCCATTCCAACAGCCTTTCAGGCAGTGCATTCTAGCCCCTAACCACTCGCTGTCTGTATCCTCTTGAAGTCTGTCACTGCTCACTACACTTCCAAGTTTCATGTCATCTGCAACTTTTGAAATTATGCCCTGTCCATCCAAGTCATTAATATATATCAAGAAAAGCAGTGGTCCTAGAACCAACCCCTGGGGAACATCACTGTATACCTTCCTCCAGTCCAGCCATTCGCCACGATTCTCTGTTTCCTGTCACTTAGTCAATTTCATATCCATGCTGCCACTGTCCCTTTTATTCCATGGGTCTCAAATTTTCTGGCAAGCCTATTATGTGGTACTTTGTCAAACGCCTTTTGGAAATTTATGTACACCACATCAAACGCATTACTCTCATCAACCCCCTCTGTTACCTCATCAAAAAACTCGATCAAGTTGGTTAAACACGATTTACCTTTAACAAACCCGTGCTGGCTTTCCTTAATTAATCCAAGTGACCGTTAATCTTGTCCCTGATTATTGTTTCTAAAAGCTTCCCCAATACCGAGGTTAAACTGACTGGCCTACAGTTTCTGGGTTTATCTTTACACCCTTTTGTGAACCAGGGTGTTGTTATATATGCAGATTATAGTTATACTCTCTGTGTAGTCACTATAGTTGCATAAGATGGAGACTTGTTACCTGATGTACTATCAATAAGGTTTACACTGTGTATATACTATGCTGTCACCACTAGAGGGTGCAACTGATGGAGACAGGGGTTTCCTGCCCCTGTGACAGAGGCTGTCCACCAGAGGGCATTGCGGTGGGAGACCTGAGGGTCACCTGCCTAGGTGTGCAGGACCCAGTATAAAAGGCTGCTCACCATGCTTGTGCCTCACTCTGGAGTTACAAATAAAAGACCAAGGTCACTACAGTTTGAGTACAACACATTGCCTCGTGGAGCCATTCATAAGTGCATTACAGACATAACAACTGGATGTAACATTTGCAATTCTCCAGTCCCCATTTCTAAGGAGGATTGGAAGATTATGGCCAGTACCTCCGCGATTTCTTCCTTCACTTCCCTCAGCTTCCTAGGATCCATCCTATCCGGTCCTGGTGATTTATCTACTTTAAATACAACCAGCCTTCCTTTATCAATTCTTATCCCATCCAGAATCTCCTCCACCCACTGAGCCACTGGCTGGCACACTAGAAGACTTGGGCTCACTGCTGGGGTACAGTTCCTGAGGCACCGTCCATTCACCAGTACCTCCCCCTGTTAACCTTGGCTCATGTATAAAGCCTTAAAAGTGAGTGGTATCTGTGGAGTACCACACAAGCAACAGGTTAATGTCTGCACACCACCTCCTGCCCCCCCCCCCCCCCCCCACACACACACATACACACAGTTTCAGCACAAGTCACTGAGTAGTGACAAAGAGTGTGAAATCTGATGGATTTCCCATTCCCACCCGGGGGCTGTGACCAATTGCAGCATCCCTACACTTGAGGTCAGAGTTGTCACCTCTGAACCACCAGGCTGTTCAATAAACATTCTATAAAGGATGTTTGTTGTAATTTTATTTGAGGATATTGTAGAAATGTGCAGATATTAACAAGTTCTACATAATCTCACGCTGGAAAGGGTGCAGAGGAGATTTATTAATATGTTGCCTGGACTGGAGAATTTTGGCGATGAGGATAGATTGGAGATGCTGGGTCTGTTTTCTTTGGAAAGAGGAGGCTGAGGGGAGACCTGATTGAGGTGTATAAAATTATGAAGGGCCTGGATAGAGTGGATCAGGACTTATTTCCCTTGGCAGAGAGGTCAACAACGAGGGGGCATAGATTTAAAGTAATTGGGGGTAGGTTTAGAGGAGATTTGAGGGGAAATTTCTTCACCCAGAGGGTGGTGGGGGTCTGGAACACACTGCCTGAAAGGGTGGTAGAGGCAGAAACCCTCACCGCGTTTAAAAAATACTTGGATATGCAATTAAGTGCCAAGAGCTGGAAAGTGGGATTAGGCTGGGTAGCTCTTGGTCGGCCGGCCCGGACACGATGGGCCAAAATGGCCTCTTACTGTGCCGTTAATTTCTATGATTCTATGAATCTCCATCTAATATATGTGCGTACGTATACTTATACATGCACATAATATGTGTGGATGTTTACATGTATATATTATGTATGTGTATATATAATGTATAGGTCTGTGTGTGTACGTATAATAGAAATACGTCTGAATATCTGAGATTTTTTTCACTGCAACAAGTTAATCTTAAAGAAAAACCCTCCTCTGTATATTTTGTCCCCTGCTACACCCAGTCGAAGCTGTGAGCAGTGGGAGGAGAATGTTCAGCATGTTCTGATGATTTTTAAAGTTATGCAAACCTATCTTTATTCATTCAGAGCTGTCTGATGTCATAGGAATGCTGGAATTGTTTTATGTTCTCGAGCCAGCCAGCCGACCACAGTTACGCAAGTTACTGACAAAGAATTTGTTTCTTTCAGTAAGTCAGCATGTGCTTGGAATTCTCGCACTCAGTAATTTGCAGGGGTGGAGAATACCAGAGCGCGGAGAAAAGCTACCACCGGGGTCAGGTCTTCTCCCCAGTAAACAACTTGTTTACCTTGGCTCCACTGTTGGTGGGAGCAGCAGCTTTTTCTGAAGTGCACAGTTTTTCTGCTTCCTGCTCCGTGCCGTCCAGAAACATTGTTTTCCACTTCACCTGTCAGGAGCCTTTCCAGCCGGGAAGACAGCGAGGCCAACAGTGTTTGTGTGTGTTGTGGCCGAAAATATTCCGTAACCTTCTGCACTCCAGATTCACAGAGCTGGTGCGTGCGTGGCTTGGGGAAGAACTATTGATGATGAAGAGGAGGAGCAGGAGGTGGAACTGACGGTGGTAACCTTGTTGTTATGTGTCTGTTCACAGGGCAATTCCTTCAGCAGGCGGATTTGGGCCGCCAAAGCCTCCTCTACCTGAAGGAGGTTGGCAACGGCTGGTTTGGAAAGGTCAGTAGCTTTCTGTTTTAAACTTGCCGCTATTTAACCCTTCCCCTTGCACCTAACAAAAAGACTTTCAAATGCCAGTCCAGATATCTATATATATGTACACTGTATTAAAACAGAAAGGATGTAAATGTAGTTCAGTATGTTAGGGGCTGGGTAGAATCGGGGTGTCTGATTTGTCTGGATGCCCAAGTATCTAACGCATGGTTGATCTTTGAATTGGACAACAGAGGAAGGATCAGACGTTGCCCAGGTTAGGTGGCTTGCCAATGTATTAATTAGAAGGTTTTGCTGCAATATTGAACCTCTGCTCCAGGTGTCTTTATTCCTTGTAGCTAAGTTATCCTTGCTATGTACAAAGCATGCTGACACCCACCTGAGTGAGGGCAGAAAGCCATCGAGTACCAACATTCCCTCCACTTTGTTTGCTTGAATCCAGTATTGAAATTGGAATGTTAATGGACTTCTTGAGAATATGTTTTCCTTAGTGGAGGAGTTAACCAATATGCGAACGTGAGTTAAACAACTGAGTAAGACTAAGAGATATTGGTGACAAGGGCATTCTTTTGCTTTTAGCACTACTTGGAGCCTTGCTCACGTGCCTGTTTCTTATGTTCTTATACAAGGCATTGGTGAGGCTACACCTGGAGTACTGCGTACAGTTCTGGTCTCCCTACCCAAGGAAAGACATACTTGCCTTAGAGGGAGTGCAATGAAGGTTCACTGGACTGGTTCCCGGGATGAGGGGATTGCCCTATGAGGAGAGATTGAGTAGACTGGCCCTATATTCCCTAGCGTTTAGAAGAATGAGAGATGATCTCATTGATGCATATAAAATTCTTAAGGGGCTTGACAGGGTAGATGCAGGGAAAATGTTTCCCCTGGCTGGGGAACCCAGAACACGGGGTCATAGTCACGGAATAAGGGGTCGGCCATTTAGGACTGAGATGAAGAGAAATTTCTTCACTCAAAAGGGTTGTGAATCTTTGGAATTGTCTACCCCAGAGAGCTGTGGATGCTCAGTCACTGAGAATATTTAAGACAGAGGTCGCTAAATCTTTGGGAACTAAAGCAATTAAGGGATTAATTGGAGTTGAGGTAGAAGATCAGCCATGATCTGATTGAATGGCGGAGCAGGCTCGAGGAGCCGAATGGCCTACTTCTGCTCCTATTTCTTATGTTCTTAGTATGTTCTTATGCCCAAATATGATTTCAAAACTTAGCCAAAATCAAAATTGCTCTTTAATGACCGCAAATCCTTGTTAAAGAACAGTCAAGAGTCATGTGCAGATGTGCCAGAGTGGGGTAACTGCGAAGCCTGACTTTGTTCATTAAGAGTTCAGTTATCGGAAGGAAACGCTAAATGTTATGATTAAAACAAGCTGCGAGCAGAAGCAGTTGGTGGATTCTGGGAGATGCTGTCACATCCCATTTACTAAAGCCAACTTCAGCTGTCAACCCTACCCTGATTCCTTCTGCCCTTCCCCACCCAAGCCAAGCCCGCTGGTAGCTCACACAAACGCAGGTGAATGGACTTACGATTGACATGTGAGCTGCAAGGTTTGGCTCATGTCTGTGAATTTTATTGGAGGCATGTCTTTTTTACCATGTACGTCCACATTAATAATGTCTACCCTTGACGTATTAAGAGGGTTGGACTTATCAGCTGTAAGGTCAATTATTTGAGTTGTATCGGGGTTGCCACAAGGACTTGGGTTAGGCCAGGGCATCGATGGAAATCTGGTCAGACCAGAGTTGCAGCTCCTATCCACCAAAACGCATCACGTGTTTGCATTTCACTCCCACCATCTTAATGTGAAACAGGATTTTGCAGAACCTCGATTGGATCATTTCAACCAGGCTTTGTACAACCCGCAACTGCACGAACAAAGTATTGAGGAGTGGTGCCAATTACATGGCCAATTTCAATGGTGGACAAGTGTGAGAGTCGCATTCTGACGGATGGGTCTTGTTTGGGAGCTGTTCTTTGTCGATGCAAATAGATAGAGATTGAATGGAAACTTTGCAAGCACAGTGGCCCCTACCTGCTGTAAAGTATGCATCTGTGAGTATACTCATAGGTTTGTCGAGCTGTTGAGTTGGGAGTGGCTTAGCCAGTCATGTGATGTCCACAAGACTCAATAAAACCCCAGCCAGTTGGGTTCGGAGGATCCACGATGAGGCAGGTGGTTGTGAGCCTGATGGATGAACTGGTAATGTGCAGTGTGATTGTTAAACCTTTTGCTAATAAACCAACTAGTTCTTAATAGCAATGTGTTGCAATGAATTCTTAAGCAAAGAACCCATGAAGCTAATACATTATACCTGCCATTTCCAGTAGGGTTTGTGACATCTACAATATATGAGATTCACCACCCTCTGAGTGAAGAAATTTCTCCTCCTCTCAGTCCTAAATGGCCGAACCGTTATCCTGAGACTGTGACCCCTGGTTCTAGACTGCCCAGCCAGAGGAAACGTCCTCTCTGCATCTACCCTGTCGAGCAACCGGAAAAAAAGAAAATGCACCCCATAGTTGCAGAATCTAAATCTAACGTGGCTTCACAAGCTTAACCCCACCCCAGTTCATCTACTGTTCGAGAGGTTATCGGAAGTCAGGACTTCTATTCGAAAAACACTTCTGTCCTCTTAATTGCACAGCCTACAAGCAGGACCCGAAATCAATTGATAAAGTTTTCTGTTTTGAAGAAGTCAGAGTGATTCTTCTCAAATCTTGAAGGCCACGGCCCATTTCTCGGCCAGTAGTGTGGGCAGGTAACCTGCCGTTGTGCCAGTGTGAGGACGCGCCTTGTGCACTAGCCAGCCTCTGTAGCACTGCCAGGCTCGGGAATCGCAAGTACACTGCTGCGCTTCCTCCCACCCTGGCCAGATCCGAGCAAGGATACTCTAAAGAAGTTAGAGTGATGAAGTTAGCTTTGTATGACGAAGAATTGCACGATGTAGACCCGTTTTTTTTTTTTAACGTTGCACGCAGCAGAAAGATGAAATCTTGTCCAAAGGTTACACTTATTTTACTGATTTTTGCTTTTTGTTTTGTTAAATCCTTAAAATTCTCATCCTCATTTTCAAACTCCCCCCCCCCCCCGTGGCCTCGCCCCTCCCTATCTCTGAAACCTCCTCCAGCCCCACAACCCTCCGAGATCTCTGCGCTCCTCCAATTCTGGCCACTTGCGCATCACCGATTTTAGTCGCCCCACCATTGGCGATCGTACCTTCAGCTACCTGTGACGTTTTGTTAAAGGTGCTATATAGCTGCAAGTGGTTGTTAATAAGTGAATCGCTTGCTCCAAACTCAGAAGATGGGGAATGGTTTGGACAATTTATGACTTCAATTTTTTTTTTTTAAGTTGTGCAGCCGCTGCAAGGGGTTACTAAAACTTGAGTTCACTTTGTCCAATCGCGAATATAGGACTAATGCCCGCTCAGTGGGATCGGTTCGTTCTTTTAGTTCTATTTGTTGACTTGGGATATTTCAATTCAGTGGAAACAATGGGTTGTGTTATCTGCAGCTCTGATGATTAAACTCTTTGTTGAACTGCGAGAATGAGTTGGCCGCTGGAACCCACATTCCAAATGCACTATAGGTCAAACTTAGAATTTGCACCCATTCTATTTCAAAAGAAAGTATCCTTTGAATACTTGATACTTTATTGGTTTTTAATATCCTTTACCCTATAACATCTGATTTCTGTCACTTTATGATGCTTAATGACAGGTGATCTCATTGAAACACACAACATTCTTACAGGGCTCGACAGGGTAGATGCAGGCAGGACGCTTCCCCTGACTGGGGAGTCTAGAACCAGGGGTCACAGTCTCAGAATAAAGGGTCGGCCATTTAGGACTGAGATGAGGAGAAATTTCTTCACTCAGAGGGTGGTGAATCTTAGGAATTCTCTACCCCAGAGAGCTGTGGAGGCTCAGTCATTGAGCAAATTCAGGACAGAAATCGCTAGCTTTTTGGATATGAAGGGAATCGAGGGATATGGGGACAGTGCAGGAAAGTGGAATTGAGGTCGGAAGATCAGCCACAATCTCATTGAATGGCGGAGCAGGCTCGAGGGACTGAATGGCCTACTCTCTGTTCCTAATTCTTATGTTCTTAATAAATACAAGCGGGAATATATAGGATAATGACATATACTGAGTTGGATTCCTTGGGCATGCCTTACTCTCTTTCCCCCACCCCCCCCCCCTCTCTCTGCCATAATCAGCAGCAGGATACCATGAAGGGCAAATGTGATGTATGAAATGATGAAGTTGTGGTGAATGTTTACATGCTGTTAACTAAGAACATGTCTGAAGCCCTCCAATCCGGTTTCCGCCCCTGCCACAGTACCGAAACGGCTCTCATCAAAGTCACAAATGACATCCTTTGTGACTGTGACAAAGGTAAACTATCCCTCCTCATCCTTCTCGACCAGTCTGCAGCCTTTGACACAGTTGACCACTCTCTCCTTCTCCAACACCTCTCCACTGCCGTCCAACTGGGTGGGACTGCACTCGCCTGGTTCCATTCATATCTAGCTAATCGTAGCCAGAGGATCACCTGCAATGGCTTCTCTTCCCGCCCCCCGCATTGTTACCTCTGGTGTTTCCCAAGGATCTATCCTTGGTCCCTCCTATTTCTCATCTACATGTTGCCCCTTGGCGACATCATCCGGAAACACTGTCAGTTTCCACATGTACGCTGATAACACCCAGTTCCACCTCACTACCACTACTCTCAACCCCTCCAGGTCTCTAAATTGTCAGATGGCTTGTCTGACATCCAGTTCTAGATGAGCAGAAATTTTCTCCAGTTGAATATTGGGAAGACCGAAGCCGCTGTTATCGGTCCCCGACACAAGCTCCGTTCCCCAGCCTCTTACTCCATCCCTCTCCCCAACTTCTGTCTGAGGCTGAACCACACTGTTCACAACCTTGGTGTCATATTTGACTCTGAAATTAGTTTCCGACCACACATCCGCAGCATAACTAAAACCGCCTATTTCCACCTCCGTAACATCGCCTGTCTCCGCCCCTGCCTCAGCTCATCCGCTGCTGAATCCTCATCTATGTCTTTGTTACCTGTACACTTGACTATTCCAATGCACTCCTGGTTGGCCTCCCACATTCTACCCTACATAAATTAGAGGTGATCCAAAACTCGGCAGCCCGTGTCCTAACTCACCCATCACCCCTGTGCTCGCTGGCCTACATTGGCTCCCGGTTAAGCAACGCCTTGATTTCAAAATTCTCATCCTTGTTTTCAAACCCCTCCATAGCCTCGACCCCTCCCTATCTCTGTATTCCCCTCCAGCCCCACAACCCTCAAGATATCTGTGCTCCTCAAATTCTGCCCTCTTGAGCATCCCTGAAAATAACTGCTGAACCATCGGTGGCCCTGCCTTCAGCTGCCTAGGCCCCAAGCTCTGGAACTCCCTCCCTAAACCTCTCTGCCTTTCTACCTCTTTCCTCCTTCAAGACACACCTTAAGACCTACCTCTTTGACCAAGCTTTTGGTCACCTGCTCTAATTTCTCCTTATGTGGCTCGGTGTCAAATTATTGTCTCATAATACTCTTGTGAAGCACCTTGGGACGTTTCACCATGTTAAAGTCGCTATATAATTACAAGTTCTTGTTGTATCCACAGCAGATATTGCACACATGGGATATAAACACACAACAGATACATCACACATGTGAGTGTTCCCTCTAAGGTGCATGGCCATGCGGCAATTGCGAGGTCCCGCGCAGGCCCTTACCAGCTTGTGTCGCCGGAAGAGGTACTGCACATGTGCGGCTGTGCAACAAATTTAAAGGGACCACACATGGATAAGAATTACGTGTGTCTGTGTACGTCTGCGTGTCTGTGTCTTTGTGTGCATGTGTGTCTGTGTGTGCATACGTGTGTGTATGTGGCTGTGTGCATGTGTGTCTGTGTGTGCATACGTGTGTGTATGTGGCTGTGTGTCTGTGTGCATGTGTGTCTGTGTGTGCGTGTCTGTGTCAGTGTGTGCATGTGTGTCTGTGTGTGCATACGCGTGTGTATGTGGCTGTGTGTCTGTGTGTGCGTGCGTGTGTCTGTGTGTGCGTGTCTGTGTCTTTGTGTGCATGTCTGTCTGTGTGTGCATACGCGTGTGTATGTGGCTGTGTGTCTGTGTGTGCGTGTGTTTGTGTGTGCGTGCGTGTGTCTGTGTGTGCGTTTGTGTGTGTGTGTGTGTGTACGTGTTCTATGTCGTTTATCCACACAGGAGATATTGCACAGGTCGTTGGTGCATATCTCTGAGTGCTCCCGCTTGTCATTTAAAACGCTAATGCCTCACATTTCTGCAGAATGTTAGAACATAATTATCTGACCTTGTCTTCCTCACACATAACTGTGCGCATGCATGTCTGTGTGTGCGTGCATGTGGTCTGTGTGTGCATCTGTGTGGTCTGTATGTGTGCATGTGTGTCTGTGTGTACATCTGTGTGGTCTGTGTATGCGTGCATGTGGTCTGTGTATGCATCTGTGTGGTCTGTGCGCGTGTGTCTGTGTGTGCGTGTGTTTCTGTGTGTGCATGTGCATGGTCTGCGTGTGTGCATGCACGTCTGTGCGTGTGTGCCTGTGTGTACGTGAGTGTGTCTGTGTGCGTGTATCTGTGTACGTGCGCATGTCTGTGTCTGTGTGTGCATGTGTGTCTGTGTGTGCATACGTGTCTGTGCGTGCCTGTATGTCTGTGTGCGTGTGTGTCTGTGTGTGACTGTGTGTGCGTGCATGTGTGTATGTCTGTGTGTGCGTGTGTGTGTGCGTGTCTGTGTACGTGCGTGTGTCTGTGTGTGTGTGTGTGTACGTGTCTATGTGTGTGTGCGTGTGCGTGCGTGTCTGCATCTGTGTGCAGGAGCTTTGGTCTAACAATAGCAGTGGTTCGAGAAACTGGGAAATCACTAACACAACAGAGTATTGTTATAAATGATAACGAGCTTACACTGTGCACAAGGTTGTGACTCATTCTTAGGCTTCTGATGACTTTATTAATGATGACAGTCATCCCAATCCTTTGACAGTGTTTGATCCATTGTAACCACTCTAGGTCAGCTATTACTCTAGATGTTTTTAGAAATCAGAATTTCTATATGAAAAGTGAAACATTTGCCCTCGTACCAACCCTGCAGATGAAAATACTCTAAAACAATTGACAAAGGTGTCATTAAAAACAAATCTACATTTAATTTTAGGCCATCCATGTTCCTCTGTGTACCCAGCCTCCTAATGTCGGGCGTTTGGAGAAATGTAAGAGCACTCTGTGCTGATTCACCTTGGCACTGATTTTGCTGCAATAATAATGGTCGTTACTACAGGGTAAATCGGACAGCAACTTCTGTCATACACGGTTAATCGCGGAAATCCATAAATTGCTTTCAGAGATACCCTGCTCCACCACAGGGTGCGCTGTTGCACACCTCACCGAAAGACTCAGCACTAACGGCGTGAACTTGAGGGACCTACCCACTCGTTCTGCACTAAGAACAGCTGAAAAAGTTAGGGCTGGTAAATTTAGGAGTAAGTGAGTAATGATGTAATTACCCTGAAAAAAATAATTTTACAAATGTGGATTCGCATTCCCTCAGAAGAAAATTAATGTTGCAAATTTTTAAAAAAAAATGTTTTTAAATGTTTTCTGTTTGTCTCTTTTATCTCTCTCCCTTAAACCCATCTGCATTTCCCACTCTTTATTGCACTTTCTCTAAATCATTTAAATCTAATTTATATTTCCTGCTTTATACTTCCTGGTTTGAACTCTGCGTGTCTCAGTGAGGATACTTCAATCTGATTGGTTGAGGAGCCTCGCTGTTTCTTCCCTGTTCGCAGGCGCCACAGATCCCCTGTAGAGGGCGCCGCACTGGAAAACAGGGCGGATTAGTGGAAATCTCCGCTGATAAGGCCGCAAAAAGTCTCTGAAAGAAAGAGAAACTTGCATTTAGATAGCACCTTTCATGACCACCGGACATCTCAAAGCGCTTTACAGCCAATGAAGCACAGTCACTGTTGTAATGCGAGAAATGCAGCAGCCAATTTGCACACAGCAAGCTCCCACAAACAGCAATGTGATGATGACCGAATAATCTGTTTTTAGTGATGTTGGCCAAGATACCAGGGATAACTCCCCTGCACTTTTTCAAAATAGTGCCATAGGATCTTTTACGTCCACCTGAGAGAGCAGACGGGGCCTCGGTTTAATGTCTCATTCGCAAGACGGCACCTCCAACAATGTAGCGTGCAGCGCTCCCTCAGCACTATACTGGACTGTCGGCCTAGATTTTTGTGCTCAAGTTCCTGGAGTGGGACTTGAACCCACAACCTTCTGACTCAGAGGCGAGAGTGCTACCCACTGAGCCACGGCTGACACTGGGAGGCCAGACATATAATAGAGGCTGGGGGGGTTGGTGGCATAGTCTGTTTCTGTTTCTGTTTCAGTTTAACTATTTAACAAATGGCTGATCAAAGCCAAGGCCATGCATGCTCGAGCCTTGGAACCTGGAGTACGTTATTTTATCGTCTTGGAACACCGAATATTGTATCCAAACCACTGAGTTGGATTTTGCTGATTTCAATCCTTTTGCCCGCTTTCCAAAAGCCCGTTCCTACTGACAGTGTGGATGCAGCTGAGGGAGAAGAGTCATTTCATCAATTGGAGACAAATGCACTCTGTTCTTGTACTCAATCAGCCCTTTGAAAAAATCCATCACATCGCAAAGAAAACAAGGATCTTTTGAGGATGTGGCCATAATTAAAATTACTTTTTAAAGTAATCGGGGAGAGCTTTAGAGGAGATATGTCTTCACGGTGGGGGTCTGGAGCTCACTGCCTGAAAGGGTGATAGAGGCAAGTGCTGTAATTTACAGGGCTACCGACCAAGAGCTGGAAAGTGGGATTAGGCTGGATAGCTCTTGGTCGGCCGGCCCGGACACGATGGGCCGAAATGGCCTCCTTCCGTGCTGTAAATTTCTATGATCCTATAGGTTTTGGTCTGAAGGTGTCCCACATGGATTGTTTTAGTTTGTGAGTAGGGGACGGAGGGATTTGGACGCTGCAATACCTTTCCAGAACATGCGGGAACCTGCGATTTTACAGACACTTATTGAAAACCTATATATTTTTTAATCGTATATATGTACTTTTGTTTTTTTCCCCATGCCTCAGGTATTTCTTGGTGAGGTGAGCATCAGCCTGAATTCCTGCCAGGTGGTGGTGAAGGAGTTGAAAGTCGGAACCAGTATTCAGGAGCAGATGCGATTCCTGGAAGAAGCCCAGCCCCACAGGTGAGTGTTACAAGGCCGTCGCCTCTTTATTCCCCGTGTACAGTACAGAGCTCTCCTTGCTCGGCTCTTCTCGAGGCACCAGCCTTTTTCTGGGGTACCGTTCCGCCAACCCCGGGCACCCCTTGTCGGCTCAACTGATGGGGGGCATCCGTGCGCGCTGTCAGCTTTGACAGCGAGCGTGGGAGGGCTCTTTGACTGCAGTGTGCATCACCACTGAGCTAGTCCTCGCCTCGATCCAGTCCTCTCCCCGATCCAGTCCTCTCCCCGATCCAATCCTCTCCCTGATCCAGTCCCTCATCCAGTCCTCTCCATGATCCAGTCCCCGATCCAGTCCTCTCCCCGATCCAGTCCTCTCCCCGATCCAGTCCCTGATCCAGTCCTCTCCCTGATCCAGTCCCTGATCCAGTCCTCTCCCCGATCCAGTCCCCGATCCAGTCCCCTCCCCGATCCAGTCCTCTCCCCGATCCAGTCCTCTCCCCGATCCAATCCTCTCCCTGATCCTCTCCCTGATCCAGTCCCTGATCCAGTCCTCTCCCTGATCCAATCCTCTCCCTGATCCAGTCCCTGATCCAGTCCTCTCCCCGATCCAGACCCCGATCCAGTCCTCTCCCCGATCCAGTCCTCTCCCTGATCCAATCCTCTCCCTGATCCAGTCCCTGATCCAGTCCTCTCCCTGATCCAATCCTCTCCCTGATCCAGTCCCTGATCCAGTCCTCTCTCCAATCCAGACCCCGATCCAGTCCTCTCCCCGATCCAGTCCTCTCCCTGATCCAATCCTCTCCCTGATCCAGTCCCTGATCCAGTCCTCTCCCTGATCCAATCCTCTCCCTGATCCAGTCCCTGATCCAGTCCTCTCCCCGATCCAGACCCCGATCCAGTCCTCTCCCCGATCCAGTCCTCTTCCTGATCCAATCCTCTCCCTGATCCAGTCCCTGATCCAGTCCTCTCCCTGATCCAATCCTCTCCCTGATCCAGTCCCTGATCCAGTCCTCTCTCCAATCCAGACCCCGATCCAGTCCTCTCCCCGATCCAGTCCTCTCCCTGATCCAATCCTCTCCCTGATCCAGTCCCTGAACTAGTCCTCTCCCCGATCCAGTGTTCTTCCCGATCCAGTCCTCTCCCTGATCCAGTCCCTGATTCAGTCCTCTCCCCGATCCAGTCCTCTCCCCGATCCAGTCCTCTCCCTGATCCAATCCTCTCCCTGATCCAGTCCTCTCTCCGATCCAGTCCTCTCCCTGATCCAGTCCTCTCCCCGATCCAGTCCTCTCTCCGATCCGGTCCTCTCCCTGATCCAGTCCTCTCTCCGATCCAGTCCTCTCTCCGATCCAGTCCGCTCCCTGATCCAGTCCTCTCGCCAATCCAGTCCTCTCTCCGATCCAGTCCTCTCCCCGATCCAGTCTGCTCCCTGATCCAATCCTCTCTCCGATCCAGTCCTCTCCCTGATCCAGTCCTCGCCCGATGCCCCTGGACTCACTTTCTCAGCAAGAGGTTGCCCCTCCCTCACTTGGGGCACTAAGACCGAGTGCAGTGGCCTTACAGCAGCCCCAGCTGAGTTCAGCTCACTCAGCACAGACAGCGGTTAGACCTGGGGTTTCCTGGCCCACATGGCATGACTGCCTGTTGGATAAACTTGTTTAGTCATCAGGGTGTTGGCAGCAGGTTTCGAAGATGTGCTGCGCCACAATTTCTTCAATGTAGTTCCAAAACATGTCTGAACCTGAGGGGGAGCTCAGCTTATAATTACTGATATAATTTCCTAATTTGTTTGTTAAATGCTATCACCGCTGTTTACATTGAGGGGCGTGTGGGCATGCCGATGAGCGTCTGCAGCAGACTGTGAAACGATCCAATGAGTTACTGGGCGGGTTGAAAGATGTGTCACCATCTATACATCTGGGATACACTGCTATATCGGTCACTGGGACAAGTCAAGCAAATTGGTGGCAACAAGTTCACCAGTTGCAGAATTGCGATAGTATCGCTAACCTGTTCCATTCTGCTTCCCGGGATGGCAGGACTGACATATGAAGAAAGACTGGATCGACTTCACTGGAATTTAGAAGAATGAGAGGGGATCTCATAGAAACATATAAAATTCTGACGGGATTGGACAGGTTAGATGCAGGAAGAATGTTCCCGATGTTGGGGAAGTTCAGAACCAGGGGTCACACTCTAAGGATAAGGGGTAAGCCATTTAGGACTGAGATGAGGAGAAACTTCTTCACTCAGAGAATTGTGAACCTGTGGAATTCTCTACCACAGAAAGTTCTTGAGGCCAGTTCGTTAGATATATTCAAAAGGGAGTTAGATGTGGCCCTTACGGCTAAAGAGATCAAAGCAGGAGTGGGGTACTGAAATTGCATGATCAGCCATGATCATATTGAATGGTGGTGCAGGCTCGAAGGGCCGAATGGCCTACTCCTGCACCTATTTTCTATGTTTCTATGTTTCTGTTCTTCCCTTGATCTCTTAACCTCACGTCCTGGTGACACAAAGATCTCCTGTACAGCAGGCTTGTAGCTGATTGCCATCTATGCTCCGAGACATGTTTCCGTCAATGGTTTGCATCGCCACAGTTAGCTGAGGTGTTTGCTTTTAATTAAATGCATCAATCTTGATATTGTAACGGTGCTCTAGCTATTACAGGAATGGGCTCCCAAATAGGACGCATTACCTGAAATGACCACCTCACCTGATCGATATTCCGGTTTGACTTTCCCGCCTTCGGAAGGAGGGAAGGCTGGTTTGTGACGAGCAAAGTACAGGGATCCCAGGATGCGTCATCAGTCAGCGTTGTTTTCACCATAGTTCCTGTGTTGTCTGCCAATTCTCTCCTCTTCCCCCCCCCCACCCTCAACCCCCCCCCACCGACCCCCCCCACACCCCACTCCCAGTTCTGTCCTGTGGTCTGGGTCCGTGGGTGACGAGTATGCACAGACACCTTGGACAATTTTCCAATCTTCACATGTACGTCTGGACTATTAAGGGAAGATTAAGGGATGGTCTAATTGAGGTGTTTAAGATAATTAAAGGATGTGATAGGGTGAACAGAGCAAAACTATTTCCTCTGGTCTAGAACAAGGGGCAATAACCATAATATTAGAGCCAGGCCATTCAAGAAACACCTCTTCACACAAAGGCTAGTGGAAATTTGGAACTCTCTCCCTCAAAAAGCTGTTGAGGCTGAGGGTAAGTTGAAAATGACAAAACTGAGATGAATAGATTTTTGTTAGGCAAGGGTATTAAGGATAAGGCACCAAGGCGGGTAGATGGAGTTAAGATACGGATCAGCCATGATCTAATTGAATGGCGGACCAGGCTCGAGGGGCTGAATGGCCTACTCCTGTTCCTTTGTGACTCTGGACATTGAGCAGCAACAACAACTTATATTTACATAGCAACTTTAATATCCCAAGGTGCTTCACAGGAGCATTATAAAACAAAATTTGACACCGAGCCGCATAAGGAGATTTTAGGGCAGGTGACCAAAAGTTTGGTCAAAGAGGTAGGTTTTAAGGAGCATCTTAAAAGGAGGAAAGGGAGAGGTGGAGAGGTTTAGGGAAGCAATTCCTGAGCTTAGGGCCTTGGCAGCTAAAGGCACAGCCGCCAATAGTGGAGCGATTAAAATTGGGGGTGCTCAAGAGAGTAGAGGAGCACAGAGATCTCGGGGGGTTTGTGGGGCTGGAGGGGATTACAGAGATGAGGAGGGGCGAGGCCATGGAGGGATTTGAAAACAAGGATGAGAATTTTTTAATCCAGGCGTTGCCTAACCGGGAGCCGATGTAGGTCAGTGAGCACAGGGGGTGATGGGTGAGTGGGATTTGGTCAATCCTGGGAGAAGATGCTGGAGGCAGGTCAATGCTTCCCTCGCTCATTGTCCGCACAGTGGTGGCAGTCACTGAATAGCAATCAGGGACGGCAACTGTGGCTGAAGTGTAGCGCCTCCACGGGGGTTGGGTTAACTAACCCGGCGCAAACCAAGTGTTGGACCCGGGAGCTTCTTCGATCCGTATAGCCATACACACCAGACATGATCTAATTGAATGGCAGGGCAGGCTCGAGGGGCTGAATGGCCTGTTCCCGCGTATAGCTCAGACAGACAGCGTGTAAACCCGCAGAACCACCAGTGCAAATGGTGTTGTGTCGGTATGTTCTGGTTTTACAAGCCAGGAGATTGTTAATAATATTAAAGTTCAGCTGGTTCTCCCCAACAACAGTGGCAGTACAAACGTGTGCGACTGTACAGGGCAGCGAGGCAAGATGCACTCCTCCTGTCCCTTCGCACTTTCCACCTAGAGAAGCAGATGATTATGCTAAACCTTTATCAAACACTGGTGAGGACTCAGCTGTAGTTTTGTGTTCACTTCTGGCCACTGCACTTTAGGAAGGATGTCAAGGCCTCGGAGAAGGTGCAGAAGAGGTTCACTAGAATGTTACCAGGGATGAGAGACTTCAGTTATGTGGATAGACTGTGGAAGCTGGGGTGGTTCTCCTTGGAGCAGAGGAGGTTAAGAGAAGATTTGATAGAGGTGTTCAAAATCATGAGGGGCCTGGACAGAGTAGATAGAGAAAAGAAAGAAAGACTTGCATTTATATAGCGCCTTTCACAACCACCGGACGTTTCAAAGCGCTTTACAGCCAATGAAGTACTTTTGGAGTGTAGTCGCTGTTGTAATGTAGGAAACGTGGCAGCCAATTTGCGCACAGCAAGCTCCCACCAACAGCAATGTGATAATGATCAAATAATCTGTTTTTTTTGCTATGTTGGTTGAGGAATAATGGCCAGGCCACCGGGGATAACACCCCCTGCTCTTCTTTGAAATAGTGCCGTGGGATCTTTTACACCCACCTGAGAGAGCAGACGGGGCCTCGGTTTAACATCTCATCCAAAAGGCAGCACCTCCGACAGTGCCGCACTCCCTCAGCACTGCACTGGAGTGTCAGCCTAGATATTTTGGTGCTCAAGTCGCTGGAGTGGGACTTGAACCCACGACCTTTCTGACTCAGAGGCGAGAGTGCTGCCCACTGAGCCACAGCTGACACTGAAACAAAGCCCAGTGGCAGAAGGGTGAGTAACCAGAGGAGACAGATTTAAGCTGATTGGCTCAAGAACCAGAGGCAACATGAGGAAACATTTTTTTACGCAGCGAGTTGTGATCTGGGATGCGCTGCCTGAAAGGGCAGTGGAAGCAGATTCAATACCAACTCTGGATAAATGCTTGGAAGGAAAAAAAAAATATTGGGCTATGGGGAAAGAGCAGGGGAGGAGTGGCATTAATTGGATAGCTGTAGCAAAGAGCCGGCACAGGCGTGAATGTCCTCCTCTGTGTTGTATAATTCTAAGATTCTGTGACAAGGAGATGCATAGTGAAGCATCTCAAGCCGCTGTTTAATTAAGGCAGCCTTGAACTCTTTTAGGAGTTAACAGAAAAACATTAAACTGTGCCCCCCGATCTGGGGGAAACACCAACATTTACAATGCCTTTTTTTTTTGGCACAGAATCGAATGTTTTTTTTTCCAAGTGCCCCCTATAAAAGGGGAGGGGGACACTAAAAGCACCGGCAATTAAAACAAATTAACTTAAAAACATAAAGGCTGCACATTTCATGCCATGTGCACTTACTTGATTGCCCAGGACACATCACGACTGCTCGGCAAGTGAGGTTGCAACCAGTTGGAGCCGCTTGCAGGCAGGAGGATGCAGTCTGCTGTTTTCTAAGTGGACGAGCTGATGGTTTCACAAGATAACTCCTTGGGATCAATCAGGAGGTGAGCAGCGAAGGAAAGGAAGCAGGGGTGTGTGAGAGAGAGTGAGAGAGAGGAATGGATTCAAAAATGGGAAAAAGCAGATGAGCTAATAAAATGGAACTCCCAATATAACAACTGCAACAATAAAATCAGAATGGTAAATGGATACAAACGAATTAAGGAAACAGGTTCAGGGAGAAATGTTAAACTGAGAGCCGGGGGGTGGGGGAGGAAAAAAAGGCACTCAGAAAGAAAAATGCTGGAAATATATAGCCAGGTCCGTCAGGGTCAGTGAAGGGAAAAGAGGTTACGGTCTCGGTTGGTGGTCATCAGTCAGAACTGACCACAGGGAGAGAGAAGCAGTCACTTTATAAGACGGACCCAGGTGAAGAGGGGAGGGGAGAGCCACAGAGAGAGAGAGAGAGAGAGAGGCCGAGAGTCAGATGTGAAATCAATGAATGTCATTACATTTTTTTTCCTTTTTAAGTAGAATGTCCAAACAATAAAAAGATGATGCTGTAAAGCGTAAACTAGATTGAAGTGAAAGAAGCTTTGCTTTTTCAAAAATAATATTTAATAACTCACTAAAAGGCCATCTGCGTCATGTTGGCTCCTGATACTTGATCAGTGTATGATCGAGGACTGTCATGGGGTTTTCACTGTTGGTCACTTGTAAACGGAAGAGGCACGGCATTACTATTTGAAGTGCAGAACTTTTTTTTTTAAAAACAATCCAATTGTAACAAATTGGCATTAAAAATTGCGGATTAAAAAAGGAGGTATTATTGAAAGAAGCGGTTTGGAATTCCAGGCTCTGTTCTACTGCATGCAGCTACCGTGGAATTTAGTGCAGCGTATCCATGCAGCCTCTTTGGGCCAACAGCTCGTTTATATTGGCATTTCTGGTGCACTGCACACTGGCTGGGTCACCTGTGAGCCCAGTCAGTGCTGCATTGCATCACTCAACATTCCTTTCGGCTGGAACCCTGAGAAAAAGTGCACATCGAAGACTTTGGGCGAAGGCTGATGAAGAAAGATCTTGCATTTGTACAGCACTAAATCAGGATGTCCCAAAGTGCTTTGAGTACTTTTAAATTGTAGTCACTGCTGTAAATGCAGAAAAAAATATTTTATAAAAAAGTTAAAACTGCGATGATGCTTCCTAAGTTGGAAAGGGATAGGTTTCTCTTCGGTACACGGGATTCCAGAAGTGGGACATACGGATTTCAGATACGGATGCTGAAGTAAATGGGAAATTCAGACAGAATTTATTGAGCAAAAGGATTGTCGATATGTAGAATAAACTGTCGAACAGGAACATTTAAGGAAATAGACAAGTTCCTGGCAGCTGAAGGGATTCCTGACTGTTACATTTTATAAATGATATAGAGATAACTTACAGGAAAGAAAAGGGGGTCATTGAATGTGAGCCAACAGCAGTTAATTACTGAAAGGCTCATTCTGGATCTTGGTCCCATTTTATTTTTAAATTTGAAGTGTTTGCAAAGGTTACTGGAGAATTGCTTAAATCATTGGTTAAAGCAATATCCTGATTGGCTGCCCCTGCAGTGGATCCGGAGCAGAGGAGGGCAATGCGTGTGATAAATGAGCAGACATCCCATCCCACATTGCAAGTACAGGGTTCATTTGCAATCTCGGGGCAGGGGGAGCGGGGGGCATTGTGCCAACAAGGGCACCTCAATGACACCCGCCCTGATCTGCCCGCTGCTGAAACCCTTAGCCATGCCTTTATTACCTCTAGGTTTGACCATTCCAACGCACTCCTGGCTGGCCTCCCACGTTCTACCCTACGTAAACTTGAGGTGATCCCAAACTCAGCTGCCCGTGTCCTAACTCGCACCAAGTCTCGCTCACCCATCATCATCATTATCATCGGCGATCCCTCAAAACGAGGATGACTTGCTTCCACGCCAAAAAAGGATGAGTACACAGGTGTTTCAATGAAGGACCTGAACTACATCCTCAAGGGTGGAAGATGCCTGTGCGTGGATTTTTTTTTAACGTGTGGTGGCCGTTGCACATCAATCACCACACGGGCTTCACCCCTGTGCTCGCTGACCTACATTGGCTTCCGGTTAAACAACGCTTTGATTTCAAAATTCTCATCTGATTTTCAAATCCCTCCATGGCCTCGCCCCTCCCTATCTTTGTAATCTCCTCCAGCCCCACAACTGCACCCCCCACCCCCTCGCTAGATAACTGCTCCTCAAATTCTGCCCTCCTGAGCATCCCTGATTATAATCGCTCAACCATTGGTGGCCGTGCCTTCTGTTGCCTGGGCCCCAAGCTCTGGAACTCCCTGTCTAAACCTCTCCACTGTAGGAAATCGCCTTTTCAGGCTATCAGGTTACCTTAATAATCAGGTTTGAGTGCAAACCAGTATGGTGGATATACAGTGTGTTCAGAGTTCAGGACGGAATATAACTCACAAGTTATACAGCAAAAGCATACGACTGTGACAAGCAGTTCTCCAGCATATATCATCTCTTCCTAGAACCCCAAGAGTGGTTGAATTCAATGAGTGGGGCCCACTCTCAAAGGAGTGTTCAACCAGCTCATCTTCGTGTGGTTCTCCCTCCCCGATATGTCTGAATGAGCCCTAATGGAGTTACTCTTATCTTCTTTTTAGGGATCGGCCTGGGATTGAATTATTGACAGGACTATTCAACCTACGGAGGCTCCCTTAAAAACTTATTAACCAATAGTACTTTTAGTTCTTTCTCTCCACTTGTCGATGAAAACCCACCCTGAAGGAGGGATCTTTACAACCATTTAGCACCTTTCTAGTTTATAGTTTTGAAAGCTAATCCATCCATCTGGACCCCTCTCATCTGTCAAGCCCGGTTCTCTCATAGCTATAGTCTCTCATCGCATCCTGCCTTGACCTCCCTGCTCCAACCAGTGCATGGCTCAGGGCAATCTTCGGCCATTAAATCAAGGGCTCAAGCTAGAACTAGCTTATTTCAGCCAGTTGTCATGGATACCCTAACTCCCATTTCTTCTATTCTATGTCTTTTATCCCAATTAATTTTTAATATCTGCTAAACAAACTCCAAATTCTACCGTAGCATTATAATTGGTTATTAGTAATAATGGCAGAAACATTAGATTGGGTCTTCATTAGCCAAATTAAATACTGTCAAAATGTTAGCATTCTCTAATCGAACTCATTAGAAGCACTGTCTTGGGAAAGTGAAACTTAAGCATTCTCGGGTAAAACATAGCTGATACATTAATCCTTTACTTGTCTTGAGCAGAAACGTACAATCAATAATCACAGTATCTATTGTGTTCCGAACACAGATGAGACTGCACACAGGGAGGTTAAAGTAACAGTGACCTCAGTCTTTATTAAGACACTCCAGAGTGAGGAACAGGCCTTAGGGGCCGGCTTATATACAGTGCCCCCAAGGGGTGCTGGGATCCCTTGGGACTTCAGGGGATGCGCTCCCTGGTGGCAGAACATGGGAGTGCATGCTTTACAGATACACAACATCACTCCCCCCCAAAGTCAAAGTGAAAACTATTTCCAAGGTGAGGCGGTCGGGAGCCTTTCTTTCCCTGGTGGACCGCCTCGGTACAAATGTCTGTTCTGGTGTGTTGGCTGTGCCCTCGCTGGGCTGGTGTGTTGTTGGCCCTGCAGGGCTGCTGGGTGCGCCTGGCCTTGCTGAGCTGTTGGGCGTGATGGGTTCGATTTCCTGGTCCGGTGTGGTGTCGTTGATCCTTTGGGTGTGTGTTGTGGGCTCGAAAAAGGTGGTGTCTGCTGTGGGTTGTTCAGGACAGTCTGTGAACTGCAGCCTCGTTTGGTCCAGGTGCTTTCTTCAAATTTGTCCATTGTCTAGTTTGACTACAAACACCCTATTCCCTTCTTTAGCTATCACCGTGCCCGCGATCCACTTGGGACCATGTCCATAGTTTAGCACATACACAGGGTCATTCAGATCAATTTTCCGTGACACAGTGGCGCGACCATCGTTTACATTTTGTTGCTGCCGCCTGCTCTCTACCTGATCATGCAGGTTGGGGTGAACCAGCGAGAGTCTGGTTTTAAGTGTCCTTTTCATGAGTAGCTCAGCCGGGGGCACCCCTGTGAGCGAGTAGGATCTCGTGCGATAGCTGAGCAGTACTCGGGACAGGCGGGTTTGGAGTGAGCCTTCTGTGACTCGTTTAAGGCTCTGTTTGATTGTTTGTACTGCCCGCTCTGCCTGCCCATTGGAGGCTGATTTAAACGAGGCCGAGGTGACATGTTTGATCCCATTGCGGGTCATGAATTCTTTAAATTCGGCAGTGGTGAAACATGGCCCGTTGTCACTGACCAGTATGTCAGGCAGGCCGTGGGTGGCAAACATGGTCCTCAGGCTTTCAATGGTGGCGGTGGCGGTGCTTCCCGACATTATTTCACATTCAATCCATTTTGAAAAAGCATCCACCACCAACATTTTACCGAGAAACTGGCCCGTATAGTCGACATGGATCCTTGACCATGGTCTGGAGAGCTAGGTCCACAAACTTAGTGGTGCCTCTCTGGGCGCGTTGCTCAACTGAGCACACACGCTGCATTGCCGTACACAGGACTCTAAGTCAGAGTCGATAACGGGCCACCACACTTGGGATCTGACTATCGCTTTCATCATTACTATACCCAGGTGTGTGCTGTGGAGATCCGAGATGAACGTCTCCCTGCCCTTTTTGGGTAGCACTACGCGGTTACCCCACAACAGGCAGTCTGCCTGAATGGACAGCTCGTCCTTTCGCCGCTGGAACGGCTTGATTGGCTCTTGCATTTCAACGGGGATGCTGGCCCAGCTCCCATGCAGTACACAGTTTTTTACTAGGGACAACAGTGGATCTTGGCTGGTCCAAGTCCGAATCTGGCGGGCCGTGACAGGTGATTTATCATTTTCAAACGCTTCCATGACCATCAACATGTCTGCGGGCTGCGCCACCATCAACAAGTTTGCAGGCTGCACCATTTCCACCCCCATGGTGGGCAATGGTAGTCGACTGAGAGCATCCGCACAGTTCTCGATGCCTGGCCTGTGGCGGATGGTATAGTTATACGCTGATAGCGCGAGTGCCCACCTTTGTATGCGGGCTGAGGCATTAGTATTTATCCCCTTGTTTTCAGCGAACAGGGATATGAGGGGCTTGTGATCGGTTTCCAGCTCAAATTTGAGGCCAAACAGGTACTGATGCATTTTCTTTACCCCGAACACACACACTAATGCCTCTTTCTCAATCATGCTGTAGGCCCTCTCAGCCTTAGACAAGCTCCTGGAGGCATAGGTGACAGGTTGCAACTTCCCCGCAACGTTAGCTTGTTGTAATACACACCCAACTCCGTACGACGACGCATCACATGCATCTTTTGCACAAGTCTTTTACATGGGTTATCTAATACAAGCAGCTTGTTGGAGCCTAAAATGTTTCTGGCTTTCTCACAAACAATTACTTGTTTTTTTTTCCCCATACCCAGTTCTCACCTTTACGCAATAACACATGTAGGGCTCTAAGAGGGTGCTTAACCCTGGTAGGAAGTTACCAAAATAGTTGAGGAGTCCCAGGAACGACCGCAGCTCCGTGACGTTCTGTGGCCTGGGCACGTTCCTGATAGCCTCTGTCTTGGCGTCTGTGGGCCGAATGCCATCCGCCGCAATCTTTCTCCCCAAAAACTCCACTTCTGTTGCCATGAAGATGTATTTCGACCTCTTCAGCCGCAGGCCTACGCGATCCAGTCGCTGGAGGACCTCCTCCAGGTTTTGTAGATGCTCAACGATGCCCCGACCCGTGACCAATATGTCGTCCTGAAAAACCACCGTGTGTGGTACTGAATTGAGTAGACTCTCAATGTTTCTCTGGAAGATCGCTGCAGCCGATCGAATTCCAAACAGGCATCTGTTGTAGATGAACAGTCCCTTGTGCGTGTTGATGCAGGTGAGGCCCTTCGAAGACTCCTCCAGCTCCTGCGCCATGTAGGCCGAAGTCAGGTCGAGCTTGGTGAATGTCTTGCCTCCTGCCAGCGTCGCAAATAGGTCGTCTGCCTTAGGTAGCGGGTATTGGTCCTGTAGCGAGGATCGATTAATAGTTACTTTATAATCGCCGCAAATCCTGACCATGCCATCACCTTTGAGTACTGGAACAATCGGGCTGGCCCACTTGCTGAATTCCACTCGAGAGATGATGCCCTCGCGTTGCAGCCTGTCCAGCTCAATTTCCACTCTCTCCCTCATCATGTGAGGTACCGCTCGCACCTTGTGGTGAATGGGTCGTGCCTCTGGGACCAAGTGGATCCGCACCTTCGCCCCAGAAAAGTTTCCCAAGCCTGGTTCAAAAAGGGAAGGAAATTTGTTTAGAACCTGTGTACATGAGGCCTCATCGACATGTGATAGCATTCGGATGTCATCCCAGTTCCAGTGGATTTTACCCAGCCAGCTCCTTCCAAGCAGTATGGGGCCATCGTCCTGGACAATCCAGAGTGGCAGTTCGTGCACCGTGCCCTCATAGGTGACCTTGACCATGGCGCTGCCCAGGACAGTGATAAACTCTTTGGTGTATGTTCTCAGTTTCATGTGGATGGGGCTCACGGCTAGTCTGAGTGCCTTGTTGCACCACAGTCTCTCAAATATCTTTTTACTCATGATGGATTGGCTAGCGCCAGTGTCCAGTTCCATGACTACAGGTAAGCCATTCAATTTTACATTTAGCATTATAGGTGGACATTTCATCGAAAATGTGTGCACCCCGTATACTTTAGCATCTGCCTCCTCTCTCTGAGGCTTGAAATTGCTTTGATCCACCATGGACCGATCTTTCTCTGTCATGTGGTGGTTAGCAGATTTTGCCGACCTTGCAGCTCGTCTGCAAGCTCATTGGAGGTGCCCCATTGTTCCACAGCTCTTGCAAACATACCCTTTGAAGCGGTATAAATAGGCTGAATGGAAGCCTCCACAACGCCAACAAGGTGTGAATTGCCTTGAATTCATCCTTTGTTGCGGACTCTTGAGTCATCTGGGTCACCTGAGGCCTGCTGGCAGTTGCAGACTCGTGGTTTCTGCCCTGTACATTTCTGCTCACAAACACAGTTGCAGTTAATTTATGAACATTGCTCCCAAGGGATGCTGGGATCCATTGGGACTTCAGGGGATGCACTCCCTGGTGGCGGAACATGGGAGTGCATGCTTTACAGATACACAACAGTATAATTTTCAGGTAACCCTAATTTCTAACCGCCTCTCTACCTCTCTTACCTCCTTCAAGACGCTCCTTTAAACCTACTTCTTTGACCGAGCTTTTGGTCACCAGCCCTAATTTCTACTTGTGTGGCTCGGTGTAAAATTTTTCATCTCATAACACTCCTGTGAAGCGCCTTGGGACATTTGACTACATTAAAGGCGCTATATAAATACAAGTCGGTGGTGTTGTTGCAAGGTCAGAGGGTTACCATGCCGTCCTGACAGAGGAAAGAAGGCCCAGGATTGCCGCAGTAACCAGAAAAATTCTCGACATCAGCCACTCCCAGTGGAGCCAGTTATGACTTTTTCTTTGAAGGCAATTGATCCCCTCCGGTTTGGCAGGAAGGGTTTGGGGGCCTTGCCTGAGGGGTTCAACCGGACTAAGGCCAGCTCTCCAGTAATGTCAGAGATGTTTAAAGGGTGGGCTGAGGATGCCCAGGAACTCGTCCAGACATGTCCCTTTGACAAGGTGTGGGTGGCGGCGGGCGGTTTGGTTGGCAGACAGAGGAATCCCCCAGGGCATTCACCGTACTCTGAAATTTATCCTGAGTGGGACAGAATCTCGGCAGGGCCTTGCACCAAGTATGGTTAAATGGACAACATGCCCCCTCAGTGACCTCTGAGCCATGCGCCAGGGATACCCGAAAGCAACTTGGTGTTTACTGTCCCTCCCATGTTGTGGCGTTGCACCATATCCCTGTGTCAGTTCTCCGTGTCTAAGGTAGAGACCCTGGTTTGAAAAAGCACAATATCGTATAAGCAATGGGCGCAGTAAATGTTTGTTTATGATTCTGACTTCTTCAGATACTTTTTCTTGTGTCATAGAATCATAGAACTGTTACAGCACAGAAGGAGGCCATTCGGCCCATCGAGCCCGTGCCGGCTCTCTGCAAGAGCACCTCAGCTAGTCCCACTCCCCCGCCCTTTCCTCGTAGCCCTGTAAATATTTTTCCTTC
This sequence comes from Pristiophorus japonicus, assembly GCF_044704955.1. Classification (NCBI taxonomy): domain Eukaryota; kingdom Metazoa; phylum Chordata; class Chondrichthyes; family Pristiophoridae; genus Pristiophorus; species Pristiophorus japonicus. Next base: position 125,174,842 of record NC_091992.1, on the reverse strand, counting down.
CAATTTTCTTTATCCACTTCCCTTTTGAAAGCCACGATTGAGTCTGCCTCCACCACCCTCTCAGGCAGCACATTCCAGATCCTAACCACTCGCTGCGTCAAACAGTTTTTTCTCATGTCGCCTTTGGTTCTTCTGCCTATCGCCTTAACTCTGTCTCCTCTGGTTCTCCACCCTTCCGCCAATGGGAACAGTTTCTCTCTCTCTACTCTGGACCCCTCATTATTTTGAACACCTCGATCAAATCTCCTCTCAACCTTCTCTGCTGTAAGGAGAACAACCCCAGCTTCTGCAGTCTATCCACGTAACTGAAGTCCCTCATCCCTGGAATCATGCTCCTAAATCTTTGCTTCACCCTCTCTAAGGCCTACATATCCTTCCTAAATTGTGGTGCCCAGAATTGGACACAGTACTCCAGTTGAGGCTGAACCAGTGTTTTATATTGGTTCATCATAACATCCTTGCTATTGTACTCCCCTCTATTTATGAAGCCCAGTATCCAATAAGCCTTTTTAACCGCTTTCTCAACTGGCTCTGCCACCTTCACCGATTTGTGCACATATACCCCAGGTCTCTCTGTTCATGCACCCCCTTTAGGATTGTACCCTTTAGTTTATATTTCCTCTCCTCATTCTTTCTACCAAGGTATATCACTTTGCACTTTTCCCAACACAAAAGCCAGCTCTCATAAGTTCGAGCTTCACATGATCAGAAGCGAGTCATTGTGTGCAAAGTAATCTGGGGTGGCATGCTGTGGGTGAGGAATATAACTCTGCAGGATTTCCACAGAGCGCCCCCTTCATTTCAGAAGACAGTTCAAATCGATAACACCTGACACTTTGATGGATTAGCGGGTACGTCACTGGACCAGTAATCCAGAGACCTGGACTAACGAGCTGGAGACACAAGTTCAAATCCCACCACGGCAGCTGGGGAATTTAAATTCAGTTAATTAAATAAATCTGGAATTAAAAAGCTAGTCAGTAATGGTGACCATGAAACTACTGGATTGTTGTAAAACCCCATCTGGTTCACTAATGTCCTTTAGGGAAGGAAATAAGAACATAACAAATAGGAACAGGAGTAGGCCTGCTCCGTCATTCAATAAGATCATGGCTGATCTGATCATTGACTCAGCTCCACTTCCCTGCCCGCTCCCCATAACCCCTTATCCTCTTATCGTTTAAGAAACTGTCTATTTCTGTCTTAAATGTATTCAATGTCCCGGCTTCCACAGCTCTCTGAGGCAGCGAATTCCACAGATTTACAACCCTCTGAGAGAAGACATTTCTCCTCATCTCTGTTTTAAATGGGCGGCCCCTTATTCTAAGATTGTGCCCTCTAGTTCTAGTCTCCCCCATCAGTGGAAACATCCTCTCTACATCCACCTTGTCAAGCCCGCTCATAATCTTATACGTTTCGATAAGATCACCTCTCATTCTTCTGAATTCCAACCTGCCCAACCTACTTAACCTTTCCTCATAAGTCAACCTCCTCATCCCCGGGATCAACCTCGTGAACCTTCTCTGAACTGTCTCCAAAGCAAGTATATCCTTTCATAAATATGGAAACCAAACCAGCATGCAGTATTCCAGGTGTGGCCTCACCAATACCTTATATAGCTGTGGCAAGACTTCCCTGCTTTTATACTCCATCCCCTTTGCAATAAAAGCCAAGATACTATTGGCCTTCTTGATCACTTGCTGTACCTGCATACTATCCTTTTTTGTTTCATGCACAAGTACCCCCAGGTCCCGCTGTACTGCGGCACTTTGCTATCTTTCTCCATTTAAATAATAACTTGCTCTTTGATTTTTTTCTGCCAAAGTGCATGACCTCACACTTTCCAACATTATTCTCCATCTGCCAAATTTTTGCCCACTCACTTAGCCTGCCTATGTCCTTTTGCAGATTTTTTGTGTCCTCCTCACACATTGCTTTTCCTCCCACCTTTGTATCATCAGCAAACTTGGCTACGTTACACTCAGTCCCTTCTTCCAAGTCGTTAATATAGATTGTAAGTAGTTCATCTGCCGTCCTTACCCAGTCTGGCATATCTTTGACTCCAGACCCACAGCAACGTGGCTGACTCTTAACTGCCCCCTGGAATGGCCTAGCAAGCCACTCAAGGGCAATTAAGGATGGGCAATAAATACTGGCCTTGCCAGCAACGCTCACATTCCAGCAACGAATTTTTAAAAAATCAAGCAACCAAATGGGTTTTATTCGCAGATACCCATTAACACAGAAATAAAAATAAAGACTTGCATTTATATAGCGCCTTTCATGACCTCAGGATGTCCCAAAGCGCATTGCAGCCAATAAAGTACTTTTGGAGTGTAGTCACTGTTGTAATGCAGCAGCCAATTTGCACACAGCAAGCTCCCACAAACAGCAATGTGATGATGACCAGAAAATCTGTTTTTGTTAAGTTGATTGAGGGATAAATATTGGCCAGGACACCGGGGATAAATCCCCTGCTCTTCTTCGAAATGTGCCGTGGGATCTTTTACATCCCTCTCAGGGCATCTCGGGATGGGCTATAATTGTAGCCTTGTCACAGTCACCCAAATACTGAGAAGAAATGTTTTTTTTAAACTTCAAGCGATTACCAGTTTCCGACTATAATCGCCTTACAGGTCCACCAATATAACCTGTTACATCTCAAACTTTTTCCAATTCTGACGAAGGGTCATCGACCTGAAACAACAACAACTTGTATTTATATAGCACCTTTAACGAAGTGAAACGTCCCAAGGTGCTTCACAGGAGTATTGTGAGATTACAAAAATTGACACCGAGCCACATTAGGAGAAATTAACGCAAGTGGCCAAAAGCTTGGTCAAAGAGGTAGGTTTTAAGGAGCGCCTTGAAGATGGAAAGAGAGGTAGAGAGGTTTAGGCAGAGAGTTCCAGAGCTTGGGGCCCAGGCAACAGAATGTACGGCCACCAATGGTTGAGCGATTATAATCAGGGATGCTCTCAAGAGGGCAGAAATAGCGGAGCGCAGACATCTCGGGGGGGATTGTGGGGCTGAAGGAGATTACAGAGGTGGGGAGGGGCGAGGCCATGGAGGGATTTGTAAACAAGGATGAGGATTTTGAAATCGAGGCGTTGCTTAACCGGGAGCCAGTGTAGGTCAGCGAGCACACAGTGGGTGATGGGTGAGCGGGGCAAAAAAGTAAATAGTGCTTGTACGGGACAGCGTGCTCTCTCTCGCGCTATGGATATTTCCACCCAAGGGTCTCTCAGTGACACCATGCCCAGCAAGGTCTTCTTGCAAATGCTTCCCAACCGAAACCTTCACCTCTTCTGTCCCTTCAATGTCAAATGCTGACTGACCCGTAGAATATATGCTTCATTTTCCGTTTCTCTTTCAAATGCCTGGCGCCTCCGGTATTTCGATTTGCCTGGCGTCTCTCTGGCACACGCCGGGCAAATCGAAAGCCACAGCGGTCGACTTTACACCATGCCATTGCAGGTTTTTTTAAATAATCTGTACATTAGCTGTGAAATGCAGTGGCGAGAGGGCACCGACGGGCTACAGACAAACAAAATCAGTCTTTCCCAAGCTTTTGTATGATATTTCTTTGTCCAATCACTTTAAGTTGTTAGCCCAGTGCCTTTTGTTAATCTTCAAATATGTTCTTAACCCATCAGTCGTCGGGGTGATTGTAAATGTCAATTTTCATGGTGCCACAGGTGGATTCTTAACATTCAGAATGTTAAGCTTGCAAGACTTACATAAGAGTTAGGAGCAGGAGTAGGCCATTCGGCCCCTCGAGCCTGCTCCGCCATTCAATAAGATCATGGCTGATCTTCCCCCTCAACTTCACTTTCCTGCAGTTGCCCCATATCCCTGGATTCCCTTAATATTCAGAAATCTATTGATCTCTGTCTTGAATATACTCAATGACTGAGCATCCACAGCCCTTCGGGGTAGAGAATTCCAAAGATTCACCACCCTCTGAGTGAAGACGTTTCTCCTCATCTCAGTCCCAAAATGGGCGACCCCTTATTCTGAGACTGTGACCCCTGGTTCTAGACTCTGCAGCCCAGGGGGAAACATCCTCCCTTCTGCTGGGGGAGTGCCATATTCGAAAGCTACGAAAGAGGTTCAGTGCCCGGTGAGTTGCTCTGTAAGTGGCTTAAGACTGTAACGTTCCACTCGCTAACATTTCGCAGCAATATTGTTTGTACAGGAGCCTGCAGCATCGCAATCTGCTTCAGTGCCTGGCCCAGTTTACGGAGGCGACGCCTTATCTCCTGGTCATGGAGTTCTGTCAGCTGGTGAGTACGCACGAGTTCTGGGAGCTTGTTACCGCAGAGGATCCAATGTTTCACCCGAGCGACGCTATCTTTGCTGCACCCGGTGACGCGCGGACTCGCGAGAGTGTCGGTAACGGCCGTCGACCGAGCTCTGATTTCATCCCCTCAGTGGCGCTGTGTGCGGTGGCAGTTTAGCAGGAACGGCGCGGATGTGGACAGGTACCCTGGTCGTTGCTGGCCGCAGTCTCCCTCCTTTACTTGCGTTTAGAATGCCGGAGTGGACTGCCCACGGCATCGCTCGTGGTGAGTCGGGGGGGATACGATGGTGTGTTGAAGAGCAGCCACAGGCAGGGCCACCCAGTGGCCACAGCCAGTAACCCAAACCTTTCACTTAAGGATGCCCCATTTCAACTGATTAGGTCGGCAGCTAAAATGTTAAGGGGTTGAAATGGGGTTTCCGCCATTCTTGAGGCAGTGAGTGCTGATTTCAGCGCTGGGCGTTAGGCGCAGCCTCAAAGTCCTAAATTCAGTTTTTACACCCCAAAAATGAGAGAGCAGCGCTAAAAAGTGGCGTTGCACACTCCTCCTCGGGCGGGGGGCTCAGGAGGCCGACTGGATTTCCCCCGCGGGAGGCTGCCGCCGGACTAGATAACAAAAACCGGGAAGAAAAATGAAATAGCTAAAACTTCTCCGATCCCCACACACACTTCCCCCACTCTTAAAACTCATGAACACATGCAGAAATAAATAAAGAGAAAAATTTACCTTCCTTTCTGGGCCATTCCGCCCGAGATCCACTCTTTTATGACAGCTTTCTCCCGGCTGTACGGCCGCCCGTCGGAACGGCAGCCGTACAAAGCAAATGTCGCGACAGAGGCGTCCAAGAGACGTTGTGCGCTGGATGACGTCACCACGCGGGTGGCGTTAGCCGGCACAGCGTTGCCTCTTGGTGCCTCTGCCAAAGAGCCGACTGAATGTAGGGCGCGGTGTCGATGCTGCTTACCGACGATGGTAGGCATTTGCCACCCATTAGCCGCCTCCCCCGCGCGGTAACGGGCGGTGTACGAAACCCTAAATGTTGACATGCAACCATGACCAAAAATCATGACAACAGGAAGATATTTAAATATAATACAGATATCAAAAAGTCCTGTCTTCCTCCTCTCACTTATTAAACACACAAGCCCGTGTTGTAAGAACTTTCAGATTGAAACAGCATCTCTGGACAAAAAGGGATTTTATATCTGCCCCAATAGTTTTACTCATTTTCCATGCAGAAGATCAAAGGTCAACAGCAGAAATCAATCTGGGGCAAGAGAAGGAAGATGATCCTGATTTCACGCAGACCTATTGACAAAACCTTCTAGATGTTGAGCTGAAACCCAGCTCCATAATGGTCGACATTAATTCTTCCGTCGAAGGGTTGTCAGATCGCCAATGAAGGTTGCGTCTTGGGCCCACAGTCCCAGCATGCGATCAGAATTTGGTATCTCACAGGTTAATGTAAGAACATAAGAAATTGGAGCAGGAGTCGGCCATCTGACCCCTTGAGCCTGCTCCGCCATTCAATAAGATCATGGCTGATCTGATCATGGCCTCAACTCCACTTTCCTACCTGTTCCCCATATCCCTTCACTCCCTTATCGTTCAAAAATCTGTCTACCTCCACCTTGGATATATTCAATGACCCAGCCTCCACAGCTCTCTGGGGCAGAGAATTCCATAGATTCACGACCCTCTGAAAGAAGAAATTCCCCCTCATCTCCGTCTTGAATGGGCGACCCCTTATTCTGAAACTATGCCCCCTAGTTCTAGATTCCCCCACGAGGGGAAACATCCTCTCCGCATCTCCCCTTGTCAAGCCCCCTCAAAACCAGCACTTCTGGTGCCACGGCAACCCAGAGCATTAGCCTGTTGGCCAGCGGAGGGTGATGTGCTTTCCCTATTGGTGTCATAGTCTGTGGAACCCGATAGGCCAATCGGCAAAGTGCTGAGTTTCCAGAGGGACGACACACCGATTGTTCCAAAGAGATCACCGCATCCGACCTCACTAAAGCATCTCCCTGTCCACTCTGTGCCATCTAAAATGGAAGAGCCTCAAAATAATTGGCCAAAACCAGGAAGATACTTGGAGGATAAATATTGACCTTGGTCTCATTTTCAGCTTTAACTAAAAAGGAGGAAAGTGGGGTTTTTGTGCGGAGGTACACACATCTGTTTGTCCTTCTGCCTCCTCTGGCTGTTTTGGGGAGGTTGGAGGGTCACTTATATCGGGTACGGGAACCAGAAATCATTGCCCTGGCTGAATAAGCCTTAAAGGGGAGGTGACCCTGGGGTGTTGATCCCTTCTCGTTGCTCGTGCCCATGATCTGTGGAAAATACAAGTAAAAAGGGGGGATTGTATTTGGCGTACATATACCAGAACTAGGGAACATAGTTTGAGAATGAGGGGTCGCCCATTTAGAACTGAGATGAGGAGGAATTTCTTCTCTCAAGAGGATCATAAATCTGTGGAATTCTCTGCCTCAGAGAGGAGACTGGCTCATTGAATGTATTTAAGGTGGAGATAGACAGATTTTTCAATGATAAGGGAGTGAAGGGTTATGGGGAGTGGGCAGGGAAGTGGAGCTGAGCCCAAGATCAGATCAGCCATGATCGTATTGAATGGCAGAGCAGGCTCAAGGGGACAAATGGCCTACTCCTGCTCCTATTTCTTATGTTCTCACATGAGCCTACCTGATCTTTAAGCCTTATCGTACATCATCCTGAGAACTGTAGAGCGCAAGATAGCTTTTTTTTTAATACAAAGTCCGGATAGATAAAGATGTCCTGTGATAGTTATTACGTTCCTGATTGAAATGTTGACAAGTAATAGGGCGTTGCTTTAAGACTAGGATGAGAGTAAAAGTGTAATGACGGAATCGCAAGCAGCTGCCACTGGGATTTGACAGCATTCCCAGGAAGCCCCTTTGGAGTTAAAAGAGAGCAGGAGAGACATTCAACACTTGTTGTTTAAAGCTTCCTTTTTCCACTTACCAAGACAACATTCACTCATCAAGTGATAACCTCATTAGGACAGCATTTGGACATGGATATCGTGTGCACATTGAAAGGTCAAAGTTGAGGCATCTGGAACACGGTCAACAGCACGCAGCTAAGCTGGACTGAGGAACGCCACGAGTCTCAGTCTGCGTTCACACTATAAGATGCTGGGGGTTCTTTTTATGACTTCTCCAGTGGAGCAAACATATTTCAGGCACCTGTAGAAGCTCTGTGAAAATATTGGCATCGAATTTTACAACAACTACTTGTGCTTATGTGTGGCACCTTGAACATAATGAGAGAAGTGCCTGGCGACATTCGCTCTCTGTGTAACTTGTACTAATGATTTAGATGCATTCTGACAATGGCTTTCTTAAGGTAACTTTTTTTTAAAAAACACATTAATCTGAAATATATCCAAATCTGAAGCCCTCCTCCATGCCTTTGTTGCCACTAGACTTGGCTATTCCAACACACTCCTGGCTGGCTTCCCACATTCTACCCTACGGAGAATCGAGGTGATCTAAAACTCGGCCGCCCCGTGCCCTAACTCGCATCAAGCCCCGCTCACCCATCACCCCTATTAAAAATCTCATCCTTCTTTACAAATCCCTCCATAGCCTCGCCCCTCCCTATCTCTGTAATCTCCTCCAGCCCCACAACCCCCCGAGATGTCTGCGCTCTTCAAATTCTGCTCTCTTGAGCATCCCTGATTGTAATCGCTCAACTATTGGTGGCCATGCCTTCTGTTGCCTAGACCCCAAGCTCTGGAACTCCCTGCCTAAACCCCTCCGCCTCTCTAGCCCTCTTTCCTCCTTCAAGACGCTCTTTAAAACCTACCTCTTTGACCAAGCTTTTGGTCACTTGCCCTAATTTCTCCTTATGCGGCTCAATGTCAAATTTTTGTTGCTGTCTCATAACTCTCCTGTGAAGCACCTTGGGACGTTTCACTACGTTAAAGGTGCTATATAAATACAAGTTGTTGTTGTATTTACTGGTGATACTAAATATAGAAACATAGAAACATAGAAAATAGGTGCAGGAGTAGGCCATTCGGCCCTTCTAGCCTGCACCGCCATTCAATGAGTTCATGGCTGAACATTCAACTTCAGTACCCCATTCCTGCTTTCTCGCCATACCCCTTGATCCCCCTAGCAGTAAGGACCCTTTGGGCCTGTGAAGGGGAAGAAAAGCTGAAATTGGTGGAAATGCACAGCAGATCAGTCAGCATCACAAACAGAGATTAATGTTTGGAGGTGGGAGATTTGGTCAGCTCCGTGTTGATCAAGAGTCCCACCTTAAATGTTGCCGGGTAATATTTTCTTTCAAACCCTGAGAGCCTGACTGTGCAAATCCAACACATCTATGTGTTTCTTTTTATCTGGAGCAAGGGAAAGGGTTTAGTACAGGTGCATTGCGAGCAGCTGCTTTAGCATCAATTAGTTTGTGTTTAAACGCCTGTTTATGGCTGACCAGTGCGAATTGTTAAAACAATGGGTCAGCAAACACTATATCAAAGTCTACAGTTCTTCCAGCCTAACACACTAAAAAAACTTCTAATCTAATGAGCAGGCTGACTGCCTCCAGTAAATTCAACCAGATTTGTTTTGAAATAGCTTATTAAATAAAAAGAGTTGAACCAGTGATCTCTTAAAACGCACATCTCACGATTAGTGGTACAAAGAATGATTAATCTGGATACGCTGTGCCTCCTGGTGGCTCTGTCTTGTCATGACAGCTCACCCCCCCCCAAAAAAAGGTCAAAATAATTTTTCAATGTAAGTACTGGAAGCAGCCGACAATAAAGTACCAGGAACCATTACAGTTAAATACAGCAGAAAAGCTAAGCACTTTAAAAAGATGTTTAGACATAAATTGATTTATAAAATGCCGGTGAGAGCATTTATCATAATATATAATCAATTGAGTTTTATTGAACCCAACTATTAATTGCATCTGAGAGATGAACATTTGTATAAAATATTGCCTCTGCTGCAGCATGTCACTGACATGTCCGGTCAAGAGGATGACAGACAGTCTGTGCTGCTGCCATTGTAACACCAATTAATTTTTCATTGGGTATATTTCGCACACAAAAAATTCAGCTACCTCAAAACATTCAAAGCGCACAATGTATTTTTACTATAATTGCATCTTTTTATTACAGTACATATGTTCTCTCTGTGAAGTAACTCGTACAGCACTCCGCTTACAGCAGTTCACCTGTGCAGAGACTTGTGATGCTGCCAATTAATGCTCGAAAGAAAGAACACACATTTATAACGTCGTCATTGTTGTGATGTGGGGAAAGGTTGCAGCCGGTTTGTGCAGAGCAAACAGCAATGAGATAATAACCAGCTCATTGTCTTTTTAGCGATGTTAAATGTTGACCAGGGCACTCGGGGGGGGGGGGGGAACTTCCTCTGATCTTCTTCGAATAGTGCCACGGGTTCGTGCACATCCACCCCAAGAAGGGGCCTTGGTTTAACGTCTCGTCCTCAGCAACTGGCACCTCCGGCAGTGCAGCACTCCCTCAGCACTGAGTTGTCAGCCTGGATTATATGCTTACATTTCTGGAGTGGGCCCTGAGCCCACAATCTTCTGATTCAGAGGCGAGAGTCCTACCCCCTAGCCAAGGTGGGAACTTGGCAGTAAATAGACAATCACAGGACATGTTCAATCCCTGAAAATAGCAGGTTATTTTACAGAAAAAAATACTACCTTCTAGAGTATAAAAGTAATTACAAGAGAGTGCAGGAGAGGCACATGGCTTATTCCCATTCCCTTTAGGAACGCACTCTTCTCCCCACACCGCCCCCCCCCGCATTTACTTTTCACTTCACTCTTTCGTGGCTCAGTGCGTAGCACTCTCTCGCCTCTGAGTCAGAAGGTTGTGGGTTCAAGTCCCACACTAGGGACTTGAGCACATAAATCTAAATGCAGTGCTGAGGGAGTGCCGCACTGCCGGAGGTGCCGTCTCTCGGATGAGACGTTAAACCGAGGCCCCGTCTGTCCTCTCGGGTGGATTATTCTGAAGAGGAACAGGGGAGTTTTACAGATTCACAGAAACTTACAGCACAGTTAGATGAGGAAAGACGGGAGGAGGCTGGAGTGGAGCGTAAATGCCGGCATGGACTGGTTGGGCCGAATGGCCTGTTTCTGTGCCGTATATCCTATGCAATCCCACACTGCCTCCTCCCCTCTTCAAACCATTACTCCGCCATTGTTGCCACCAACAAGGAAGCTTTATGATAACCAGGAGGAAATAAACAAAACTGCAGAGGAAATAGAAAAGGAGTACAAGATATTGATGTGCGTCACCATTCCGATATCCGGTGTTTATTTCCTATTAATATAACTGACTGGCAAAACTGATTAATCCTAATCTTTTACTGCTCTGTTTTTGAAGGGTGATTTAAAGGGTTATCTGAGGACTCACAGTGCAGCTGACGAACTGGCCCCTGACCCCTCGACTCTGCAGAGAATGGCATGCGAGATTACCTCAGGCCTCCAGTGTCTCCACAAGCATAATTACATACACAGGTAGGATGCTGTCTGCACGCTGCAAACGTCCCATGCTTACCCAGCGCAAGTTTAATATTAAAATTCGATGACAGTCAGGATTTGAGCCTTTATATATTGCTCTTTTATGAGCTGCCTTCTCGATTTAAGGTTTGGGGAATTGTACGGTTCAGCGCAATCTGTTCTGCATTTTAAAAAATCGTTTGTTAGCATTCTACAGAAATGGTGCGTCGGTTATTTCATATAGGGGTAATTATTTTTACATATTGATAATGTACTTTATCTGTCAGGGAGGGGGGGGGTTAGCCGTGATAGGTTAATAAACTAAATGTATGTGGGTTGAATATTGAAAAGTGTCTTTTGAGAGTTGAGCAGCCGGCATTTAACCATGGCCTGTTTCCCGTGGGTCAGAGAAGCAGGGGCAAAGTATCGGAGCAGAGGGCAATGTCGTGGGGGCGGTGGGGAGGGGCGAATTTCCCTGCAATGTTTTCCTGTTGGGCCGCCGTAACTTCGGCGGGGACACCCCCCTCGGAGGAAATTCACCCCCGTGTTTTTCACATCTTCATTAATACCAAGTGCTTTTTGGAAAGGGAATGGCCAGTTAAATTTCATTGATTGGACTAATTTCACAATCAAAATCTAAAAAGCAGACATCGCTTTCGAATGCAAAACCTTTGGGCCCTGTCTTTACAAAAGGATGTAAGTAAGGGAACTTTAATTCGGCACAGCGCAGCCTACAGGCCATTATTCAGCGCTGCAGCTGATTCAATAGAAAGTATATCTGCAGATGACTCAGACAGACGTGATCCTGTTGCAGTGACTGGCACACTGGTATTGCACTGTGTTCTGTGAGCCAAAGTTAGAAGAAATGACTGCTTTTCGCTAATTAAATTTAAGTTAAAAGTCGATGATGATTCTCAAAAGCTTATTTTCTCTCCTTCGTTTTGAACCTAATGACTGCTTTTGTCTCCTTTTACATAGTCCTTTTTTCTCTGCTTTATTCTTCTGCCATTTGACTTTGTACCCGTTGGTGGCCATACTTTAGCTGTGAGCGATAATTTGTCGAACCTGAACCCCCCCCCCACCCTCTATCCCACCCCCCACACCCTCGGACCACGCATCTTTCCTTTCAATCTGTCCTGCCGTGGAGATCATCGTTTCCTGTTCATCCCCAGCAACAATATCCTGATGCTGACAGAGTGAAGCTGGTGACTCCAGCATCAGTGATTTTGTTGCGGAGGGTGATCATTCACTGCTTGTCCGGCCGGGCTCCAAGCTCGCTCGCTGTCTCACTGTCACACGGGTTAATCAGTGGCAGCTTCTCCAGTCAGGCGACTTGCTGCTCAGCTTTGCACGTGGCTTCGCTCCAGAGGTTACCCACTGTGACCGTTTTTTTTTTTGCTTCCTCTCGCCTGATTAGAAGTTATCTGGTAAATGCGCTCGGGATAGTTGCAATGGCGTGTGTTGTGTGTAAAATAAAAATAACTTTGCAATGATCAATTGTCACGGAATGTTTTGATTGCCTTAGAGACAATGGCATCTTTTAAGGGAAGATACAACACTATGGGGAGAGGGTACAGCAGTGGGATTAGTTCAGCAAAGAGCCAGCAAGACCAGAGGGGCTCCATGGCCTCCTGCTGTGCTGTGAACATCATGGTTCCTGTTTTCATCATCATCGGCAGTCCCTCGGAATCGAGGAAGACTTGCTTCCACTCTTAAAATGAGTCCTTAGGTGACTGAACAGTCCAATACGAGAAGCACAGTCCGTATCACAGGTGGGACAGATAGTCGTTGAGGGAAGGGGTGGGTGGGACTGGTTTGCCGCACGCTCTTTCCGCTGCCTGCGCTTGGTTTCTGCATGCTCTCGGCGATGAGACTCGAGGTGCTCGGCGCCCTCCCGGATGCACGTCCTCCGCTCGGGGCGGTCTTTGGCCAGGGGCTCCCAGGTGTTCCTGTTTTAATGTCCCTTCGGCTGCCACTCTTTTACGGTCCGCAGCAAGACCGGCCGGTTCCACCTCTGTAATATCGCCCGTCTCCGCACCCTTTGGGCTGGACCGCTGCCCAGCACCTCCTCCCCAGTGACACACGTCAGTCTGGTCGCGGTGAGGTGCACGGGATCAGCCCGGGCTGGCCTGAGCAGTATTGGCCAGGCCCATTCTCCTGGGGAGGTACCTAGTCTCCAGCTGCAACCTCTCCCCACGACCAGCGGGCCAGATCAGACCTCTGCTGCCTGGGAAATTACAGACACAGCGACGCAGCATGTGGGAGCAGCACTGCGCTGCGCCAGGCAGTGGCAGAATTGCACGCGACCGGCAAGGCTTTTCTATCAAGCGGATTCCACAAGTAAAATACATATTTTTTTTAATTCACGCCCCTTGGAATGTTTTTTTTTAATGTAAAAACAATAGTTTCAGGCGCTGCCTGCTGCTTCAGCGAGTTTACATTATTCATTGGCTGCAGTCGAGAGGGTCCCAGCTTCAGTCCCTGCTCTGTGTTGGCGCAGCGGATCTGAGCCGGGAAGGCTGAAGTCAGTCGGGATTGGCCTCAGTGCCACAAGGCCGGGTGGGAACCAATGGTCCGGCTCCCGATCAACGTCTCTTGGGACCGACTGACCCACGTTCAGCCGCTGTTCACCGGGAACCCTCCTCCACTTTGGCCGTCAAAAGTTCTCCTTTGAATATCTGCGTCTCCCACCAAGATCTACATCTGCTCCTGCGGCAGTGCCTGATCAATGCTTCCCCCCGTCCCCCCCCCCCCCCCCCCCAGCCGTTTTTACTTTTTGCGGCACGCGGTCCCGTTAACGACCCGTTCCGAGTTCGCCGCGAGTGTGAAAAGCCGGGCTGCGGGGGACCCCCGGACAGCAGGAACGTTGCTCCTGATGGCTGCCCAGCCTTTCCAGCTGGAATTTCAAGCGTGTTGGACACCTTGCGCGGGCAGGGTCAGACTTGGCTGCTGACCTGGGCATTGTCCAGGGCTCAGACGCAATGATACCGGGTGCGTTGGACCAGCTGGTCACTTCCTGCCCCTCCATTTCGCCTGTTCGTATGATTGACGGCCTCTGGGGTGAAGTGGGTGTCTGATGCCTGTAGAACCTCACCCTAGCAAGGCCCTCAGCAGAGGAAGACAGTTGCCTATAATGGAGTAGTATTTAAATGATACCCATTTGCTCCCATATATCATAGAGTAATAGCTGTCATTCTCCTTTGTTCAGTGACGTGGCCCTGCGAAACTGCCTCCTGTCTGCAGACCTGACTGTTAAAATTGGAGACTATGGATTGTCTTACAATAAGTACAAGGTAAACGATTAAGGAGTAAAGAATTGGATGCACGTTTGAGCTGAGCACAATCTAATAATAAGGCATGTTTTAATTACTGTGTAATATATTGGTGCACTTGCAATTCAGAAATGTCAGAGAGTTATAAGATTGTGTTCTGCCCCTGTTTACTGTTGTCAAGGAGAAACCAACTCTGAGACGGCATGGGGTAAATTCTGTCAGGCACCACGGGGCCCAGCGAGCAGCCAGGGTGTGTCACATAATCGGGAGCGACGCCCACAGTTTTCCATCCATCGATTGGTACTGATGGTAGTGCGTCTTTGGGAAAGGTTGTCTTAGCACCCGCTTAGCCGAGGAATCCCACAGGTGACCTTTAATTTTTTTAAAGTTCAAGGGAGATTGTTAAAAATTAACAGCAGCAAAATGCCAGACATACACAGCAAGTTAATCAGCGTCTGAAAGAGAGACAAAGGTTTCAGGAGTGGCCTGGTGAAACGTCATACAAAACAGCTGATCTATCTCAAGGCAAGTATAGTAGTGTAGTCAACTGCACTAAAAATTCATTATTTATTCCAAGTTTTAATCTCACCATGGTTGGCTTTTTAATGTAATAAATATGCTAATTACATGAGAACAAAATCATCATAAAAGCTGCCATTTTGTGGTCAAAAGTTAATGGGTTCACTAAAGTCCTTCAGGGCGGAGAACTTGCCATCCCTACTGCAATGTATTTGCTTCAAGGGTTCTTTGCTTAAGAATTCATAGCAACACATTGCTATTAAGAACTAGTTGGTTTATTAACAAAGGTTTAACAATCACACCACACATTACCAGTTCATCCACCAGGCTCACAACTGCATACCTCATCGTGGATGACCTAGACCCAACTGACTGGGGTTTTATTGAGTCTTGTGAACATCACGTGACTGGCTAAGCCACTCATAATGCAACAGCTCTACAACTAATTTGTTACAACGTTAATTCAAGTGCCCCCTTTTGCAAGGGCATAAAAAAACACAAATTAACGAAGAAACATTAAAGAGAATCTTGACAAATCAAATTAAATTAAAATGGTGTTCCCAGCTGTGATGATGCACTCCAGTCCCTCTGGCGCCCACCTCTCGCGGAAGGCCGCGAGTGTACCGGTGGACACCGCGTGCTCCATCTCCAGGGACACCCTGGCTCGAACGTAGCCGTGGAAGAGAGGCAGGCAGTCGGGCTGAACGACTGCCCACTGCCTGGATCGGTTAATGGCCACCTTGGCCATGCCCAGGAGCAGTCCTATGAGGAGGCCTTCCGACCTGCCCGCTCAACAGCTCTACAACTATTTTGTTGTAATCAGAAAATCAAGTGTCCCCTGATTAAAGGGGGCGGGGGGCACACTCCAAAACACTTTTCGAGTGCCCTCTTGTTTTGTTTTAGGTCATTGAAACACAAATTATACCAGTGTCCCCTGGCTTAAACTGGCAAATTAAACAAATTAAGATTTAGACATAAAATCAAATTAAAATTTGGTTGCCGGGGGTGATGATGCACTCCAGTCCCTCCGGCGCCAACAGCTCTACAAACCTATGAGCATCCTCGCGTGCATACATTAAACCTAGCCAGTGACTATACGCCCTATTCGAGGGCTCACAGAGTTGCTCAGTGTCTACAAACTAGCACCACCCATGGGAGCACCATCGTCACAGGGACTGCAGCGGTTCAAGCAGAAGGCACACCATCGCCATCTCATGGCAACTAGGAATGGGCAGTAAACGCCGGCTCTGCCACTGTCGCCCATATCCCGAGAACAATTGATAAAAGTCTTTCCCTTTCATGTACTGATTGTGCTGCTGCGGGATTTTTAGGTTACCAGCATTCATTTTTATTTTCAGTCTCCACTTCAGGAGAATTGTTTTAAAATGGGGGTGGGGCGGGGAGGGGGGTTGCTAAATTCCCTGCCTTTGACACTCAGACTGTTTTGCTACAAGAGTGTTACGGTGACCAAAGTCGCCTCTTTATTACTCGCATTTCAGTCCAGTTTGCCACCGGTCAAACTGAACCAAATATCCTTACAGAGGCTGCAATGTATGCACCTGCGAGTATGCTCACAGGTTTGTAGAGCTGTTGCATTGTGAGTGGCTTAGCCAGTCACGTGATGTTCACAAGACTCAATAAAACCCCAGCCAGTTGGGTCTAGGTCATCCACGATGAAGTACGCAGTTGCGATGAACTAGCAATGTGTAGTGTGATTGTTAAACCTTTGTTAATAAACCAACTAGTTCTTCATAGCAATGCGTTGCTATGAATTCTTAAGTGGAGAACCCATGAAGCAAATACATTACAGAAGCCCACTTAGCTTGTCCTTAGCGGCAGAGTTTTGTTCATAAAATATCCGCTCGTGGGCCCCAGGAGGCCCTGCCCCTGACACGTTAGGGGTAGCTCTGGACTTTGTGTGATCGTGAGAGACCAGTGATAACCAGTCAGCAGCCCGTTTTCCATCTCAAAACACCCGATTTTTATTTCCGTTGCCGTCTGGGCCTATATGTGACTCCAGACCCACAGTAATGTGGTTGACTTTTAACTGCCCTCTGAAATGGCCCAGCAAGCCGCTCAAGGGTAATTACGGACGGGCAATAAATGCTGGCCTTGCCAGCGATGCCCACGTCCCGTGAACGAATATACATTTTTTTTTAAATGTAAAATGGTTTGCCAGCTCGCTCTCGACCGCTCGCACACATTCACGATCTGATCCGCCCCATTATGAGGGGAGATGAAGCACAAGCCAAAACCGTCTCCGTGTGCTGGGGGCAGGGAGAATACAGTGGAGGAAGAGTCACCTCCCGAGTGACTGGTGTGCACGGGTACTCATCGCCCTGAGACGCTGGGCCCTCTGCTTGAACCGTCGCTGTCCGTGTGGTGACGGTGCTCCCAACGTCCGGGGGGGGGGGGGGAGGGGGTCTGAGAGCAGGACCTCTGCCCACCCTTCAGATTCACACATCTTGTGTGGACATGGAGAGATCACAGACGGCAAAAAGGATAAAGTAATACATACTTCACTCTTCTTTAAACCATATTTCAGAAGATCTGTTGCCAGCAGTTACTATGGATTGTCCTTATTATCGTCATCAGCAATATACAGGGAAATTGGGCTAAGAATAATACAATAGTGGCCTAAAAAATGTTCAAAGAATGACTTGCACCTTTAACTTTCCTCATCATTACTCTCGTTCAACACTTTGGGGAATTTGGTTTTTATTTCCCACATTTGCTTTCCTACTTTGCTGCTTTGCGATATTTTATCTCACTTTTATCATTTCCTTAGCTTTCTCCGTTGTCCCTGGAATTCTTTGTTCTGACCACCTCGCTGACAGATGGCCGAGGCGTCTGCTTGAATGGTCGATAAAGCAGCCTTGCTTCCTGCGCATCGCCCAGCAGGAAAGGGCAGGGGGTTCATTTAAATGGAGCGTACCAGCGCTGGCAATAATGGGGGGGGCCTCCCCAAGGGTCACATTCCCACAGCAGTCACACAATACCGAGTTGCGATGCCATGGTCTGTTGAGGTCAGAAGTTCGATTGTTTATCAAAGATTCTCTGATTGGAATTAATTCTCTGAGGGTGTGATGTTGCGCTTTGTGATGCATGATGGTTCTTTTTTAGTACCCAGCTCTAGTTGGTTGGTCACAATCGTTGAATTTAAATAAGGTGACCAGGGCTGAGTATCCTTGAGGAGAGCGGACGAGCGCACGAACAGACTTTGGTTCTCTAAGTGTCAGTAAGGTGAATACAATTAGGCTCTTACAGAAATGGTACCTTGGTACATTTGCGTGGAGGACAGTGTGGACAATATATTTATCTGTTAACACTTATGGCAAAGTGCCAAATAATATCTTAGTATCATAAAGAAAAAAGACAGACTTGCATTTCTGTAGCGCCTTTCACGACCACCAGACATCCCAAAGCGCTTTATATCCAATGAAGTACTTTTAGGAGTGTAGTCACTGTTGTAATGTAGGAAACGTGGCAGCCAATCTACGCACAGCAAGCTCCCACAAACAGCAATGTGATAATGACCAGATAATCTGTTTTTGTGATGTTGGTTGAGGGATAAATATTGTCCAGAACACCGGGGGTAATTCCCCAGCTCTTTTTCGAATAGTGCCATGGGATCTTTTACATCCACCTGAGAGAGCAGACAGGGCCTCAGTTTCACGTCTCATTCGAAAGCCGGCACCTCCGACAGTGCAGCACTCCCTCAGCACTGTCGGAGGTGCCGTTTTTCGGATGAGACGATAAACCGAGGCCCCATCTGCCCTCAGTACTACACTGGAGTGCCAGCCTCAAAGTGTCTGGAATATAAGGTTACAGAAATACACCTGCCTGGAGGATCTTTGCCTGAGTTAGTTGGTCTCAGTTAGAGTGGCAGTGGTGGGGGAGGAGCTGGGGGGTGCTATATGTGGCCTCAGTACTTTGGGCTAGGGAGGAGAAAATTCAGCGAGGGTCCTTGGCCGCTATCCAGCGAAACCTGCTGGATAGAGTGGACTTTGATGGAAGTCAAAATCGGGAGAGATGTAAAACAGGCCATCGCCCATTTTACACACAAAGCCGGGATCGACGCCAGTGTGCATGGTGGGCACTGGGTGAGAACAGGATCGAGCTTGCCTCTAATGCCCTCCACAGGCAAATAGTCCAACTGATACTAATTGCCTGGTTCACGCATGAAGAATGGTCACTTGTGCGAGGTGCTCGATAGCTGCCGGTGCCCATGGAATTGTATCCCAGCATAAGTAAGCCTTTCGGACAGGAGGGGAGAAAAGGGCACCTTATTATAGAAACATATGCCCATCCACCATGCGAGTCTTGTTAGATTTAGACTGGCCATCTACCTGTGACCATACTGTAATGTGTGACTGCTGTGGGAATATGAACCTTGGGGAAGCCCCTATCAGTGCCAGTGCTGGTACACACATTAGGCCTCTGCCCTTTCCTGCTGGGCCATGCGCAGAAAGCAAGGCCGAGACTTCAGTTGCTTTATCGATCATTGAACGTGATGCCTGCCACAGGGCTGCTGTCGCAGTGTCATCTACAAGCGAGATCAAAGAAATACCAGGACAATCCTGAGAAAGCTTAAGGGGGGGGGGAGGAATGATAAAAGTGAGATAAAATATAGAAAAAAGAAATAAATGCGAGAAAGTAAAACGAAATCTCCTAAAGTGAAGAACATAAGAATTAGGAGCAGGAGTCGGCCATTCGGCCCCTCGAGCCCGCTCCGCCATTGAATAAGATCATGGCTGATCTTCGACCTCAACTCCACTTTCCCGCCCGATCCTCATATCCCTTGATTCCCTTTGAGCTGAAAGAAAGCAATGAAGAGGAAAGTTAAAGATGAAAGTTCTTCCCTGACATTTCTTTGGCCGCCATTGTGGACCTTTTTGCCTGCTTGTTGGTGATGTCTACAATAAGTACAACCCCGGTCATCCTAATTAGCTTTTCCCAGTTTTTGAATTTCCAATTGAAAGTACAGGTTGAACCAACCTCATCCAGAACCATTCCCGGCCACCGGGTGGCGCACGCGTAGAGCTCCGACATGAACAAATTGAAGTCCTTCCTCGCTGCCGACTCCAGCAATCGCTGACCTGACGACATGACCCACCCCCCCTCTCCCCCATGATCGTTCTGCTGCACTCCCAGCCCAAAGCCAGCCAGCCCCGATATCCCCTTGCTCAGTACCTTGTACCATCCAATTTAACGTGACCATCCCTCGTCCGGAAAAATCCCTTATCCAGAACAGGCCAGGTCCTGAGGGTTCCAGATAAGGGAGGCTCAACCTGTATATTACAAAAAACGGAAAGGAAATAGTTTAGTTAATCGTATTAGGCACTCCCTCGTATCAAGGATGACTTGCTTCCACACCAAAAAGGGATGAATTCACAGGTGTTTCAATGAGGGACCTGACATTCTAGGTCCCGAACTACATATTGAAGGGTGGAAGAGCCACCACACGGGCTTGACAGAGCTAGGTCTTGGTCCAGTGGCAAGGGTTAACCAAGACGACTGGAGACCAAGCTCTGCTGTATGGACCTAGTGCACACACATGCTCCTACTATCCATAGATCGCAGTGTGGGCTGCCCCTGGACCCTCGCCTCTCCTGGGCCCCGAACCCTCGCCTCTCCTGGGCCCCGATCTCTCGCCGCTCCTGGGCCCCGATTTTTCACTGCTCCTCCGCCCCGATCTCTCACCGCTCCTGGGCCCCGATCTCTCACCGCTCCTCCACCCCGATCAAAAACGGAGCAGTCAGCAATGGGGCATTAATTAGTCTCCTCTTATCTTGGAGACATCAAATATCAACACATTGTTATTTGAAATATCAGAATATTAAACTCCAGCCTAGTTGAAGGGTTATTAACATCAGCAGAAACAAACGGCAACTAACAGAATGAACACGATTCAGTCGCGATGTGAATAACAGCAGAATCCAACCCCTGCCGTCACTTGTGAACTTTAGTTAATGAAGTTTAATTGAAAGCACCTGACATTGTCATTTAATGTCACTGTTGTAAAGTATTGGTGTGGGGTTCAACGGGAGCAGCGTGCTATCAACACTGTCTTTCTAATATCTTTGACAGAAAGATTACTTTGTAACGCCTGACCAGCTCTGGATTCCACTGCGCTGGATTGCACCTGAGCTCATTGACGATGTACATGGGAACCTGCTGGTGGTGGATCAGACCAAGATTAGTAATATCTGGTGAGCAAGTGGTGAGAATGACAGCGTCAGTATCTTAGTCATCAGCGAGCAGGACGTAGAAATGGAAATCATTTTGGTGCATTTATTTTTGGTATTTATTTTTGAAGAATTTTGGTCCCCCCCCCCCACCCCAAGATGAAGAAATGTCTCAAAGATTCCTTGAATTCTTGTCCGAGTTCCTCAGAAGGGATTCTGAGAACAGTTGTAGAAGCCTCCCGTGAAGTTGTGAAAGAACTCGATGAGTGTGCGACTGAGGTGCCGGGGGGGAGCCAGGAGACCCAGGTCCCAGCCCCGCACAATGCAGTAAGGAGAACTCAAACAGGAACTTACCATTTTCCCACCAACGCTGCTTTTAAGCTGCGTGGCCGGGCAGCACTCCAAGGGTCCCGTGAAGCCGGTTGAGCCGGCTTTTAAATTGGGGGGGGGGGATAAAAACCCGTGCGTGCGCGGACATTTGAATGGGCCGCGCGGCACAAAAATAATTCCGGGGAACGTTCTTGACAACTCGTCAGTCGGCACTCTTAAGTCAGTGATACAATCAGGTGCCGAGCAAAACTCCCTGTAATTGTAGTTGGAATAATAATGCATCACTGCAGCGTTTCGTGCCCCCACCACAACCATTCTTGTGTCTTCTCTCGGTGTGACTGCCTGTTTGCTGCCACCTTGTTGGCAGCCATTTTGTGCGTTGGACTCGCTGCCATTAACTGGCCACTCGGTTCACGCAGGCGATTGTAGCAGCGTTTGCATTCTCGGGCTATCCCAAGGCACTTCACAGCCCAACGCATTTACTTTTGAAGTGTTGTCCGCGCATTGCTCCGTTTCACCCCCGCCCCCCCCCGGCGATAACCGTGTCTACCAAACATCTGATCTCAAAACTGAGACCGGCTGATCTTATTTTTGGTTGCTGGGTAAGAGTGTGATGGGATGTAGATAAGCGGAGCTGAGGTTACAGATCTAATGGAATGGTGTGGGGCAGGCGCAAGGGACTGAATGGCCAACTCCCGCTCCTGTTACGTGGGCGTTGGGGAGGCCCATTGTACTCTGCAGGATGCCACAAACGGCAGTGGAACGGAGGACCAGGTTAACCTGCTGTTCGTGGTGCCGGTTGAGGGATGATTGTTAGCCGTCCACTGGAGCAGATGTCGGTTTAACACCTTGTAGCTTGGAATGCATTCTGTGACTTGTCAGGAAGCAATCAGGCTGAAAATAATGCTGAGGTAGTGCACAATAGAACACGTCTGGGTATCTCGTACATGAGGTGTAATGGTTTGAGTAAGATAAACTCTGTATTCTGCAGATCCGCTCAGAGATTCCTTTAAACCGGTGATTTGTATTTCCAAATGTACAAAATAAATTATGCAAATATTTGGAGTGTGTGATAAATTTCAACTATCTTGATGATGAGAAGAACATATCATGCAGCCTGATCTGCATGTCCATTACTGGGCCATAAATCACTATCACGGCCAAATTTCTTTTGCAATTTAATTGGCTCTGTTTGTGTAATGTTCATACCGGAGTCCTAGAGAGCAGGTAGTCATTGTGAACCAACTCATTTATTTATGAAGTATCAAACTTTAGCTTCAACGATTTATATATTTTTTACTCTCTATGATCGATAATGAGAGTCGTATTTTCAGCATGTTACCAAAGAAAAGTTCAAACATCACCTTTCAGCAATCAAATATTAATTAGTGCTTGTGATTTGATACTAAACTCACAGCCGCCCCATAAATCTGGTGCCGCAAGGGAATGGATGCACAATGGGTTCGAAGATAAATAGGTTGCCTGCCCTTTCTCTGGATGCTTTTACAATTCGCACTTCTGCAGTTTGTGTCCCGTGCAGATGATGTTCAAGCCCGGCCTCCTATGTTTACATTGCTAAAAAAAACAACTCCCTCGTCCCGACAGCAACATGGTAAACCAATGCATCGGTCATTGTTATCACTGCCAAAGCCCTATTGACGGGGGGCGATTTCATTCAAAGCTGCCATGAAGATGATTTGTTTGGAAATGAAAATGGCACACTGTACTTCTTACGTACTTGGATGAACGCAGGTTGATGGCGCAGAATCGGAGAGGCAACAACTTGCATTTATATAGCGCCTTTAACGTAGGGAAACGGCCCAAGGTGCTTCACAGGAGTATTACGAGAATAAAATTTGACACTGACCCACATAAGTAAAAATTAGCACAAGTGACCAAAAGCTGGGTCAAAGAGCTATGTTTTAAGGAGCGTCTTGAAGGAGGAAAGAGAGGTAAGAGAGGCGGAGAGTTTTAGGCAGGGAGTTCCAGAGCTTAGGGCCTAGGCAACAGAAGGCACGGCCACCAAAGGCTGAGCGATTACAATCAGGGATGCTCAGCAGGGCAGAATTAGAGAAGCGCAGACATCTCTAGGGGTTGTGAGGCTGGAGGAGATTACAGAGATAGGGAGGAGCGAGGCCACGGAGGGATTTGAAAATAAGGATGAGAATTTTGAAATCCAGGCGTTGCTTAACAGGGAGCCAGTGTAGGTCAGCGAGCACAGGGGTGATGGGTGAGCGGGGCATGGTGCGAGTTAGGACACAGGCAGTATCCAGTCCGTGATGTCGGCAATGGGCACAAAAGAAAAAATGTTCTATTCACCTCGAGAAGCACGAGTTTGCCTTTAAAAATGGAAGTTGAAGGTTGGGGAGTTGGGGAAGAAATGAAAACAAGAGTGAATCTTTTATTTCTTGAGCTTAGCTAATTGGCTCCAACAGTCGGGTCTGACTCTCAAACTGGGGAGACAAATTTGGATCCAAGCTTTACTGGGCATTTGACGTGTGCTGTCGCTGGTGGATTGGGTTTCCTGGTTGTGAGCTGGGCCACTGCATGGTAATCCTGGTGGAGTCCTTTATCTCCAAAGGAAAGAGACCATTACAGGGGCCCTGTCCATGTCCATAGCTACTCTCAGCTGACGGGCATAATAAATCGGAGCAGGAGTGGGCACCTCGAGCCTGCTCCGCCTACAGGGCTGCAGTGACAACATTATGGAAAAGTCTCTTAACATTGGTAATCTTGCACCCAATGATAAGGCAGTGCCTGTGATAAGTGGCTAAAGAACATAGCGATTATGTGAGAGAGACATTGCAAACATCAGGAGAGAAAGAGAACCAACAACTTGTATTTATATAGCGCCTTTAACGTAGTGAAACGTCCCGAGGTGCTTCACGGGAATATTACGAGGTACAAATTTGACATTGAGCCACAGAAATAGAAATTAGCGCAGGTAACCAAAAGCTTGATCAAAGAAGTAGGTTTTAAGCAGCGTCTTGAAGGAGGAAGGAGAAACGCAGAGGTTTAGGCAGGGAGTTCCAGAGCTTGGGGCCCAGGCAACGGAAGGCACGGCCACCAATGGTTGAGCGATTATCATCAGGGATGCTCAAGAAACCTAAAGCAGGAATACGTATGCAGCAAGCAGGGACAGATTGAGAATATTAAGACTGGAGATGCTGTTTCGAGAATAGCTTAGCAAATAAAGAGCTTTCCTGTATTAGTTTAATTATAGTTACAGTGCAATTCCTGTCCCTTGCGTACCACGTGCACACACACAAAGACACCTCGACACAGCTGGTGTGCTGTGAATGAATCTGTAAAAGGACAATGATTAAATATTAAAAAAACAAGGGACGGATTCTCTGTAAACACTGTATTGTGTTTCATATCCTGCCGCCCAAAACTAAATGCCAAGGCAGCAGTCTGAGCACAGTGAAGGCTAGTACGTAGAGAGCATCAGTTGGGCCCTTACCTCTTACACAGTTACATAGAAACATTTTGCTGGTGATTTGAGAGCGTTAATTGCCTGGCCACTACTGCGGTGATTAGGCCTGTGTTGTTGCCAAGCAACCTTCCAACCTTTCCTCCTTTTTTGGGGCACAGTTGTCTCCGTGTATTAACTTGTGCTTCAGTCCGTTCCGTGATTTTATTTAGAGATAAAATGAACGCACTTTCGAAGTATATTTAAGTCACCGAGTGATAGTCTTGGGTCCGGCGCATGGACTAACTGCACCGTGCGATGTTCCGCAGACCAGGAAGGGTTCAGATCCCACCTGTTCCATGTCGCAGTACTTGCTGGAGCAGTGAGGACAACGCAGTTGGCCTCGAATATAAAAGCGAGCCCAGTTATCAGACAGGTACTACCAGCCGTGTTGCCATAGAGCAGCATAAGAACATAAAAAATAGGAGCAGGAGTCGGCCATTTGGCCCCTCGAGCCTGCTCCGCCATTTAATAAGGTCATGGCTGATCTGATCATGGACTCAGCTCCACTTCCCTGCCCGCTCCCCATAACCCTTTATTCCCTTATCGCTCAAAAGTCTGTCTTTCTCTGCCGTAAATATATTCAATGACCCAGCCTCCACAGCTCTCTGGGGCAGAGAATTCCACAGATTTACAACCCTTAGAGAAGAAATTTCTCCTCGTCTCAGTTTTAAATGGGCAGCCCCTTATTCTGAGACTATGCCCTCGAGTTTTAGTTTCCCCGAGGAGTGGAAATATCCTCTCTGCATGAGATACCACCCTCAAGAGAGGGGGTGAGAAAACTCGAGAGAAGAAAATGATGGACAAGTGCAGCTTTAAGTTGCAAGGGTGGGGGTGGGGGGGGAGTGGGACTGGCTGAAGTGCTCTTTCAGAGAGCCGGCACGGGCTCGACGGGCCGAATGGCCTCCTTCCGTGCTGTAACTATTCTATGGGCCCAATTTTCCCCAATCCCTTGTTTCAGCACACTTACCTTAAATGCGCCGACTTTGCACACTGGAGACGGCGCCGATAAAAAGTGGCCCCATCCTGCCCGCTCTGCCGAGTCTCCGGTGTCCCAGCGTGGCGTAGATAGTGAAGTGGGAGGCGGAGCAACAGCCCAGCGCAGACAACATTGTCGGCAGCTGCGCACATGCGCAGTGGAGTCTGCGCGCATGCGCAGTGGAGTCTGCGCGCATGCTCCTCACCCTCCCAGCGTGTCCTGCGGGCTGTGAGCAGGACCCAATGCTCGCAGCCCCTATCCCCGGCCGAAGGGACGCCCCGATCTTCGCCGCACCTTACCCCCGGCCGAGTGGTCTCCCGCACCGGCCAGCCGGCCCGCTGAGTTCCCGGGCCGAGGTAGGACTTCAGTTTTATTTTTTATTTATTGATCGTTGTGCTTTGTTTAGTGAGGAGAGTTTTGATTGGAGGTGGGGGGGAGGGGGGGGAGGAGGAGAGTTTTTTGCAAGGGGGGGGGGGAGAAAGAGTGTTTTGATGGGGTGGGGGGAACTTAAAAAAAAAAATTGATTCTGGCATAAAGGTAGGACTTCTATTTTTTATTTGTTATTGATTGATTGCTTATTACTTTTTGACCTTTGTTTAGTGCTTTGTAAGTCTTGGTGCTTTAAATGTACTAACCTGCACCGAATTCTTAACTCCCCACCAGGGTCTTCAGAGGTGGCCACATACGCTGGCCGAAGTCAGTTTGCAGTAAGTTTTAGCTGGCCAAAGTGGCATAAATGGCCAAAACTGGCGTAAGTGGCTAGGAACGTCCCCTTTTGAAAAAAAAAACTGAGCTAAAAAAAATCGTACCTAACCTACTTACTCTGGAGCAAATTTTGGGGGGGAAATGGCATTTTTTAACTTACGCCAGAAAAAACAACTTACTCCAAAAAAATTGATGCAAGTCATGGCCAAAATTGGGCCCAAAGATTCTAAGTTGTTTCTTCCTCCTCCCCCCCACACCCCCGCCTCGACACAATTCAACCAATTCATATTTTCAACAACCAAAAAACAGCAGTGTTTGCAAAAAGGAAGCTATAAATTTGTAACATTCTTTAAAACCTTCTATTCTTTATAGTTCCATGTATTGATTTGATCTAGAATTTACAGCACAGAACCCGGCTGTTTGACCCAAGCGGTCTGTGCCGGTGTTTATGCTCCGCACCAGTCTCCCTCCTCCGTACTTTCTCTAACCCGACCAGCATATCCTCCTAACGGATTGCCATTAACTATTTAAATCAGAGTGGAGATGCTGAGACCACCAAAGCAGTGATGAGGTGAAAGGAGACACCAAGTAACTGGTCACCACCCCTGGTTTAATGCCCACGGTTATCTGTGGCCAGGGCAAGTCATTTGTTTTTTTTTGGCCAGGTCCACCAAACATTTTCACCACCTCTGGGACTTTTTTTAATGCAAAATGGCTAGATTTCTGGCAGCTAAATGCACTGCACGTAGTAGGTGGAGAAAGAGCAGCTGGCATCGACAGCACGGCAACATGGGACCGAGTGTGGCACCAAGGAACCCCCGCAAGACCGAGGTCAGTGGAAATCAGAGGGAACGCCGTCCAGCGGCTGGAGTCATACTGGACACAAAGGCCTATGGTCGCGGTTGGTGGAGTCCGGTCATTGCAGCCCAGGACATCGCTGCAGGAGTTCCTCAGGCAAGAGTCCTCAGCCCAACCATCTTCAGCTGCTTCATAACATAAGAACATAAGAATTAGGAACAGGAGTGGGCCATCTAGCCCCTCGAGCCTGCTCCACCATTCAACAAGATCATGGCTGATCTGGCCGTGGACTCAGCTCCACTTACCCGCCCGCTCCCCGTAACCCTTAATTCTCTTATTGGTAAAAAATCTATCTATCTGTGACTTGAATACATTCAATGAGCTAGCCTCAACTGCTTCCTTGGGCAGAGAATTCCACAGATTCACAACCCTCTGGGAGAAGAAATTCCCTCTCAACTTGGTTTTAAATTGGCTCCCCCGTATTTTGAGGCTGTGCCCCCTAGTTCTAATCTCCCCGACCAGTGGAAACAACCTCTCTGCCTCTATCTTGTCTATCCCTTTCATTATTTTAAATGTTTCTATTTAGATCATCCCTCATCCTTCTGAACTCCAATGAGTAAAGACCCAGTCTACTCAATCTATCATCATAAGGTGACCCCCTCATCTCCGGAATCAGCAGAGTGAATCGTCTCTGTACCCCCTCCAAAGCTAGTATATCCTTAAGTAAGATGACCAAAACTGCACGCAGTACTCCAGATGCGGCCTCACCAATACCCTGTACAGTTGCAGCAGGACCTCCCTGCTTTTGTACTCCATCCCTCTCGCAATGAAGGCCAACATTCCATTCGCCTTCCTGATTGCCTGCTGCACCTGCAAACTAACTTTTTGGGATTCATGCACAAGGAGCGGTCGAGGGGGTCGTTCAACCTGACGGCCTGCCTCTCTTCCGCTCTTACATCCGGTCCAGGGTGTCCTTGGAGATGGAGCACGCGGTGTCCACCGGTACGCTCACGGCCTTCCGCGAGAGGTGGGCACCGGAGGGACTGGAGTGCATCATCACGCCCGGCAACCAAATTTTAATTTGATTTTACGTTTTAAAGTTTAATTTGTTTTCACTGCCGGTGCTTTTAGTGTCCCCTTCCCCTTTTATAGGGGGCACTGGAAAAATTTGATTTTAGCGCCCCAAAAAAACCACAAAAAAAAGAAAAAAAAAAGGGGGCCTTGAAAATGTCTGCTGTGTCACCCAGGCGGGTGGCATGGTTTTAATGTTTATGTTTATTTTCAGGTAAACTCAAAAGAGTTTCATGCACAAGGACCCCCAGGTCCCTCTGCACCGCAGCATGTTGTAATTTCTCCCCATTCAAATAATATTCCCTTTTACTGTTTTTTTTTCCAAGGTGGATGACCTTATACTTTCCGACATTGTATTCCATCTGCCAAACCTTAACCCATTCGTTTAATCTATCTAAATCTCTTTGCAGCCTCTGTGTGTCCTCTACACAACCCGCTTTCCCACTAATCTTTGTGTCATCTGCAAATTTTGTTACACTACACTCTGTCCCCTCTTCCAGGTCATCTATGTATATTGTAAACAGTTGTGGTCCCAGCACCGATCCCTGTGGCACACCACTAACCATCGATTTCCAACCCGAAAAGGACCCATTTATCCCGACTCTCTGCTTTCTGTTCGCCAGCCAATTCTCTATCCATGCTAATACATTTCCTCTGACTCCGCGTACCTTTATCTTCTGCAGTAACCTTTTGTGTGGCACCTTATCGAATGCCTTTTGGAAATCTAAATACACCACATCCATTGGTACACCTCTATCCACCATGCTCATTATATCCTCAAAGAATTCCAGTAAATTAGTTAAACATGATTTCCCCTTCATGAATCCATGTTGCGTCTGCTTGATTGCACTATTCCTATCTAGATGTCCCGCTATTTCTTCCTTAATGATAGCTTCAAGCATTCCCCACTACAGATGTTAAACTAACTGGCCTATAGTTACCTGCCTTTTGTCTGCCCCCTTTTTTAAACAGAGACATTACATTAGCTGCTTTCCAATCCGCTGGTACCTCCCCATGGTAACTTCCGCCATCTCTTTTAATACCCTGGGATGCATTTCATCAGGACCAGGGGACTTGTCTACCTTGAGTCCCATTTGCCTGTCCAGCACTACCCCCCTAGTGATAGTGATTGTCTCGATGTCCTCCCTTCCCACATTCCTGTGACCAGCAATTTTTGGCATGGTTTTTGTGTCTTCCACTGTGAAGACCGAAGCAAAATAATTATTTAAGGTCTCAGCCATTTCCACATTTCCCATTATTAAATCCCCCTTCTCATCTTCTAAGGGACCAACATTTACTTTAGTCACTCTTTTCCGTTTTATATATCGGTAAAAGCTTTTACTATCTGTTTTTATGTTTTGCGCAAGTTTACTTTCGTAATCTATCTTTCCTTTCTTTATTGCTTTCTTAGTCATTCTTTGCTGTCGTTTAAAATTTTACCAATGTTCTATTTTCCCACTAACCTTGGCCACCTTATACGCATTGGTTTTTAATTTGATACTCTCCTTTATTTCCTTGGTTATCCACGGCTGGTTATACCTTCTCTTACCGCCCTTCTTTTACACTGGAATATATTTTTGTTGAGCACTATGAAAGAGCTCCTTAAAAGTCCTCCACTGTTCCTCAATTGTGCCACCGTTTAGTCTGTGTTCCCAGTCTACTTTAGCCAACTCTGCCCTCATCCCACTGTAGTCCCCTTTGTTTAAGCATAGTATGCTCGTTTGAGATACTACTTCCTCGCCCTCAATCTGTATTACAAATTCAACCATACTGTGATCACTCATTCCGAGAGGATCTTTTACTAGGAGATCGTTTATTATTCCTGTCTCATTACACAGGACCAGATCTAAGATCTGTAACATAGTGTTCTCAGAAACAATCCCGTATGCATTCTATGAATTCCTCCTCAAGGCTACCCCGTGCGATTTGATTTGACCAATCGATATGTAGATTAAAATCCCCCATGATTACTGCCGTTTCTTTCTCACATGCCTCCATTATTCCCTTGATAATTGCCTGCCCCACCGTGAAGTTATTATTTGGGGGCCTATAAACTACGCCCACCAGTGACTTTTTCCCCTTACTATCTCTAATCTCCACCCACAATGATTCAACATTTTGTTCATTAGAGTCAATATTGTCTCTCACAACTGCCCTGATATCTTCCTTTATTAACAGAGCTACCCCACCTCCTTCCCCTTCTTGTCTATCTTTCCGAATTGTCAGATACACCTGTATGTTTAATTGCCAGTCTTGGCCACCCTGCAACCATGTTTCTGTAATGGCCACCAAATCATACCCATTTAGAAACATAGAAAATAGGTGCAGGAGTAGGCCACTCGGCCCTTCTAGCCTGCACCGCCATTCAATGAGTTCATGGCTGAACATGCAACTTCAGTACCCCATTCCTACTTTCTTGCCATACCCCTTGATCCCCCTAGTAGTAAGGACTACATCTAACGCCTTTTTGAATATATTTAGTGAATTGGCCTCAACAACTTTCTGTGGTAGAGAATTCCATAGGTTCACCACTCTCTGGGTGAAGAAGTTTCTCCTCATCTCGGTCCTAAATGGCTTACCCCTTATCCTTACACTGTGACCCCTGGTTCTGGACTTCCCCAACATTGTGAACATTCTTCCTGCATCTAACCTGTCTAAACCCATCAGAATTTTAAACGTTTCTATAAGGTCCCCTCTCATTCTTCTGAACTCTAGTGAATACAAGCCCAGTTGATTTAGTCTTTCTTGATAGGTCAGTCCCGCCATCCCGTAAATCAGTCTGGTGAACCTTCGCTGCACTCCCTCAATAACAAGAATGTCCTTCCTCAGGTTAGGAGACCAAAACTGTACACAATACTCCAGGTGTGACCTCACCAAGGCCCTGTACAACTGTAGTCCCTGCCCCTGTACTCAAATCCCCTCGCTATGAAGGCCAACATGCCATTTGCTTTCTTAACCGCCTGCTGTACCTGCATGCCAACCTTCAATGACTGATGTACCATGACACCCAGATCTCGTTGCACCTCCCTTTTTCCTAATCTGTCACCATTCAGATAATAGCCTGTCTCTCTGTTTTTACCACCAAAGTGGACAACCTCACATTCATCCACATTATACTTCATCTGCCATGCATTTGCCCACTCACCTAACCTATCCAAGTCGTTCTGCAGCCTCATAGCATCCTCCTCGCAGCTCACACTGCCACCTAACTTAGTGTCATCTGCAAATTTGGAGATACTACATTTAATCCCCTCGTCTAAATCATTAATATACAATGTAAACAGCTGGGGCCCCAGTACAGAACCTTGCGGTACCCCACTACTCACCGTCTGCCATTCTGAAAAGTACCCATTTACTCCTACTCTTTGCTTCCTGTCGGACAACCATTTCTCAATCCACGTCAGCACACTACCCCCAATCCCATGTGCTTTAACTTTGCACATTAATCTCTTGTGTGGGACCTTGTCGAAAGCCTTCTGAAAGTCCAATATACCACATCAAATGGTTCTCCCTTGTCCACTCTACTGGAAACATCCTCAAAAAATTCCAGAAGATTTGTCAAGCATGATTTCCCTTTCACAAATCCATGCTGACTTGGACCTATCATGTCACCTCTTTCCAAATGCGCTGCTATGACATCCTTAATAATTGATTCCATCATCTTACCCACTACTGATGTCAGGCTGACCGGTCTATAATTCCCTGTTTTCTCTCTCCCTCCTTTTTTAAAAAGTGGGGTTACATTGGCTATCCTCCACTCGATAGGAACTGATCCAGAGTCAATGGAATGTTGGAAAATGACTGTCAATGCATCCGCTATTTCCAAGGCCACCTCCTTAAGTACTCTGGGATGCAGTCCATCAGGCCCTGGAGATTTATCGGCCTTCAATCCCATCAATTTCCCCAACACAATTTCCCGACTAATAAGGATTTCCCTCAGTTCCTCCTCCTTACTAGACCCTCTGACCCTTATATCCGGAATGTTGTTAGTGTCCTCCTTAGTGAATACTGAACCAAAGTACTTGTTCAATTGGTCCGCCATTTCTTTGTTCCCCGTTATGACTTCCCCTGATTCTGACTGCAGGGGACCTACATTTGTCTTTACTAACCTTTTTCTCTTTACATACCTATAGAAACTTTTGCAATCCGTCTTAATGTTCCCTGCAAGCTTCTTCTCGTACTCCATTTTCCCTGTCCTAATCAAACCCTTTGTCCTCCTCTGCTGAGTTCTAAATTTCTCCCAGTCTCCGTGTTCGCTGCTATTTTTGGCCAATTTGTATGCCACTTCCTTGACTTTAATACTATCCCTGATTTCCCTTGATAGCCACGGTTGAGCCACCTTCCCTTTTTTATTTTTACGCCAGACAGGAATGTACAATTGTTGTAGTTCATCCATGCGGTCTCTAAATGTCTGCCATTGCCCATCCACAGTCAACCCCTCAAGTATCATTCGCCAATCAATCCTAGCCAATTCACGCCTCATACCTTCAAAGTTACCCTTCTTTAAGTTCTGGACCATGGTCTCTGAATTAACTGTTTCATTCTCCATCCTAATGCAGAATTCCACCATATTATGGTCACTCTTCCCCAAGGGGCCTCGCACAACGAGATTGCTAATTAATCCTCTCTCATTACACAACACCCAGTCTAAGATGGCCTCTCCCCTAGTTGGTTCCTCGACATATTGGTCGAGAAAACCATCCCTTATGCACTCCAGGAAATCCTCCTCCACCGTATTGCTTCCAGTTTGGTTAGCCCAATCAATGTGCATATTAAAGTCACCCATTATAACTGCTGCACCCTTATTGCATGCACCCATAATTTCTTGTTTGATGCCCTCCCCAACATCACTACTACTGTTTGGAGGTCTGTACACAACTCCCACTAACGTTTTTTGCCCTTTGGTGTTCTGCAGCTCTACCCATATAGATTCCACATCATTCAAGCCAATGTCATTCCTAACTATTGTATTAATCTCCTCTTTAACCAGCAATGCTACCCCACCTCCTTTTCCTTTTATTCTATCCTTCCTGAATGTTGAATACCCCTGGATGTTGAGTTCCCAGCCCTGATCATCCTAGAGCCACGTCTCCATAATCCCAATCACATCATATTTGTTAACATCTATTTGCACAGTTAATTCATCCACCTTATTACGGATACTCCTTGCATTAAGACACAAAGCCTTCAGGCTTGTTTTTTTAATACCCTTTGTCCTTTTAGAATTTTGTTGTACAAGTGGCCCTTTTTGTTCTTTGTCTTGCGTTTCTCTGCCCTCCACTTTTTCTCATCTCCTTTCTGTTTTTTGCTTTTGTCTCCTTTTTGTTTCCCTCTGTCTCCCTCCATTGGTTCCCATTCCCCTGCCATATTAGTTTAACTCCTCCCCAACAGCACTAGCAAACACTTCCCCTAGGACATTGGTTCCGGTCCTGCCCAGGTGCAGACCGTCCGGTTTGTACTGGTCCCACCTCCCCCAGAACCGGTTCCAATGCCCCAGGAATTTGAATCCCTCCCTGCTGCACCACTGCTCAAGTCACGTATTCATCTGCGCTATCCTGCGATTCCTACTCTGACTAGCACGTGGCACTGGTAGCAATCCCGAGATTACTACTTTTGAGGTCCTACTTTTTAATTTAGCTCCTAGCTCCTTAAATTCGTTTCGTAGGACCTCATCCCTTGTTTTACCTATGTCGTTGGTACCAATGTGCACCACTACAACTGGCTGTTCTCCCTCCCTTTTTAGAATGTCCTGCACCCGCTCCGAGACATCCTTGACCTTTGCACCAGGGAGGCAACATACTATCCTGGAGTCTCGGTTGCGGCCGCAGAAATGCCTATCTATTCCCCTAACAATTGAATCCCCTATCACTATCGCTCTCCCACTCTTTTTCCTGCCCTCCTGTGCAACAGAGCCAGCCACGGTGCCATGAACTTGGCTGCTGCTGCCCTCCCCTGATGAGTCATCTCCCTCAACAGTACTCAAAGCAGTGTATCTGTTTTGCAGGGGGATGACCACAGGGAACCCTTGCACTACCTTCCTTGCACTGCTCTTCCTGCTGGAATCCATTCCCTATCTGGCTGTGAACCCTTCTCTTGTGGTATGACCAACTCGTTACAAGTGCTACTCACGTCATTCTCAGCATCGTGGATGCTCCAGAGTGAATCCACCCTCAGCTCCAACTCCGCAACGCGGACCGTCAGGAGCTGGAGGTGGATGCACTTCCCGCACATGTAGTCGTCAGGGACACTGGAGTCGCCCTGAGTTCCCACATGGTACAGGAGGAGCATAACACGCGACCGAGCTCTTCTGCCATGACTTAATGATTTGTGCCGTCAACTCATTTACTTTATTTTGAATGCTGCGTGCGCTTAGGTAGAGTGTTTTAATACTAGTTTTTAAACCATGATTTTTAGTTTTGACCCCTCCTGCAGCCCCTTTATATTCATACATATTGTCCCTTCCTATCACCTTGTGGTTTACACTTACCCCAGTGCTACTCTGCTCTGTTGCCTCCTGCCTTTTGCATTCTTTCTTGGGGTCCTGTTCATCTGAGCTCTCACCCACTCTAACTAGCTCAGAGCCCTCTCCTGTGTTCCGACCTGCCCTTTGTCATGAGGCCAGGAGTGGAACTGTTTGCCAGCGATTCCACAGCGTTCAGCTCCATTCACCGCTTCTCCGATAATGAAGCCAGCCATGCCAGCCTACAGCAGGACCTGGATAACATCCAGACTTGGGCTGACAAGTGGCAGGTAACACTTATACCACACAATGCCAGGCAACGACCATCTCAAAAAGGAGAGAGCCCAGTCGTCTCCCCATGGCTACCAACAGAATCACCAAGACCCCCACCATCACCAACATCTTTGAGGGGTCTCGACTGACCAGAAGTTGAACTGGACCAGCCATAGCAACACCATGACTACAGGAGTAGGGCAGAGACTGGGTGCACTTGTGAATTGTTACCGTTCCTGACCCCGTCAAAGCCTGTCCACCATCTGCAAAGTTGCGGTCAGGGCGTGATGGAATACTTACCACTCACCTGGACGAGTGCAGCCACAGCAACACTCGTGAAGCTCAACACAATCCAGGACAGAGCAGCTTATTAGATAGATGCCTCTGTCGCTAGATTCAATATCCAGCCCTTCCAGCACCAGTGTACTGGGGCTGCGGTATGTATTATCTACAAGAGGCACTGCAGCAACTCACCAAGGTTACTGGGACATCACTTCCCTCCCTTGTGCACTGTACCACTGAGAAGGACAAGAGCAGCATCGTCATCATCATCATAGGCTGTCCCTCGAAATCGAGGAAGACTTGCTTCCACTCTAAAAGTGAGTTCCCAGGTGACTGAACAGTCCAATGCGGGAATTACCGTCTCTGTCACAGGTGGAACAGACAGTGGTTGAAGGAAAGGGTGGGTGGGACTGGTTTGCCGCACGCTCCTTCCGCTGTCTGCGCTTGATCTCTGCATGCTCTCGGCGACGAGACTCGAGGTGCTCAGCGCCCTCCCGGATCCACTTCCTCCACTTAGGGCGGTCTTTGGCCAGGGACTCCCAGATGTCGGTGGGGCTGTTGCACTTTATCAAAGAGGCTCTCAGGATGTCCTTTGAAACGTTTCCTCTGCCCACCTGGGGCTCGCTTGCCGTGTCGGAGTTCCGAGTAGAGCGCTCGCTTTGGGAGTCTCGTGTCGGGCCTGCGGACAATGTGGCCCTGCCCAGCGGACCACTCAGGGGAGCGCCATCACCACTAAGTTCCCCTCCAAGCCACGCTCCTTCCCGATTTGGACGTTGTCGGCGCTCCTTCATAGTCACTGGGTCAATACCCGGGAATTCCCGACCCCGAGCGCCATCACAGGAGTACCGTCGCCACAATCGCTGCAGCAGCTCTCGAAGAAGGTGGCCCACCAACACCATTGCAGGGTAACCCGGAATGGCCAATCAATGCAACCCTGCTGCCATTGCCTACAGCCCGAGAGCAAATGTTATCAAAACTCACAGCAATAGGCCTGGGAAGTTGTGCTATCGCAAATCATTTGTTCGAATTACAGCATAACCTGCTCCCTAATTCTTTCACATTGGCCCAGCATTTCAGTAAAAACCTGCAGTCAGAAGTGTCTATCACAATAAATAAATGTCCAGCAACAACAACAACTTGTATTTATATAGCGCCTTTAACACAGTGAAACGGCCCAAGGTGCTTCACAGGAGTGTTGTGAGATTTTAAAAATTTGACACCGAGCCACATAAGTAGAAATTAGGGCAGGTGACTAAAAGCTTAATCAAAGGGGTAGGTTTTAAGGAACGTCATGAAGGAGGAGAGAGAGGTAGAGAGGCGGAGAGGTTTCGGGGGGGAATTTCGGCAGCAAATAAGAATTTGTTTTGAGTTCAGAGATCTGGAACAGTAAGAAGACGTTTCTCCGGTTTTCACTGGACAGGAAGTAATTCTCTGAAGTAAGTGAGTAAGGTATGAGGCTGCAACATTTTATGGGATTGATTTTGGGGGAGGGGGAGGGGCAGTTAATGTTCCACCTCTAGCATTCAGCTGGTCAGTTATGCATTGAATAAACAGAAGGGATTAATCCCCGAGATAGTCTAGGTCAGCCCACACGTTTGAGCAAAAATGTTTTGAGGATCTGGTTGAGCTTCTGGTATCAGTCAGCTGTTTTCAAAGTGAACATTCTTCTTCTGTTTGCCTGGGGACAACTTTGGGATTTGCATGAATTGCGGTTTGTGGGGTCGCCGTTCTTTGATTCTGAATTGTTCCCCATTGGATAATTGTTTTGTTTTGTTTTAAAGGTCTTTGGGTGTAACTTTATGGGAGCTGTTTGAGTTTGGTAACCAGCCCTATCACCGGTGCTCAGATAAAGAGGTGCTTACGTATGCCATCAAAGAACAGCAGCTGAAATTGCCAAAACCCCTGCTAAACCTGCCGCTGTCTGACCGATGGTAGGTCACAGTCCTCACCGTTTGCATGGACACTTTGGTGATTCAGCATCTAACCGGTAACCGAGAGCCTTTCATCTGCTACGCAATGATGATTACTTTATAACATGGATGCAGCCTAATCTTAATTTAATACAAATTCCAGCGTGCAACCTTTACTTTTGTTAATCACTGTCACTTGCAAAAAACATCAGGTAATTAAACGCCTGCGTTAGTATTAAAAGTCCAACAGCCATGTCTTTGTGCGGTTATCATAAATCGTGATAAGCTGCGGTAAATTATAGTTCTGCTCTAACTTACATGTATTCTTAACATCCGTCTTCAAAAACGGTTGTTGTGGTGAAATAACCATTCTTGAGGTCCAAGCAAGTAAAGATGTTATTCGAGCATATGCAAGGGAGCAGGTCTCAGTTGCCTGAGGTGCCTCAATCTATTATACATGGGTTTGCAGCATATATTTATAGTTCCTGTGACTTGGTTTTGCGACAGTCATAAATCATTACCCGCACAATTCCAACAAGTATTTTACATAGAAAATTTACAGCGCAGCAGGAGGCCATTTCGGCCCATCGTGTCCGCGCCAGCCGACACACAGCCCTCGGTCGGTAGCCCTGAAGGTTACATATAAACCTCTGCAAAATGGCAGACAGGTAAAGAGCTTCCGGCCCAACCAGTCTGCCCCACACAACTGCGACACCCCATGCATCGCAACATTTTACACTCCACCCCAACCGGAGCCATGCGATCTCCTGGGAGAGGCAAAAAAAACCAGATAAAAACCCAGGCCAATTGGGGGAAAAAAATCTGGGAAAATTCCTCTCTGACCCATCCAGGCGATCAAAACTAGTTCAGGAGATCACCCTGGCCGTGTTCGATTCCCTGCAGTACTTACCATCGTATCTGCGCCAGCCAACAAGAGGTTATCCAGTCTAATCCCACTTACCAGCTCTAGGTCTGTAACCCTGCAGGTTACGGCACTTCAAGTGCCCACCTTTTAAATGTGGTGAGGGTTTCTGCCTCTACCACCCTTCCAGGCAGTGAGCTCCAGACCCCCACAACCCTCTGCGTGAAGAAGCTTCCTCTCAAATCACCTCTAAACCATCCACTTTAAAACTATGCCCCCTCGTAATTGGCTCCTCCACCAAGGGAAATAGGCCCTTGCTATCCACTATATCCAGGCCCCTCAAAATTTTATACACCTCAATGAGGTCTCCTCTCAGCCTCCTCTGTTCCAAGGAGAACAAACCCAGCCTATCTAATCTGTCCTCATAACTAAGATTCTCCACTTCAGGCAGCATCCTCGTAAATCTCCTCTGCACCCTCTCCAGTGCAATCACGTCCTTCCTATAATATGGAGACCGGAACTGCATGCAGTAATCCAGCTGTGGCCTAATCAGAGTATTATACAATTTAAGCATAACCTCCCTGCTCTTGTATTCTATGCCTCAGCCAATAAATGCAAGCATTCCGTATGCCTTCTTAACCCTATCCACCTGGCCTGCTACTTTCAGGGATCTATGGACATGCACTCCGTCCCTTTGTTCATCTATACTTCTAGTGGCCTACCATTTAATGTGTATACCCTTTCCTTATTAGCCCTCCCCAAGTGCATTATCTCACACTTCTCCAAATTAAATTCCATTTGCCACTGTTCTGCCCACCTGACCAGTAGATTGATATCCTCCTGCAGCCCATGACTTTCCTCTTCATTATCAACCACACAGCCAATTTTAGTGTTGTCTGCAAACTTCTTAATCATTCCCCCTATATTCAAATCTAGATCATTGATATATATCACAAAAAGTAAGGGACCCAGTACTGAGCCCTGCGGAACCCCACTGGAAACATCCTTCCAGTCACAAAAACATCCATCAGCCATTACCTTTTGCTTCCTACCTCTAAGCCAATTTTGGATCCAACTTGCCACTTTGCCCTGGATCCCATGGGCTTTTACCTTCGTGACCAGTCTCCCATGTAGGACCTTATCAAAAGCTTTGCTAAAGTCCATATATACTACATCGTACGCACTACTCACATCGACCCTCCTGGTTATCTCCTCGAAAAATTCAGTCAGGTTAGTCAAACACGATCTTCCCTTAACGAATCAGTGCTGGCTATCCCTAATTAATCCTTGCCTTTCTAAATTTAGATTTATCCTGTCCTTCATAATTTTTTCCAATAATTATCCCACTACTGAGGTTAGGCTGACAGGCCTGTAATTACTTGGCCTATTACTTTCTCCCTTCTTAAACAAGGTTACCACATTAGCAGTCCTCCAGTCCTCCGGCACCATGCATAAATCCAAAGAGGACTGGAAAATGATGGTCAAGGCCTCTGCTATTTCCTCTTTTGCTTCGCTCAACAGCTTGGGATGCATTTCATCCGGGCCTGGGGACTTATCCACTTTCAAAGCTGCTAAACCCCTTAATACCTCTTCTCTCACTATGTTTATTTCATGCAGAATTTCACACTCCTCCTCGATAGCAGTATCTGCATGCGAACATGACGGGTTTCACAACCCAATATGCAGGTCCAGCAGATGTTTCCTACTATCTCAACTTTCTAGTCTTAGGCCTCAATTCCCATGGTAACTCCTGTCTGGCCTCCGATTCTCCCTATCTCCTTGTTCTGAGCATAACAATGAGTAATATGTTTT
This sequence comes from Pristiophorus japonicus, assembly GCF_044704955.1. Classification (NCBI taxonomy): domain Eukaryota; kingdom Metazoa; phylum Chordata; class Chondrichthyes; family Pristiophoridae; genus Pristiophorus; species Pristiophorus japonicus. Next base: position 125,135,077 of record NC_091992.1, on the reverse strand, counting down.
CCAAAGCTTCTAAATGAGCTAGCCATCTCTAGAGATAGATACCCTTGGTCAAGTATCCCATCATGCCTACACGAGGAACCGTTACCACCTACTAATCCCAGCTACAATGTTTATTTCAAAGATTCAAGCATTGCTACTATTTTATTAGCCCCACTCGTTCCATTTCACTGAACATGTTTTTATTAATTTAAATAAAAGTTATTTATGTATTTAAAAAATATATATTTTTCCGATTTGTAAAAAAGTTTTTTTAATGATGGTTTAAAATAAACTTACTGTAGTGGGGAGGGTTTTAACAATAACATCTGTTTTAAAAATTTTATTTTACAATGTTTTCGTGTGTTTTAAAACTCTTACGCCTGTAACAGTAGGCTATGAGCTTGCTTTTATCAGGCACAAGAGTTTTGAGGATATTCGCTGGGCAAGATATGGGTAAATCCCGCAATCCCAAATGTCCTCGCTCCCGAGATGTGTGAGATCTGTCAAGCCAGAAACTTGACCGATCGGAAAAAGGTTTTCAGCGCATGCGCATTGGGCGCTGAAAACCGGCTTTTCCGATGCCTTCCCGGGTCTGTAGAAACTCCGTATGAACCCGGGGAGGCTGGGATTTCCAGGCCATTATTCTTCCCAGAGATGTATGGATACTTGTCTGCGTCAACACACCCAAGCCATGACCTAAACCCCTGGTTGTGTTGGTTCCAGGTACGAGGTGATGCAGTTCTGTTGGCTGCAACCAGAGCAACGACCTACGGCAGACGAAGTCCACCTGCTGCTCAGCTATCTCTGTGCCAAAGCGTCCAGCGAAGCAGAGGAAGAGTTTGAAAAGCGCTGGAACGCCATGAAGCCAAGCGGCTCCAGCACCAGCCACACAGCGGAAGTCTCCTCCTTCCCGCTGCTGGAGCAGTTCGGCACGGACGGGTTTCACGCCGAGGCGGATGACGTGCTGACGGTCACCGAGACGAGCCAGGGCCTGAATTTTGAGTACAAGTGGGACCACACGCAAATGGACAACTTTCAGCCGTCTTCTGCGGGCCTGGGTCACGGCAGCGGCCAGTATCAGGAGATCTACTTCCCCAGCAGTGCGTCGGGGAGGCTGAGTCTGAGTGTTTCCCCCATCTCCTCCAACTCTTTCTACGAAGCCAAGCAGCAGTCCAACGTCCCACAGAGCCTGCAGCCTCCTGGCATTGTGCCCGTTATTAGTGCACACAGCCCGTCAGTAACTGGCGAATACTACATACGTATCGAGGAACCAACGGAGTGCAACATGGATCTGGACTATACGATGTGTTCCTATAGCCCGGAGTATGACACGAGCTTGCAGGTGGAGTCATCACCGTGGCAAGGAAGGGACACTACAGATGATTGTGAAAACAGCCCAACCATATCCTTGACCATGGAGCCTCTTTTGGGTCAGGTATCGTCAACAGCCCAAGATTCCTGGGAAGACAGCCAATATTTTAGCAAGAATAAGAACCAAACGTACTATGAACATTTCACAGTGGATGACGCTAATCAATACTTGTTGGAGAATTACTCTGAAAATGGTAATGATTGGAAAATACAAAGTCCCGGAGAAAGCAGTTGGGAGGACCCTTTGGCAATATCTCCTTTGGTAACTTGTTCCTTCAGAGATCCCAGTTCATTGTTTGTAACCTCTTACGATGAACTGGATGAAACTGTGTCGAATAAAATGTCCCAACTTCCTGCCGCTGAAGAGTTTAGGTATTTGGTTCAATCTGTAAATACAACATTGCATTCAATCGAGGACTTGGACAGTGCGAAAACTCTTGTAATCAGTGATCCTTCCCCACCAGACGTGCCGTCCACAAAGGTCACCCCATCACCTCCCAGCACATTGTTGATTGAAGAAGGAAACCTAATGTCCTGTGAGATAAAATCATGGGAATCGAATAGTTTCTTAAACAATAGCAGTGTAAATTTAACAAAACAGTCGCCAGAGCAAGAAAATAATGGCAGCGGAATCTTCTGTGGAAGGCTCCAAGCAGAATTTTCAGAACTAGACCTGTCCAAGCTGGGAAATTTCACACCTCTCTCTTTTTCCCACACGCCTGAAACACACAACTCCACGGAGCGTAATTCTGCGGAAGCAGAGAATGGGGACTGCAACTGGAAGGCAACGTGCAAAGAAGTCGACCAGGACAGTCAAAGCTTTGAACAGTCGCTCTCCCTGACTGAAGCGAAAGATGGGTCTTTTACCGATTTATATACCGTTTCCCAGCAGCAAGAAAGTAGGATTCTCACCTCTGACCAATTGCAAGGTGCAAGAAGTGAAGAATTTGTCGATCCTTTGCTTGGCATGATCGTGAAGAGCTGTGCCCTCAGTGACTATGGCAAATCCAGGACACAGACTGACGGTGGTGAAATTAGCTTGCCTGAACAAGATACAGACATAGCCAGTAACAATGACCAGTCGGAAGCAATTATCCAAGAGACCAATCAATTAAAGATTGATGGAGAAGAGGTTTGCAGTCCAACCCAATTGAAGATTGAAATAGACATAGGAGATAGTGATACAATTCATTCAGAAATGGACATGGCCAGTGATGTATACCAGGTGGAAGTTGTGGTGAGCGAGTTGACACGTTCACCCCAGTTTGAATCATCTGACAATGGTGAAAATGTCCTTTCTTCTGAGAAAGATCTTGACAGCTCCCCAGTGAAGACCCTTTCCAGTGTAAGCTTTGCTGAGACTGATGTGTGCAGTGATGAAGACGAAACCGATGTCACTTCAGGAATATTTACAGATTTAACGCAGGACTATGAAAGTAGTGATATCGTTCTCTCTCACAAATCTCTGCAGAAACTTGTGGGAACACCAGATTCACTCGAGTCGCTGGACATCCCCTCAACAACGAGTTCCTGTGATATGTTTAGTCCCACCTCACATTACGCATCGCTCCAGCCCAAGGCTGCAGACAGTGGCTATGATACTGAGAATTTTGAATCCCCTGAATTTGTCTTGAAGGAGCCGGTTGAACAGAAAGACCCCGAGATGTTTAACAAAATAAACAAACCCAACAATATCACTGTGATGAAGGTGGGCAGCGACGACGCTGAAGTACCGCAAGAGCCAGAGTCCCTCGATGAAAAGAATCCCTACAGGGACTCCGCATATTTCTCAGATTATGATGTCGACTCAGAAAGATATCAAGCCTTAGATTCAGAGAAAGATGACCTTGTACAAGGTGAACTTAACCTAATGGAAGATGAAGAACACCTCGGAAGTATTCCTGCACAGCAGGATGACCGTATGTGTTTGAGATCCTCAGAACTCAACAACACTGACCTGAAGCAAATGGAGAGCCTACTGAGTGCGGGTAAAAATTCAAAGCATTGTAGTTTGATCCAGAATTTGCGTGATGACCTTACAGAGGACGTGTTAAACGTTAAAGGGGGTTTCTCTGCAGAAATTTCTGTTTTCATTGAGAAACAAACAGACGCAACATTTGATGACCCAGATAAAGTTGTCTTGACAGACGCAGAAGCCAACCCAAATGAGCCCACATCAGAATTACGTGTTCCAATAACACATGAAGAGTTTAATGATCAGGACTTGGAAATCGAGAATAAAAAAGCTGTTCAAGCTGACTATTTGGTTTGCAAACAGATATTAGAAGACGCAGCTTGCTCCAATTCAAAGAACAAGGATGGATTTCTTCAAAACAGTTATAATTCAGAAAACCTTATCTTAAAGAAACAGATATCTTTGCGTAAGAAAGGGTGCCTTCACAAAACATCTGGCTGCATCTTTGATGGGACGGAATTGATACTGGAGGAGCAATTGTTTGAGCAAGGCGAGGACACAGCTGGGTATCACTGCACTGACGTTGAGATGAGAAAATTCCAGCCGTACTCCTTGAATGTCGAAGAAAAGTTGGAGAGCTGCATTGTCCCCAAAATACAGTCCGTTCAGTTGTCACTGGAGCTCCCATTGTTAGGTCTGAAGAAAGAACCCCGACAACCCTTCGAGGGGGAGGAAGGCGATGAAGAAGACGACGAAGACGATGAGAGTGACGACTCGGACGAGGAACTTGGCATCTATAACATTCAGGAACACAGTGAAGAGAGCGAGGAGGAAACTCCCACTATTCCCATCATTGTAACGGAAAAGGATGATGGGAAGAACCTGAGAAGTCTCTTAAAGCTGTCTAACTTGGTGTGCGAGACCTACTGTGAGGATCTTGACCGGAAGAAAAAAGCAGTGTCTTTCTACGACGATGTCACTGTCTATCTTTTTGACCAGGTAGGGTGGGTCCAAAACACTTTCTGTTTTATTTTGATAGACTGATACACTAGCTTAGACAGTAAGTTATCGAACCAGCCATCAAGGAATGTATTTAAAGTCTTATCAGTACGTATGATATTAAGTGGAATAGAAAAGGCTATTCCAAAGCGCTATTTCTAGTTTAACCACAACTTTAAGACAAAGGGACGTGGGTAAAAACTGGTAAAAGGCAAATACAAGGCTGATACCAGGAAACACCTCTTCTTGTAGACATTGATTGATACTTGGTATAGTTTACTGAATAGGCTATTGGAAGCAAAATCTCACAAATCATTTAAAAAGAAAAACAAAGACTTTTGCATTCATATATGACCTCAGGACGTCCCATAAGAACATAAGAAATAGGAGTAGGAGTAGGCCATACAGCCCCTCGAGCCTGCTCTGCCATTTAATACGCTCATGGCTGATCCGATCATAGACTCAGGCCCACTTCCCTGCCCGCTCCCCATAACCCCTTAATCCCAAAGCACTTCACAGCCAATGATGTACTTTTTGAAGTGTAGTCTCTGTTGTAATGTAGGAAACGGGGCAGTTAATTTGTGCACAGCAAGCTCCCACAAGCAGCAATGTGATAATGGCCAGATAATCTGCTTTTTTAGTGATGTTGATTGAGGGAAAAATATTGGCCAGGACACCGGGGAGAACTCCCCTGCTCTTCTTCAAAATAGTGCCATGGGATCTTTTACGTCCACCTGAGAGAGCAGACGGGGGCTTGGTTTAATGACTCATCTAAAAGACGGGCACCTCCGACAGTGCAGCACTCCCTCAGCACTGCACTGGGAGTGTCAGCCTGGATTTATGTGCTCAAGTCTCTAGAGCGGGGTTTAAAAGCAGTTGGGTGCTGTAATAGAGGGGACTTCAGATTTCTATGGAAAGATGTGCTAGATGGGCCGAATGGCTTCTGTTGCTCATCTCCCAGATATGAATCTTTGAGTTGGGGGCATCCCACCTGCTATTTCTCGTCCCTCCACATATGCGCTGGTTTTTCAGGCCTCTGTCCATGTGTGCAGTGTTAGTGCCCCTCAGCATCAAAAGGTCACGTGTTTAAAGCCCCAATCCAGAGACCTGAGCACATTATCATTGTCATACTGAGCAGGTACTGCATTGTCAGAGATGCCATCCTTTGAATTACATTTTAGACCAAGTCTGACTGCACAGGCGGATGTTACAGGCCGCGGGGCACTATTTGAAGATGATGATAGGAGTTCTCCTCGTGTCCTGGCCAATATGTGTCTCTTAAAATAAAACTTCTAACATAGTAACATAAATTCAACAGTTTTGAAGAAAAATAAATCACAAAGCCTGCCCATCCTGTAGTCTATAACTTTCCCAGCACAGACCTGCCCTTCTGTCCCAGGTATAGAGCTTGACCTTCCTACCTTCCCCCACAATGGACCTTTCCGTTGTTTCTTGCTGCTCCACACACGTGCAATAGAGGAGCTGGTATTTAGGTTTCTACCCATATCATCATCATCATCATTATCCATCATAGGTAGTCCCTCGGAATCGAGGAACACTTGCTTCCACTCTTAGCATGAGTTCTTAGGTGGCTGAACAGTCCAATACGGGAATTACAGTCTCTGTCACAGGTGGGACAGACAGTGGTTGAAGGAAAGGGTGGGCAGGGAGCCTGGTTTGCCGTACGCTCCTTCCGCTGCCTGCGCTTGACTTCTGCACGCTCTCAGAGACGATACTCAAGGTGCTCAACGCCCTCCCGGATGCACTTCCTCCACTTAGGCCGGTCTTTGTCCAGGGACTCCCAGGTGTCAGTGGGGATGTCACACTTTATCAGGGAGGCTTTGAGGGTGTCCTTATAGCATTTCCACTGTCCACCTTTGGCTCGTTTGCCGTGAAGGAGCTCCAAGTAGAGCGCTTGCTTTGGGAGTCTCATGTCTGGCATGCGGACTATGTGGCCTGCCCAACGGAGCTGATCGAGTGTGGTCAGTGCTTCAATGCTGGGGATGTTAGCCTGAATGCATATTACATAGGATTACATAAGATATACGGCACAGAAACAGGCCATTCGGTCCAACCAGTCCATGCCGACGTTTATGCTCTAATCGAGCCTCCTCCCGTCTTTCCTCATCTAAATCAATCAGCATTACCATCTATTCCCTTCTCCCTCATATGCTTGTCTAGCCTCCCCTTAAATGCATCTATACTATTCACTTCAACCACTCCCTGCAGTAGTGAATTCTACATTTTCACCACTCTCTGGGTAAAGAAGTTTCTTCTGAATTCCCTATTTGACTTCTTGGTGACGACCTTATACTGATGGCCTCATATCCTTTCTATTATGGGGATCCTAAAACTATGAGTGGCCTAAGCACAGCCTGTACAAAGTTATCATTACCGGTACAGCGTCGAGAATCCAGAGTTCCCGAATCCGTAATGTTCCAGAATCCGGACTCCGGTCCGATAGGTGGCAGGGTCATCCGGAATCCGTAAAATGTTCCGGAATCCGGACCCGACAACTCTGCCGATCTCGGGGCCTCCTTGCCAGCCCGCCCGATGACCTCCTCGGTGGAGCCCCGCCCGAACATCTCGGCGGGGCCCCGCCTGAACGCCTCCTCGGTGGAGCCCCGCCGGAACACCTCCTCGGTGGAGCCCCGCCCGAACACCTCCTCGGTGGAGCTCCGCCCAAACACCTCCTCGGCGGAGCCGGCCTGAACACCTCCTCGGTGGAGCCCCGCCGGAACACCTCCTCGGTGGAGCCCCGCCCGAACACCTCCTCGGTGGAGCTCCGCCCAAACACCTCCTCGATGGAGCCCTGCCCGAACACCTCCTCGATGGGGGCCAGCCCGATGACAACCTGCTTGGTGGGGCCCGCCCGACGACATCTTCCTTGGCGGGAGGCCCGAACAGCTCTTCTGCAGGAATCTCCCCCTCTCCCCCCAGCCCTCCTCTTTCTTACGTTCCGAAATCCGGACATACCCGAACCTGAGCTCGGGTGTTTCCGGATTCGTGACGTCAGAAAACAAATCGAAATTCCGGTAAAGCCCAGAATCCGGAACGGCCTCGGTCCCGAGGGTTCCGGATTTTAGGCGCTGCACCTGTACCTCTTTGTGCCCCTATTTGTAAAACGCAAGTGCTTTTTGCAGTTCTGTATTTGAACGCCTGGGCCTCTGTTTATCCAACCCTTACAGTGTCCTGCCTTTGGATATATATTCCCATTGCTTGTTTTTCCCTCCCAGATGCATTGCCTCACATTTCTCCACATTAAGCTGCATCTGCTGCCTGTCTACCATTCTACTGATCGCTCTACACATTCTTTTGGGGTCATCAAAGGTGTTTGCTAAACCCCTGGTTTTAGTATCAGCAGTAGATTTGGTGAATGGTGTGTATTATGGAGACAGAATAGTGAGGATGAAATTAAATTAGATGTTTCTGGAATTCTGCCTTTTTCTAGTTTCTATGTATTGAAACTTCCGTTGAGAAATGTACTTCATAATTCTTTGACATGGTAGTTAAACTCTTACTGTTTAATATGGTGTTGTGATGAATTCACTCCTTAAAACAATGCAGATCTGAAACAGTGCTTCTTTTGACATGTGTCATCAAACAGAGGCACATGCATCCTGTCTGCAGTTTCAGTTTAACGTATTCATTGACAACCTCAATTCTTCAGCGTGTAAGTGAAACCTTGGTGTGGTTTGTTTGAGTCTCCAGAGACAGCAGTGACATTTAATAAAGTTACACAGGTGGTACAATTGTTGAAGAGTATTAATAATTTATAATAAGCATTCATTTGTAACATTTACAAAATGTGTTGCTGTTGTATTTGATTCCATAATTAAATTGATGAAAGGATTCACTTTGTTCCAAGTGTTCAATACATTCCTCTGAGTAACCTTTTAATGTCTTATGGATTGATTATAGCATTTCCTAGACATACTGAATGGCAATGTTTAATAGTAAAGCGATTGCGATTTGAATACCCTAATAGGTCTTCAGTACTGTTGCTCATCATTTCATTGGCATTTTTCTTATTCAGAAATTGGGCCTAAAGAAGGCCACACAAGCAACAAAATACATAGCAGCTACAAGACAGAAACTGGCCATTGGTGCCAACCAGTCAGCATGTCAGCATGTCCCCTCCACACGAGCAAATGGTCCTAATCACATTTACCCGCCCTGTTCCCATATCTCTTCAACACTTTTTTTCCTTCAGCCATCTATCCAATCGAATCGTGGATGTTGGCATCATTTCTGTCTCCACCACCAACCCCGGAAGTGAATTCCACAGCCTCACAACTCTCCGCGTGATGTAGTGTATCCTGCCCTCTGTTCGAACTCGCTTACATTTAATCTTGTATCTGTGGCCCCTTGTTCTAGGTCCCTCAGTGATCCATATGCAGCCATAAACGTTCTAAACTAGTTCTCTGTTTACTTAAATATTACTGTGGACTTACTTAACATCTTGCAATGTTAAAAGCATAGATTTCTGTTTGCAGCTCGTGTTTGAACATTGTAATATTTCATAGATGTTTTAAATGAAACCCCATCTGTCTATCTTAAGACTCTTGCAGCTCTGTACATGTGTGCCCTTCTGGTCGTGCAGTCTATTGGCCTGTAACAGTATAGAGACATTTCTGAGTGCAGAACCAGGAACCACTGTATCTTCAACCAATCACAGCCCTAAACTTAGTCACTAAAAACAGCAGCACAGGTTAACAAGGCCATAAAAAAGCAAACCAGGCACTGGGGTTTATTTCTAGAGGGATAGAATTGAAAAGTAGTGAAGTTATGTTAAATTTGTATCGAACCTTGGTTAAACCACACTTGGAGTACTGCGTACAATTCTGGTCGCCATATTATAAAAAGGATATAGAAAGGGTTCAGAGAAGATTTACAAGGATGATACCAGAAATGGGAAGGCATACCTATCAGGAAATGATGAACAGGCTGGGTCGCTTTTTGCTTCAAAAAGGAAGGCTGGGGTGACCTATTTGAGGTCTTTAAAATTATGAAAGATTTTGATAGCGTAGACACAGAATGTTTCCACTTGTGGGGATGAGCATAACTAGAGGCCAATCATTACAAGATAGTCACCAAGAAATCCAATAGGAAATTCAGAAGAAACTTCTTTACCCAGAGAGTGGTGAGAATGTGGAACTCGCTACCACAGGGAGTGGTTGAGGTGAATAGTATCGATGTATTTAAGGGGAGGCTAGATAAGATTATGAGGGAGAAGGGAATAGAGGCTTACGCTGATAGATTTAGATGAGGAAAGACGGGAGGAGGCTCGAGTGGAGCATAAACGCCGGCATGGACTGGTTGGGCCGAATGGCCTGTTTCTGTGCCGTATATCCGATGTAATCCTATGTAAACTACAACTAATCAGATCTCTGAGGCAATGTTCTCTTCAATCTATCAGCGTAGTACCATGTCACTAGCAATTAATCAGAACCATCTCTGTAATGTCTCAGTTACCAAAACATCCAATTGCACTCTTACAACGTCACTGAGGCACTATATATCCCTGGAAATAAACATTGTATAATCAACGCAGAATTTAAAAATCAACAAATCACGAAAAAAATCATAACCTCCCCCATTCCACTTTCTAATCCCTCACCCCCAAACAAACACAAACTCAATCGCCTGGACCTTGGATCAGCCCCCCGCCCCCCCCCCCCCACTAGTAAACAGCAATACAACTGCCCACACCATTTGTTCCAGGACAGCGTAAGGCCCGGCGTCTGAAAGCTTGACGTAGAACCTGCACATTCACAGTAGGCCAAAGGTTAGGGTCAGGGTGCACCTGCTGATAACTCCGCCTTTCCTGGCCCTCCGGTGCTTGGTCCAGCTTCTCTCCACTCTCCCACTCCTTCCCTCCCACAGTTCTCCATTCACTGATGGCCCCAGCTGCCCTCCATGTCTTTTTGCTCGCTTCCTCCCATTGCCCGACTCCGGGGGAAAAGAGAGAGAAAGTGGGAGAGTACTGGAGACATCAGAAACTAGTAAATGTGTTGAAGTTTACTCAAATGTGCGCGTATTTTATTCTAGGAAAGCCCGACAGGTGAACTGAGTGAGCAGAACATTCCTGACGTTGACCCAGCATCTCAACATCCTCCTGAACACTCGCAAAACCGAAGCACCGGTGTCTCCACGGCAACAGAGAGGCAGAAGACCTCCAACGATTCTTCGGGTGGAAACCTCCCTGAAGAAAGTAATGTGAACTTCGTAAACAGCTTCCCATTTGGGTGACGTGTTCACAATACACTGCAGATTGAGAAATAGTCAATTCTTCTTCATAAGGGTTGAAAGATTTTTTAGCAGAAGTTACCCAGTAGACACTGTATAATCTGAGAGCTTGGAGCAAGTATGTACAGCAACCTCGTAAATATTTGTGAGGATTTCCTCTGTTCGTTTGCTTCGTAAATCCCAAACCCATGTTGCGACATAGATTGATCAGAAAAGAAATGATCCCATAGTCTATCCGGGTGTCTGTGTTTACCCATATGTATGTTTACAATTATAGGGCTACCGATTCGGTTGGAGGCTTCTTAGGGCGCTAATGACAGCGGGGTGGTAAATTTTGCCCCGGAAAATGGTTTGCGACGGCAGTCAAAAAGTTCTGTTGCTGCGCCCTGAGAGTGGAGCGGAGCGCCAAGAGAGGCGTTCCACATCTCTCTCAGGGCGTCAGGCCGGGTGAGCAACTAAAGATCCATTGCTCAAGAGCCGGCCTCGGAACGCCCTAACACAGGCCTCCGTGCAACAAAACAAATTACAAAAAACATTCCCGATAAAGTACTCCCCCTCCCCCCCACCCCCCCCAAATAAAGGTGAATCGCAGAAAAAAAAGCAAAGCAGTATCAATTTCACTTGCCCTTTTCAGTCATTCCTTCCCTTAGCGCCCTGGGACAGCTCTGAACACCAGGGGGGGGGGGGGGCGCTACGAGTGCAGCGCCCAGCAAACATCGCATCGCTGTCGAAACCGGGGGCGGTGCATACCGATACTGCTCAGCACCCCTGGCACCGGCACACTGAATGTGCCGAGGGGCGAGAATGCCGGCGCTCACAGCTCCGACCCCTTTAGCGCCCCTGCTCCAACCCTTTCCAGGGGCGCTAACCAACCCAGCTTCTCGCCCCATAATGTCCAATGCTCATCATTGACTCACAGAACCAGATCAATTGGCCCATCTAATCTAATCCCACTTTCTGGCTATGATTCTTTTATATCCTTCCTATAATGGGATGTCCAAACGACACATAACTGTAACTGCAGCCTAACCAATATCATGTACAAATTCAAAGTTATCTCTCTGATTTTATGCCCTGTGCCTCCAGAAAGATTCTCTTTGCTTGTTTTTGTGGACTTGCACCCTCTGTAAACTTGCGCTCATCCAAATCTCTGCTGCTCATAATTTAACTCACACCAAGTCCCGCTCACCCATGACCCCTGTGTTTGCTGGCCTACTACATTGGCTCCCAGTCCGGCAACGCCTCGGTTGTCAAATTCTCCTCCTTGCTTTCAAAGTCTCTCCAGGGCTTTTGTTCCTCCCTATCTCTGTAACCACCTCCATTCCTACAGCCCTCCAGGACCGCTGCACTCCTCCAATTCTGACCTCTTGCGAAACCGCGATTTTCATCACTGCACCATTGGCGGCAATGTCTTCAGCTGCCTGGGCCCTAAGCTCTGGAATTCCCTCTGTAGACCTCTCCACCTCTCTCACCTCCCATAAGACGTTCCTTAAAACCTACTTTTGTGTCAAATGTTGTTTGATAACGCTCCTGTGAAGCGCCTTGGGACATTTTAATATGTTAAAGATGCTATATAAATGCAAGTTGTTGTTGTTGTATTGCCACCTTTAACAACCTGTATATCTGCATTATAAAGACCGTTGTGCTCCTCTACTCCATTTAAAATCTTCCCATTTAAGGTGTATTTCCTTTATTCTTCATTTCATAATCTTAAACTTTTATTTTTTTCTGCATTGAACTGCATCTGCCACCTATCTGCCAATCCTGCTTTTCTATGTCCACTTACAATCTTTCATAAGAACATAAGAATTAGGAACAGGAGTAGGCCATCTCGCCCCTCGAGCCTGCTCCGCCATTCAACAAGATCATGGCTGATCTGGCCGTGGACTCAGCTCCATTTACCCACCCGTTCCCCATAACCCTTAATTCCCTTATTGGTTAAAAATCTATCTATCTGTGAATCTTTCAGATTCCTTGTCACAATCTCCCATACCTCCCAATTTAATGTCTTAAGAACATTTTGATATTGTTCCTCTAGTTCCCGAGTCCAGATCACTTGTGTCTACATTAAATAACATCGGCACCAATACTGCCCCCTGTGGAACACCAGTCACCACATTGTTCCAGTCTGAGAAACTTGCCCTTGCTTTGCTTTCTATCTTCCAACAATCTCACTGTCCATGTGACCACATTCTCCTTAATTCCATGTGCCATTATCATTTCGGTCTCTTGTGCAGTACCTGATCAAATGCTTTCTGAAATCCATAGAAACCACATCCACTGCCTTTCCTTAACTATCCCTTCTGTAGTTCCTGAAAGAAGTCTACAAGGTATGTTAAGCACAACCGGCGCTTTGTAAATCTCCGCTAATCGGCCCCTCACCATGGCACCTGGGAGACAACACACCATTTGGGACTCACATTTATTGTTACAGAAGCATCTGTCTACTGCTCTAGCTGTTCAATCTCTCTCAGGGCCATTGCGGCCCGCACTCATCTGTGCCATGGTCTGCTCGTGGCTGCCCTCTGCTGGGCTGTTGTCTTCACAGCAAGTGTAATGCTGAAAACCTGTTTGCCACAGCAGTGTTCCCCTGGGACCCTGGCACTTTCTTCCTTCAGTTGGTGCGTGGCTACATTTTTCACTTGTATGTTGCCAGCATGGAGCTTTTCCCATCAGGAAATCGTGCAAGAAGCCCATAAATTTCTGTCCGGAAGGAAAGTCATAAACCGTGTGCCTGATATTCGCTCCCAGTGGGCGCAAGCAGAAATTCTTTCCTTTATAAAGTCCTGATTTATTGCTTAAACTTTCGAAGCAAAATAAGTGTTTACCAAGATTCATCTTATTGTAGTGGTTGACCTTTTGAATGAGTCGGTGCTATCAGATGATTGTAATTATGATTATTAGACCATTTGGGGTGGAAATTTGGTTTGGGGCTAATTAGGGCGCTAATGGCGGCGCTCGCGACCCCAACCCCTGTTCCGACCCTTTGCAGGGTCGCTAAGCCACCAAATGTCTACCCCAGTGTCTTTCAAGATAAATAATTGATTACCCAACCTGTACTTACCTTCTTCATGTTGTGTTTCAATGTGCATCAGGTGGAGGCTTTGAGTGGGACGATGACTTCCCTTTGGTGTCAGTAAAGTCATCCTTGGTGACTGAAGATTCCTCTTCGGCGTCTGAAGCTGCTTCCAGTGTCGCTCCCGCGGGGCCAGAGCAAAATCCAGTGCAGCATACCCGCTTCTCCCGCTTCACTGTCTCTCCGGCCACAGTCTCTCGGTTCTCCATTACACACGTGCTGGACTCCGACATTGAGTCAGTTGGAGGTAAGCAAACGCTCCCTTCGTCGACTTGGCTGCAAAACAGGACGACAGTTTGACGCGGTTAACCACATGGGGAGCTTTCAAGAATAATTTGTAATTCTTACCCCCCCCCCCCCCAAAAAAAAAAGGATCAAGTTTAATTCTGCACTGGCATTTCTTTACAACGGTGATTGCACTCCGAAACGTCATTCATTGGCAGTGACGTGCTTCGGGATATCCCGAGGACACAAAAAGTGCACTTGCTTTAATTTCTGGCTAATAAAAATACACCACACTAGCCCGATTAGTGAGCATGCTTAACGTTCTCCTCACCTGCCTTCTGATGCTGAATGGCTGTGGGTTTGAGAATGAGCAAACTGTCCCTTGGATAGGTCAGACAGCTGTGCCTCTCCCCCTGTCCTCGCCTCCTTGTGTTCCCAGCGAGTTGCACGGCTGCCCCTCGCATTTCTCCCCCATTCAGTGATTCGCCAGTAGGCTTGTCAAACAAACTCACTACTCCCTTTCTAAAGGCTATATTCTTCGAACGCACCGGGGCGGGGGGCGGGGGAGAAATTGCGTCGTTTGCACCTCCCGTTAGCGCACGTGATTTCTAGCCCGGGGTGCCACCTCCTCCCGCGGGATGACACAAAGTTAGGGGAGGCGCAGACCGTCGGCGGCCCGCTCCTGCTGGTAGTGCCGCCGCCACGCACAGCAACCCGCGTGTTCGCCCCGGAGCGAGACGTCGGTAGCTCCCCGTGAGCCCCGCGGCGAGCGATGCCCGCGCCAGCTTCTCGGGTCACGAGCCGGGCCGGACTCCGCTCGGGGGGGGGAAGTGTGGCGCCCAATTTTTCTTTCGTGGCCTTGCCGTGTGGAATCCGCGGTGCCCACGCCCCACGATGTTGAGTGCCACACGGCACTCCACTTGTGCGCCGGACTGCTGCCACGGCACCCCTCCCCCTCCCCCACCACCCCACCCCCCCCCCACCAGCACCCCCAACGGGGTGGTGAAGTGGTGGTCCCCTCTCCCCACTGCAGAGTTCACAGCATGCCCTCCCCTTTAACGGGCCCTGCGCTCCCGCCAGCGCTACGCGGCGTTCCACTGGTAAATTCTAGCGTCCCCGTCCCGCCCACGAGAAGAAATGGCGAGCGCGACATTACACTCCACTTCCTCCCGGGAGCGCTAACCCCAATTCCGCTGCCGGGGCAGGACTTCCGTGTCTGGCGCAGGAAGTCCCACCTCAGAATTTTGGCTCCACTGTATTTCAGGCTCTCAGAAATAGAAGCATTTCCATCTCAATTGGTGTAAACAAACCTAGATTCTGTAAAATACCTTTCATTGCCTAAGACCCTCTGGCTCAGACCTTTTGCCTGACTCCTGTGTTTCCTAGCTTGGCTATTCTGTGAATTCAACCCCTGGAGAGATACATTTAACTTAATAGTCGAATTTTTAACATGAATTCATCCAAGATCCTCTCTGGCAGCATAGTCAGGCATCCCGAAACGTGACGCCCTCCCACATATCACTCAGATTCCTTTGAACCTGAGTCAGTGTTCTGTTGTCCTGACAGACCCAGGCAAGGTTAGCACTCCTTCTTTATTGCACACGGGGTAAAATGCACCTCCAGTTTACATGTGCCTACAAAACCCCTCGTGGGGCAATCTAGAATTAGGGGCCATAGTTTCAGAAAAGGGGGTCGCCCATTTAAAATGGAGCTGAAGAGGAATTTCTTTGAGAGGTCATGAACCTTTGGAATTCTCTGCCCTAGAGAGCTGTGGAGGCTGGGTCACTGAATGTATTTAAGGTGGGGATAGACAGATTTTTGAACTATAGGGGAGTCGAGGGTTATGGGGAGTGGGCAGGGAAGTGGAGTTGAGGCCAAGATCAGATCAGCCTTGATCTTATTGCATGGCGGAGCAGGCTCGAGGGGCCAAATAGCCGACTCCTGCTCCTATTTCTTATGTTACGTTTCTTATGTTATGATCCTCCAGGTAACCGAGCTGTGTGCATGCAGGCATAACTGCCCATCCTTTGCTGTGCAATGACACCTACTTCTATTACCTGCACATGTGTGGGATCTTAAATTGCTTCCAAATTGGAAAAAGATAGAATATGGGCCAGTCTGCCCATTGAAACGTGTAGCAGTCTTAGACAAGTACACTCGATACTGACTCAGGTAACCCAAGACAGCCCGATGTTGCGTCCTATTTTGAAGAAGAGTAGGGAGGTTTTCCCCCGGCGTCCTGGTCAATATTTATCCCCCAACCAACTCCTAAAAACAGATTCTCTGGTGATTATCCCATTGCTGTGTGTGGGAGCTTGCTGTGCGCAAATTGGCTGCCGCGTTTCCCACATTACAACAGCGACTACACTTCGAAAAGTATTTCACCGGTTGTAAAGCGCTTTGGGACGTCCTGAGACCGTGAAAAGTCCCTATATAAATGCAAATCGTTCTTTATTTCAATGTTACTGTAGAAAGTGCTGTCGCTGACCCCTCTTTCCCCCCAAATTCCTTACAGGCAGCAGTGAGGAGGGCGAAAGGGAATGACTCTCACATGGCCAGGGCTGGAATTTTATTTTATTTTTTGGAGAAAAAAAATGCAAATGGACAAGATCTGACAGAAAAAGAATCGCAAATGAATGTTTCGCTCGATGACATAAATTGCTTTGACTTGTTGAACGATTTGATTGCGAGTTTTGGCTGCTAGCGTGTATGGACGCACTATTACAACACCTGTGGTGGTTACAGTTGCTGTTCAATTCCCAAGTCTCCTCCGTGTAGCTCGGACACACTTTCCTATCCACTGATCCATATTTAATCAGGATTGCCTCGATTCTGACGGACGTCACTGCAGGTAAATGTGACCTCCAATACAACCGCAACACCCAAAGAGACGGAACAGATTTCCGACTGAAGGGAGGCGTTTCTTGTGTAGAGGAGGCCGCACATGTCGGTCGGAGCAAGCCCACCACCGCAGTGAGGAATCGGATATTTCCAGTGCAGAGCAACTGTGGAGGTTTACTGAAAAAATAGACACTGCAGACTGTTTGGGCGTTATTTGTAATGAACCACATTTTGCAAAAATAATACCATCCGCTTGTAGTCCTCATCTGCTCGGGCATCTGACAAGAAGTGCTTGGATGAAACTACTTATTAACCTTTCTCTGCCCACATTCACAGTACAAATGTCGTATCATTGAACATGCCACACAGTATTCAGTCCACAGTATGTAGTGTTTCCGCCTTTATGCGTTTGATATTGAATAGTGTAGAAAACCAGTTAAACTGCAATCTCTATACTATTTTTGTAAAACCATTCAAGACTACTGATAAATATATTGTAAATGTTGCCAAAGAGATGTAAAAATTGTGCAGCTCCTTGCTACGTTAGTTGCTACCTGTCTGGCTTTAAGCTATCGTGTCACAGTACAAAATTTTTAAAAAGACGCTGAGTATGTAGAAATTTTTGCCTCCCTCATCAAGCTATACAGACGCAACATTTATTATATAATAAAGAAAAGAAAATGACCAGATGCATGATGCCAGTAAGCGGGGCTGTCTTTTAAGTGTTACAGCTGTTAGTATTTTGTCTAACTGATCAATACGGGTCATTGCTGCTGTTCAATGTTTTATTTCCATCTAGCTACCGGCATGTGGCTTAAATCACCAGACTAATAAACTTTTTACGATATCTTATATTTGCGTTGCTGTACTCTTATCGAGACTGTCACTGTTCCATAAGAACATGAGAACATAAGAATTAGGAACAGGAGTAGGCCATCTAGCCCCTCGAGCCTGCTCCGCCATTCAAAAAGATCATGGCTGATCTGGCCGTGGACTCAGCTCCACTTACCCGCCCGCTCCCCGTAACCCTTAATTCCCTTATTGGTTAAAAATTCCTTCGGCCCTTGTCTCCACCCTCCCCAACGCCCCGAGATTTTCCTCGGTGTTCCTGACTACGCGACTCAGGTGTAGTTTGAACCCTACGGTGAAAATGCAACTAGCCTTAGGTTTTCAGGGAAAAGTGGACGGAAACACGGCATACAAACCGGAAGCGTTGGTAAAAAAAAATTCCATGTAATAAACACAGAATTCGACTGGCTCAGTCACCATAACCAACGGTCCTCTCTAATTGGGTTTTTTATCTGGTTTTTACCTCGCCGAGGAGATCACATGGCTCCGGTTGGGGTGGAGTGTAGAATGTTTCAGTGTAAGGGGTGTCGCAGTTGTGTGGCGGAGGGGGGGAGGGGGGAAGGTTGGGCCAGATGCTCTTTGCCTTTCCGCCATTGTTCATTGTTCAAAGGTTTATATGTCACCTTCAGGGCTGCTGACCGAGGGCCGTGCGGCTCTTTGTCGGCCGGCGCGGACACGATGGGCCGAAATGGCCTCGTTCTGCGCTGTGGATTTCTATGTTTATAATTATTGCGTAGAGCAGCCCTTTTGCATATTGCAGGAAACCCCACCGCTTATCAGTTTGCACAGAAAAATGGACAAAATCATAAATCCAATCGGGAATTCAGAAGTAACTTCTTTACCCAGAGAGTGGTGAGAATGTGGAACTCGCTGCCACAGGGATTAGTTGTGGCGAATAGTATAGTTGCATTTAAGGGGAGGTTAGATAAGCATATGAGGGGGAAGGGAATAGAGAGTTATATGGATAGATTTAGATGAGGAAGGCCGGGAGGAGGCTCATGTGGAGTAGAAATGCTGGCATAGACTGGTTAGAATCATAGAAATTTACAGCACGGAAGGAGGTCATTTTGGCCCATCGTGTCCACGCCGGCTGACCAAGAGCTATCCAGCCTAATCCCATTTTCCAGCTCTTGGTCCATAGGCCTGTAAATGTGGTGAGGGTTTCTGCCTCCAGCACCCTTTCAGGCAGTGAGTTGCAGACCCCTACCACCCTCTGGGTGAAGAAATTTCGCCTCATATCTCCTCTAAACCTCCCCCCAGTTACTTTAACTCTATACCCCCTGGACAGGTCCTTGGTATCCACTCTATCCAGGCCCTTCATAATTTTATACACCTCAATCAGGTCTCCCCTCACCATCCTCTGTTCCAAAGAAAACAGACCCAGCATCTCCAATCTTTCCTCATAGCCATAATTCTCCAGTCCAGGCAACATTTTTGTAAATCTCCTCTGCATCCTTTCCAGTGCAATCACATCTTTCCTGTAATGTGGTGACCAGAACTGCATGCAGTGCTCCAGCTGCGGTCTGACCAGTGTTTTGTACAGTTCAAGCATAACCTCCTTGCTCTTGTAATCCATGCCTCAACTTATAAAGGCAAGTATTCCATATGCCTTCTTAACCACCTTATCTACCTGGCCTGCTACCTTCAGGGATCTGTGGACCTGCACTCCAAGGTCCCTTTGTTCCACTATACTTTTCAGTGTCGTACCATTTAATGTGTATTCCCTTGCCTTGTTAGCCCTCCCCAAATGCATTACCTCACACTTCTCTGGATTGAATTCCATTTGCCACTGTTCTGCCCACCTGACCAGTACATTGATATCTTCCTGCAGTCCACAGCTTTCTTCTTCATTATCAACCACACGGCCTATTTTAGTATCATCTGCAAACTTCTTAATCATACCCCCAACATTTAAGTCCAAGTCATTGATATGTACCACAGAAAGCAAGGGACCCAGCACTGAGCCCAGTGGAACCCCATTGGATACCAACTTCCAGTCACAAAAACACCCATCAACCATTACACTTTGCTTCCTGCCTCTGAGCCAATTTTGGATCCAACTTGCCACTTTGCCCTGGATCCCATGGGCTATTACTTTCGTGACCAGTCTGCCATATGGGACCTTTGCTAAAATCCATATACACTACATCATATGACCATCCTAGTTACCTCCTCGAAACTTCAATCAAGTTAGTCAGACACGACCTTCCCTTGACAAATCCATGCTGACTATCCTTGATTAATCCATTTTTGGGCCAAATGGTCTGTGTCTGTGCCGCATATCCTATGTACAAATTGCAGATTACGACCCCCAAAACACTGATACAAATTTAGGAATCCTGATCAATAGGAACAAAATTTGCCTCATTCAGCCACAGTGGCCCTGCCTAGGATATATCAACCATCATCAGCATCATCATCATAGGCGGTCCCTCGAACGAGGATGACTTGCTTCCACGTGAGTTCACAGATGTTTCAATGAAGGACCTGATATTCCAGTCCTGAACTCCAGTTAAAAGGGTGGAAGATGCCTGTGCGTGGATTTTTTTAACGTGTGGTGACCGTTGCACATCAGCCACCCACACGGGCTTGACAGAGCTAGGCCTTTATCCAGTGGCAAGGGTTAACCAGGACGGCTGGAGACCTGCTCTGCTGCACAGACCTAGTGCGCGCACATATTGCAGTGTGGGCTGGCCCGTGCTGCCCCTGGGCCCTCGGCTCTTCTGGGCCCCGTCCCCTCATTCACCGCACCTCCGCCCACAATGTTCCAGGGCCCGGTGCTCCAGCTCTATTTATAGCCCCGACCTGCGGCAGTGTTCTCACACAGGTCGGGGCTATAAGTAGAGCTGGAGTGCCGGGCCCTGGATATATCAACCAGTCGGAAGCTAAATTGCTGAACAGAGCAGTTGCCGCAGTGGGTGTTGAGAGTCAGAGGACCAGGTTCAAAGCGTTGCTTGCTTTTGAATGTGTTTTCCTGTTTAATGTGTGTATTTGGTTGCAGGGCAATCTCCAACCATTGGATAGTTCGTAGCAAAATGCCTGAGTTTCAGGTTAGTGCACTGGTCACTGGGGCAGTTTGATAAGCTCATTCTGAGACCAACTCAACGTCAGATGAGCTTGTTCCATTGCAGAGCTCATGCAGGCAGCAGTGCGACAGTATCACCTCCTCTGCTGATACATTTGACTATTTTAAGGATCAAGTTTTTTTTTTAGTCTATCGATATTGTCTTTTTCATTTTTCAATTTTTTTTTCCATTCAGTCCGATTTGCCCCTGTTCTCTTCCCCTGCTTCGCATGAAAATTACACTTGGTCACAGGAGATTGGGTAAAAGTCGTGTGTCTAGTCTGCATCCCACATTTCAAGTGTCAAAAGTATTTTTTTTTTTTAAAGACAGACATTTCCTGACCTTGAGAATCTAGCCTCCCCCCAAAGGGCAGGAACCAGGGATTCAAAACGGCTGCCAATCAACAGAATTGTGCCTGACCAATTAGCCTCTACTTAACGTCAAGATGTGGATGTTTAAACCATCTCCCTTGCAGAGTCTGAGCACTGGCTTGGACAGGGATATGTTATGTCCTAGGATGCTCTGATAATGTCTCCACAAGGCAGTGTGTTGTACTTGAACTGTAGTGACCTTAGATCTTTATTGATGACTCCAGAGTGAGGATCACACCTGTGGCCTGCCTTTTACACTAGGCCAGGCACACCTGTACAGGTAACCTACAAGTCTCCCACTGCAGTGCCCCCTGGTGGCACACCTATAATAGCACCAACAGTAGCCATGTAGGATACATGACAGGATATATATACAGCTACCTCATTTCAGCTGAGCATCAAAACTCTGCTCGAGACTCGTGCTTAAAATGAGCAATTCCACGGAAGATCAGGTAGTATACAAAAGGCCGTAGCTATTTGCAACACCAGATTTCTGATTGGTTCCCCCTTTTGGGGACGAGACACAGCTGACAGTTTGCAATGTGTAAATGGATCCTGCCTGCTGGAGTAATCGAGATCTTTGCAGTGTGCAATTGCATCGCACAAATAATCACTCCGTCTACAAAACTATCCTGACAGATTCATCAACCCCAGAACGACAATCTTCCATCAACTGCAGCAAATGTTTAACTGGGTTTATCAAGAAAGCTTTGAATGTATCCTTAAATATACAGGAACAGCAGGTGAAACTCATGTCGGAAGGAATAACGTGTTATTAATGTCCTGGTTGGTAACAAAAACACAACCCTTTCCAACACACTCTGCAACCTGGCCAGAGTGGGCTGAGCTTTCTTTCCCAAAGATTGGGGCTGGTTTCTGACTTTTTTTTTTGTTTTCAGTAATCATTGGCGCCTGAGAGGCTATGGAAACGTTTCTGATGGGACCCAGACTGAAAAACAAAACTTGCGAATCACCGCACTTTCTGAATCATCATCATCATAGGCAGTCCCTCGGAATCGAGGAAGACTTGCTTCCACTCAATAAAAATGAGTCCTGAGGTGGCTGAACAGTCCAATACGAGAATCACAGTCCCTGTCACAGGTGGGACAGACAGTCGTTGAGGGAAAGGGTGGGTGGGACTGGTTTGCCGCTGAATACATGTGTGCTGTTGGGATTGGTGCATTGTGGGAATCTCTCTCTCGCTCTGTGATTGGTCACTACTTTAGGGAACTATCTGAGTGTGTTGTCGGAGATTTCTGTGCCAACTCTGAGATCTATCCTTTGCGGTTGTGTGATTTTTCTTCAAAGGTTCCCTCTCGCTGGAGAACCAGAGGAAATGCCACTCAGCAACAGGTACAACTTAACAGACGATGGGGTCAAAATTCAATAGCGCCGATTTTGAGGCAGTGACACCAGCGGCTGCAGATTTTAACGCCAGGCGGCATTTGCGAAATTCAGTTTTGCTGCCTGAAAATCATGGTGTTGCACATTTATGCCCTTGAAAAACCAAAACCAAATTTCGCACCAGGCGTCAACGCTGCCTAGCGCCGGTGTGAACCCGCTGGCGCCCGGTCAACGCCTAACGCTGGCGTCATCAGCTGGCATTAGCAACCGCCCCACTGTCTGTTATGATCCCAGGATTCTCCAACTAATGGGGTGGCTTTCCCGAGTGTCATTTATTTCTGGGGTAAAAGAAGATTCAGCTGTACATCTCATGTGTTTGTGATCCAACATGTCCCCCTCTACACCTTCTACCATTGGCAAATTTCTTTCTTGGGATAATCGAGGAAAGGGGGGAGTCAAATGAATGAAAAAAGGAGCAGCGTCTGGTTCATAATTAAAGGTCTGTTAACAGAACCACATTCTGAGAAATTGCAGGCGTCAAAGTTGCCTATTCCCACCAATTCATTCATGGGTTGTTTATTATGGAAAAAAAAAGAGGCAGGTTCCTGTTCTTTTGTGTGAAGAGGAGTTCACCCTGTGTGCTTGAATGCTCCACTCCTGCTTATTAAGCTCAGGCTATCGCACAGATCATATTTAACACCTACGGAGATTATATGGCAAGTTATCACCCACTGATCTAGCGTTGGATGTGTCAAGAGGATAGCTGCTTCTCTTTCACTTGGAGAACGCTGCTCGGTTATTAGAGAGCATTGACAAACAGTAATTATTGACTTGTCTGATATGAATAAACAATTATTGCTATAGCTGTACATAGCAAGTGAGTCACAATTAAAATTAGGAAAAGGTCAAAAGAAAAACATTGCAACTGTTATTTGTGGCGAACAGCATCCAGTTACTAAGTGGAAATCATAAAATAGACCCCGTCATGTGGGATTGGAGAAAGCTTATATTAAATGCCTGCTATGAAGGGGCGGACTATGATTGTGTACCATGGTTTCTGCAGACGCAGTTGCTTTGTTAGACCAGCTGGAAGCTGGTTTTAATTTTAAATTGGGCTGACTTTTTATTTGCCTTCAAGGTTTAAGTGCTACAGAATTTTCATTTTATGCACTCAGTGCTGACATCAAGCACTCCCAGGTTAGGTGCAGCACGGCAAGACAGTAAATTTATCTTCCACCTTAACTGCAACCTCACGAACACAATCTCGACAGTTCCAAAATGTTTCCATTGTTCCTTCAGCACCATTGCACTCCACTACAGGAGAGCGCGTGAAAAGGATTTACAAGGATGATACCAGTAATGCAAGCTTGTACCGATAAGGAAAGGACGAACAGGCTGTGGGTCTCTCATCTTTTGAAAAGAGAAGGCTGAATGGTGACCGGATGAGGTCTTTAAAATGATGAAAGGTTTCAATAGAGTAGACACAGAGTGTTTCAACTTGGGGGGGTGGGAAGAGCAAAACTAGAGGCCATCAATATAAGATCGTCACCAAGAAATCCAATAGGGAATTCAGAAGGAACTTCCTTGCCCAGAGAGTGGTGAGAATGTGGAACTCACTACCACAGGGAGTGGTTGAAGCGAATAGTATAGATGCATTTAAGGGGAGGCTAGATGAGCATACGAGAGAGAAGGGAATAGAGGGTTATGCTGACAGAGTTAGATGAGGAAAAACAGGAGGAGGCTCGAGTGGAGCATAAACGCCGGATGCCGATTGGGCTGAAAGGCCTGTTTCTGTGTGGTATATCCGATGTAATCCTACAAGCTTCAAAACAGCTGCCTGGAGGGGAGGGGAGGGACTGTGGTGGAATGAGTCTGGATCTTTTAAGAAAGGAATGAACATGTAGATGACGGGGAGCTGGGGAAATCCTTGCTGATCTCACTGTGAACAACTGTCTCTGCTTTTATGCACCTCCTGATGGTCTTAGCAAGAGGCACTGGCACGTAGTAGTGCTTTGGGGATGCATGGGACAACATGAAGTCTAGGCTAATGGTTCCTGCATTACGCTGGAAACAATTTGTGCTGTTGGTCCCTCAGCCGTGTCTTTGGCGCAATTGGCACCAGCGCACCGTGGCTGCAGTGTGTACCATCTACAGGATGCACTGCAGCAACTTGCCACAGCTTCTTCAGCAGCACCTCCCTCCCAAACCCATGACCTCTACCACCTAGAACAGCCCACGGGCCATATCCAGCCCTCCAAGTCATTGTATCCGGCCCACTAGATGGGACAGAAATAGAACGCGAGCCGGAGCTCGAACTGCACAATCCACTTCCACTTTCACTTCACATGGGTCAGAGACCGACCTGAACTGCAGCCAAGGAAAAAACATAGTAATACTTCATTCAAATTAATAATTCACAAAAGCGATTCTCCCCAACCACATCTTAAAAAGGATCCGTTTCGTGATTCTGGGCCCCAATGGCGGACGTCCATACCCAGAATGCACTGCGTACTGGACTATGCCCTATCCAGTTTAGAGTTGAATCACGGGATGGGCAATAAATGCTGGCCTTGCTAGCGGTGCCCACATCCCAGGAACGAATTTTTAAAACGTCAAAACAAAACAAAATTAATTATGGTTGTCTTTCTGCATGCACAAAGGGAGGAACAGGTTCTCTGACACAAGCCCCACCGTTGTGAGAGGGTTGAATACTACTCATTATACACCTCCGCTGGGAAAATAAAATCATGTGGTCAGAACAGGAGGTGTAGAATCCACAAAATCCTGGTGACTTTTAAACAGTATCTATAACAGAGGTGTCCAAAGTGCAGCCTGTGGGCCACATTTAGCTCCCTGAGCCAATGAAGCCCTCAAGACCCAGAGAACTTGGTCCTATTTAGAGTTAAGTTTTTTTTCTCGTTGCTTTGAATTCTGTGGTCGTGGGGGGGTTTGAAAAGGGTTGTTCTTGAAAGCTGTTGCCTCACTGGTGGATAAATCCTAAACCAGAACACTAGTTGGTATCGGTAACTTGCCACTTAATAAGAATGTAATGTTAGTCTTCATGGTGTCTATCTGTGTGGCTCACAAAGAACACAGCTGGGGTGCCCCCTAGAGGCCTTGGGCAGAAAATCTCCGCTCCAGCTCCAACCAAAGCATTGTACAGATTTATGAGCATGTTGCCAGGACTGGAGAATTTTAGCTATGAAGAAAGATTGGATAGGCTGGGGCTGTTTTCTTTGGAAAGAGGAGGCTGAGGTGCATAAAATGATGAGGGGCCTAGATAGAGTGGATATGGAGGACCTATTTCTCTTCGCGGAGGTGTCAACAACCATGGGGCATAGATTTAAAGTAATTGGTAGGAGGTTTAGAGGGAATGCGAGGGGAAATATTGTCACCCAGATGGTGGTGGGGCTCTGGAATTCACAGCCTGAGAGGTGGTAGATGCAGAAACCATCACCACATTTAAAAAGTACTTGGATGTGCGCTTGAAGTGCCGTAACCTGCAGGGCTACGGACCAAGAGTTGGAAAGTGGGATTAGACTGGGTGGCTCTTTGTCGGCCGGCCCGGACACGATGGGCCGAATGGCCTCCTTCCACGCTGTAAATTTCTATGATTCTATGATAACTAAAGGAATCTACATTATCTGGAGGAGGCTGATCTGAGCCTGATTACAGTGTAAGGAACAACGAAATACTTGCACAACAACCTGTAGAGTTAGTCCGAGAGAGGCTACTGATATAGTTCACCGATACCTTCACTTCTCATGTAGTCTTTGCTTAGCTGTGCTAATACTTCTCAGACTGTTTAATTTTTTTTTCAACTATCATTGACAGAGGAAGCACCAACCTAGCCTAGCAATCGCGTAATGTAGGATGTAAAGGCAGGCGAAGAAAAATTAGCATCAAACGTAAGTTCGCAGTAAAGGCTTCTAGCTGATCTTTAATTTCTTACCTTTTGCATTCTACAGCTTGGCTCTGTCGGTTCAAGCTCCCCGTCAGATATATCCACCCGAATTCCGTTGCAATGACCTCGCGGATGCAGCTTTGCATCTTAAATCCAGAAGCGACGTCTCATTCCTCCTGAAGTTGACACAGAATTATTTACAGATGCAGTTTTGGAAGTTAGTTCCGAGGCGAGATGATTCACAGTGGAATGCCCTTGGAGTTTTCGTTAGCTAGTGACTCAGGTTGTTGAATGATATCCCACAGCTGTCACAGACATGTACTGTTTCCCATTGTGCAAGTGTCACCACAACTCATATCATCTCAAAGGATTGCTCCAAGTTATAGTCCATCAGGAATCTCATCAGACAGCTCACCTTTGATGCCACCTCCTGTAATTATATGACAAATGCCAGGTTCATTCCCTTGTGGCCATTTCCATAGAATTATTTCATAGAAAAATATACCTGTTCATTAATTGCTGACTTTGTCTCAAAGCATGATATTCTAACCTTTCTCATCCATTATTTATAGCGCTTTATTACAAATTGGCTTACCTTGATTCATAGGTGTTCAGTTTCACTCACAATCTGCTCAGAGTCTAACAAACAGCTGCACTCATTTCATCAGGCATCAACCTATGTTTAGGTTTGACGAAGTTGTGCTCCAGATTGGATTAATCACTTTCATTTTACTGGGTGCACTTGGTATGTAAATAACAATGGTATCTATGGAATTGGTCACAAACTGAACTCAGGTTAAAGGGCGACACTGAACACTCACATCTGCACTCTCCTTTTTATCACAGCAGCTGCTACTAGCATCGACTCGTCACAACTTTCACCCTCAGGGAGGTTCTTATTTTGACCAATGCACCTTCTTTAGACGTTTTGTTTCTATTCCCCCCTCACCGCCAAATGGCCTCGCTACTCCCACCATTTCAGTCCAAGATAAGGCCACCTCTGACCACTTCCTTGTATCGCTCTCCACCCACATCCCACTTCCCCCACCCACTTCTAGGTCCACCCCAGAAAGAAACTCTCTTACTTGGGAACTCCCAACTGTCCAGCCTTTGGCCGTCTGTTCACCATGACATGTCTGCAGCTACCGATCTGCTCAACCACACCCTCACCACCACCTTTGATGCCCTAGCCCCTATTAAAACAATTACTCGTTCTCATCCTGGCTGTTCCCCCGGTGCAGTCCTGATCTTCTCTCCCTTAAATCCAAGGGACGCAGATGGAAATGGCAGACAAATGGTTTAGCCATTCATTGCCAGATCTGGCTAGACCACATAAGAACATAAGAAATAGGAACAGAGTAGGCCATTTGGCCCCTCGAGCCTGCTCCCCCGTTCAATAAGATCATGGCTGATCTGATCATGGACTCAGCTCCACTTCCCTGCCCGCTCCCCATAACCCTTTACTCGATTATCGCTCAAAAATCTGTCTATCTTCACCTTAAATGTATTCAATGACCCAGCCTCCACAGCTCTCAGGGGAAGAGAATTCCATAGATTTACAACCCTCTGAGAGAAGAAATTTCTCCTCATCTCAGTTTTAAATGGGCAGCCCCTTATTCTGAAACTATGTCCCCTAGTTTTCGTTTCCCCTAGGAGTGGAAATATCTTCTCTGTATCCACCTTGTCAAGCCCCCTCATTATCTTGTATGTTTCAAGAAGATCACCTCTCATTCTTCTGAACTCCAATGTGTAACCAAGCATCCTATCTTCATAAGTCAACCCCCTCTTCTCCGGAATCAACCTAGTGAATTTTCTCTGAACAGCCTCCAATGCAAGTATATCCTTCCTTAAATACGGAGACCAAAACTTTAGGTGTGGCCTTACCAGTACCCTGTACAACCGTCTTCTCCCTGTGGCCGAGGAGCTCCTCCCGGAGTCACAGTGCGGATTTCATCCCCTACGGGGAACAACGGCCATGATCTTTGCAGCATGACAACTGCAGGAAAAATGCAGGGAGCAGCACCAGCCCTTATACATGGCCTTTTTCGATCTTACAAAGTCTTTGCCACTGTCGACCGTGAGTGCTTATGGAGCGTCCTCCTCCGTTTTGGGTGCCCCCAAAAGTTTGTCAACATCCTTCGCCTGCTCAATGATGACATGCAGGCCGTGATCCTTACCAACGGATCCATTACAGACTCAATCCATGTCCGGACCGGGGTCAAACAGGGCTGCGTCATCGCTCCAACCCTCTTCTCAATCTTCCTTGCCGCCATGCTCCACCTCACTGTCAACAAGCTCCCCGCTGGAGTGGAACTAAACTACAGAACCAATGGGAAGCTGTTTAACCTACGCCACCTCCAGGCCAGGTCCAAGATCACCCAAACCTCTGTCGTTGAGCTGCAGTATGCGGACGACGACTGCATCTGCGCACATTCAGAGACTGAACTCCAGGATATAGTCGATGTATTCACCGAGGCATATGTAAGTATGGACCTTACGCTTAATATCCGTAAGACAAAGGTTCTCCACCAGCCTGTCCTCACCGCACAGCACTGCCCCCAGTCATCAAGATTCACGGCACGGCTCTCGATAACGTGGACCACTTCCCATACCTTGGGAGTCTCTTGTCAACAAAGGCAGACATTGATGCGGAGATTCAACATCGCCTCCAGTGCGCCAGTGCAGCCTTCAGCCGCCTGAGGAAAAGAGTGTTCGAAGACCAGGCCCTCAAACCTACCACCAAGCTCCTGGTCTACAGGGCTGTAGTAATTCCCGCCCTCCTGTATGGATCAGGGGCATGGACGACTTACAGAAGACACATCAAGTCGCTGGAGATATATCACCAACGATGTCTCCGCAAGATCCTGCAAATCCCCTGGGAGGACAGACGCACCAACGTCAGTGACCTCGCCCAGGCTAACATCCCCAGCATTGAAGCACTGACCACACTCGATCAGCTTCGCTGGGCAGGCCACATAGTTCGCATGCCAGACACAAGACTCCCGAAGCAACTGCTCTATGCGGAGCTCCTTCACGGCAAACAAGCCAAAGATGGGCAGCGGAAACATTACAAGGACACCCTCAAAACCTCCCTGGTGAAGTGCGACATCACCACTGACGCCTGGGAGACCCTGGCCAAAGACCGTCCTAGGTGGAGAAAGTGCATCCGGGAGGCGTTGAGCTCTTCGAACCTCAACGCTGCGAGCGTGAAGGGTTCAGGCGCAGGCAGCGGAAGGAGCGTGCGGCAAATCAGTGCCATCCCCCCCCCTTCCCCCGACGAATGACTGTGGTTCTCGTGTTGGACTGTTCAGCCACCAAAGAACTCACTTTAGGAGTGGAAGCAAGACTTCCTCGATTCCCTATGATGATGATGATGACAGTTGTAGCAGGACTTCCCTGCTTTTATACTCTATCCCCCTTGCAATAATGGCCAACATTCCATTTGCCTTCCTGATTACTTGCTGTACCTGCAATACTAACGTTTTGTGTTTCATGCACAAGGACCCCCAGGTCCCTCTGTATTGAAGCACTTTGCAATTTTTCTCCATTTACATTATTAATTTACTTTTCTATTATTTCAGCCAAAGTGGATAACCTCATATTTTCCCACATTATACTCCACCTGCCAAATTTTTGCCCACTTAGCCTGTCTATATCCCTTTGCAGATTATTTGTGTCCTCCTCACAGTTTGCTTTCCCACCTATCTTTGTATCATCAGCAAACTTGGCTACATTACACTCGGTCCCTTCATCCAAGTCATTAATATAGATTGTAAATAGTTGAGGTCCCAGCACCGATCCCTGCGGCACCTCACTAGTTGCTGTTTGCCAACCGGAAAATTACCCATTTATCCCGACTCTCTGTTTTCTGTGAGTTAGCCAATCCTCTATCCATGCTAATATATTACCCCCAACCCCGTGAGCTTTTATCTTTTGCAGTAACCTTTTCTGTGGCACCTTATCGAATGCCTTCTGGAAATCCAAATACACCACATCCACTGGTTCCCCCTTATCCACCCTGCTCGTTACATCCTCAAAGAACTACAACAAATTTGTCAAACATCATTTCCCTTTCATAAAACCATGTTGACTCTGCTTGATTGAATCATGCTTTTTCAAATGTCCCGCTACTGCTTCCTTAATAGTGGACTCCAGCATTTTCCCAACGACAGACGTTAGGCTAACTGGTCTATAGTTTCCTGCTTTTTGTCTGCCTCCTTTTTTAAATAGAGGTGTTACATTTGCGGTTTTCCAATCCGCTGGGACCGCCCCAGAATCCAGGGAATTTTGGTGGATTACAACCAATGCATCCACTATCTCTGCAGCCACTTCTTTTAAGACCCTAGGATGTAAGCCATCAGATCCAAGGGATTTGTCCGCCTTTAATGCCATTACTTTACCGAGTATTACTTTATTAGTGATAGTGATTGTATTAAATTCCTCCCTCCCTATAGCCCCTTGATTATCCACTATTGGGATGTTTTTAGTGTCTTCTATCGTGAAGACCAATACAAAATATTTCTTCAACATCTCTGCCATTTACCTATTCTCCATTATTAATTCCCCAGTCTCATCCTTTAGGGGACCAACATTTACTTTAGCCACTCTTTACCTTTTTTATGTACCTGTAGAAACTCTTATATTTCATGTTAGTTTACTTTCATAATCTATCTTCCCTCTCTATCATTTTTTTGGTCGTTCTTTGCTGGCTTTTAAAAATGTCCCAATCCTCTGGCCTCCCACTAGTCTTGGCCACATTGTATACCCTTGTTTTCGATTTGATACCATCCCTTATTTCCTTAGTGAGCCACGGATAGTTATCCTGCTCTTGTCTGCCAAAACTGTTCACTATTCCAGGATCATTCTGGAATGCAATGATAACGTCCGGCTACTACCGTCTTCTTAAACCCCTCTCCTCGGTCTCCTCCACACTCACCTCCAACAACAAGTGCAAGGAGCCCATGGACTTTTGTTTCGAAGATTGAGACTATCCGATCAGCTGTCTCTGCCACTTCCCTTCCTTCCCCTTGCCCACTGGGCCAAACTCCCTCCAAGTCTCCCCTTTGCTCTAGCCCTGAACTCGCACCTTTTTCCAGTTTTTCTCTGATCTCCCCCTTGACCTCTGCACGCTCATCTTGGACCCACTTCCTGCTCCCTCGACCCTATTCCCACTGAACTGCTGACCACCCAACTTCCTTTTCTGGCTCCGATGTTAGCTGACATTGATTCGCTCTCCTCAAGTACTGTCTCCCTCTCTTTCAAATCTGCCATCACCACCCCTCAAAATATTCTTGATCCCTCTGTCCTTGCAAACTACAGCCCCATCTCCAACCTCCCTTTCCTCTCCAAAGTCCTTGAACGTGTTGTCGCCTCCCAAATCCGTGCCCATCTTTCCCGGAACTCCACGCTTCAATCCCTCCAATCTGGTTTCCGCCCTGCCATTGTATCAAGACGGCTCTGATCAAAGCCACAAATTACATCCTTTGTGACTGTGACAAAGGTAAACTATCCCTTCTCGACCTGTCTGCAGCCTATCACGTGGTTGACCACTCTATCTTCCTCCCAATGCCTCTCCACCACCATTCACCTGGGTGGGACTGCACTCACCTGGTTCCATTGTTATCTAATTGTAGCCAGAGAATCACCTGCAACAGCTTCTCTTCCCGCTCTCGCATTATCTCTGGTGTCCCCCAAGGAATGATCCTTGACCCCCTCCTATTTCTCATCTATAGGCTGCCCCTTGGCAATATCATCCAAAAACAGTGTGTCAGTTTCCACATGTATACTGACGACACCCAGCTCTACCTCACCACCACTTCTCGCGACCCCTCCACGGTCTCTGCATTGACACACTGCTTGTCCGACATCCAGTACTGGATGAGCAGAAATGTTCTCCAATTAAATGTTGGGAAGACCAAAGCCATTGCCTTCAGGCCCCACTACAAACTGCGTCCCCTAGCCACTGACTCCATCCCTCTCCCTAGCATCTGTCTGAGGCTGAACCAGTCTGTTCGCAACCTTGGTGTCATATTTGACCCTGAAATGAGATTTCGACCACATGTCTGCAGCATAACTAAGACCGCCTACTTCCACCTCCGCAACATTGCCCGCCTCCGCCCTTGCCTCAGCTCATCTGTTGCTGAAACCCCCATCCATGCCTTTATTACCTCTAGACTGGAGTATTCCAACGCACTCCTGGTTGGCCTCCCACATTCTACCCTATGTAAACTTGAGGTCCTCCAAATCTCAGCTACCCGTATCCTAACTCGCACCAAGTCCCATTCACCCCTGTGCTCGCTGACCTACATTTGCTCCCGGTTAAGCAATGCCTTGATTTCAAAATTCTCATCTTGTTTTCAAATCCCTCCATTGCCTGGCCCCTCACTATCTCTGTAATCTCTTATAACACCCCTGTGAAGCACCATGGGCCTTTTACTACGTTAAAGGCGCCATATAAATATAAGTTCTTGTTCAAATTAGGAAGGAAAAATAATTCTGCAATGCTCTTTTTAAGTCTCTTGCTTTGCAGTGCTTAAAATAACTGATTTTTTCTGGATTTACCTGGGTTTTTGGGATCCAAATTACCACTGATTTCTTTTTCTCTCTATTTTTACACCTTAAAACACAAAAATCCCGAGTTTTTTTTTTAAATCGGCAATAAAGATTGACTTTAAAGATCCTTATTCATAGTCACTTAACTGCTCTGTTTACTATTAAATGTCATGCTAATCTTTACCAACTCAATGACTGTTGAAAGGCAAATTCTCAGAAAGCATTTAGAAGGTTTGTTCCGTACCTGGTACCAGATTCCAGAGATTGCTTTTAACTGCAACACTCAAGGGCAGAATTTTGTAGTTTTGCACCTACTTAACTAAACAAAGTTCATCAAAATGATTTTATTTTATTTAGCAACACATTCCTTCGAAAGAAACCTATTTTCTGATCGCTTCTAATCTAGTCAGAGGAAAACAAAGTGTGCATGTGTGTAAGGCTACGGATCAGTACTAGGATCAGTGGGCGAAGGCGGCAGTGGGCGAGAGGCGGGAGCAGCGTGGTGTCGGGAGGTCTATAAAGGCCCAGTGGGTATTTCTGAGGCGGCGGCAGTCGGCAAGAGGCGGGGCTTCGTGGCGTTGGTGAGGCCGACAAAAGGCCCAGCTTGTACAGCTCCAGCCGGGAGAAAAAGCAAAAAAGTAGAAAGAAATCAAAAGGTGACGTCACAGCCAAAGGGAGTAAGTAATTGGCTGGTGATTGGTGAGTAGCTTTTCTTTTTCTTTTTTATATCAGTAAGTGACCTGTTTACATTGTTGTCACCAAATTAAGTGTATCTAAGGGTTAAGTCATGGCAGGAGAGCTCGGTCACGTGATATGCTCCTTCTGTACCACGTGGGAACTTAGGGACACTTCCGGTGTTCCTGACGACTACGCGCGCGGGAAGTGTATCCGGCTCCAGCTCCTGACGGACCGCGTTGCTGAATTAGAGCTGAGGGTGGACTCACTCTGGAGCATCCACGATGCTGAGAATGATGTGAGCAGCACGTGGTGTGAGTTGGTCTTACCGCAGGTAAAGGGTCCACAGCCAGATGGGGAATGGAAGACCAGCAGGAAGAGCAGTGCAAGGAAGGTAGTGCAGGAGTCCCCTGCGGTCATCCCCCTACAAAACAGATACACCACTTTGAGTACTGTTGAGGGGGATGACTCATCAGGGGAGGGCAGCAGCAGCCAAGTTCATGGCACTGTGGTTGGCTCTGCTGCACAGGAGGGCAGGAAAAAGAGTGGGAGAGCGATAGTGATAGGGGATTCAATTGTAAGGGGAGTAGATAGGCGTTTCTGCGGCCGCAACCAAGACTCCAGGATGGTATGTTGACTCCCTGGTGCAAGGGTCAAGCTCTGAAAAGGGAGGGTGAACAGCCAGTTGTCGTGGTGCACATTGGTACCAACGATATAGGTAAAAAAAAAAGGGATGAGGTCCTACGAGGTAAATTTAAGAAGCTAGGAGCTAAATTAAAAAGTAGGACCTCAAAAGTAATAATCTGGGCATTGCTACCAGTGCCATGAGCTAGTCAGAGTAGGAATCGCAGAATAGCTCAGATGAGTACGTGGCTTGAGCAGTGGTGCAGCAGGGAGGGATTCAAATTCCTGGGGCATTGGAACCGGTTCTGGGGGAGGTGGGACCAGTACAAACCAGACGGTCTGCACCTAGGCAGGACCGGAACCAATGTCCTAGGGGGGAGTGTTTGCTAATGCTGTTGGGGAGGAGTTAAACTAATATGGCAGGGGGATGGGAACCAATGCAGGGAGACAGAGGGAAACAAAATGGGAGACAGAAGCAAAAGACAGAAAGGAGATAAGTAAAAGTGGAGGGCAGAGAAACCCAAGGCATAAAACAAAAAGGGCCACTGTACAGCAAAATTCTAAAGGGTCAAAGTGTAATAAAAAGGCAAACCTGAAAGCTCAGTGCCTCAATGGGAGGAGTACTCAGAACCGAGGAGAGGGCTCTGAGCTAGTTAGAGTGAGAGAGAGCTCAGATGAACAGCACCCCAAGAAAGAACGCAAAAGGCAGGAGGCAACAGAGCAGAGTAGCACTGGGGTAAGTGTAAACCACAAGGTGATAGGAAGGGACAATATGTATGAAAATAATGGTTTAAAAACCATTAAAACACACTACCTAAACGCACGCAGCATTCAAAATAAAGTAAATGAGTTGACGGCACAAATTACAAATGGGTATGATTTGGTGGCCATTACAGAAACATGGTTGCAGGGTGGCCAAGACTGGGAATTAAACATACAGGGGTATCTGACAATTTGGAAAGATAGACAAGAAGGGAAAGGAGGTGGGGTAGCTCTGTTAAAGGATGATATCAGGGCAGTTGTGAGATGATATTGGCTCTAATGAACAAAATGTTGAATCATTGTGGGTGGAGATTAGAGATAGTAAGGGGAAAAAGTCACTGGTGGATGTAGTTTATAAGCCCCCAAATAATAACCAAGGTGGGGCAGACAATAATTAAGGGAATAATGGAGGCATGTGAAAAAGGAACGGCAGTAATCATGGGGGATTTTAATCTACATATCGATTGGTCAAATCAAATGGGGTAGACTTGAGGAATTCATAGAATGCATACGGGATTGTTTCTTAGAACAGTATGTTACAGAACCTACAAGGGAGCAAGCGATCTTAGATCTGGTCCTGTGCAATGAGACAGGAATAATAAACGATCTCCTAGTAAAAGATCCTCTCGGAATGAGTGATCACAGTATGGTTGAATTTGTAATACAGATTGAGGGCGAGGAAGTAGTGTCTCAAACGAGCGTACTATGCTTAAACAAAGGGGACTACAGTGGGATGAGGGCAGAGTTGGCTAAAGTAGACTGGGAACACAGACTAAACGGTGGCACAATTGAGGAACAGTGGAGGACTTTTAAGGAGCTCTTTCATAGTGCTCAACAAAAATATATTCCAGTGAAAAAGAAGGGTGGTAAGAGAAGGGATAACCAGCCGTGGATAACCAAGGAAATAAAGGAGAGTATCAAATTAAAAACCAATGCATATAAGGTGGCCAAGGTTAGTGGGAAACTAGAAGATTGGTAAAATTTTAAACGACAGCAAAGAATGACTAAGAAAGCAATAAAGGGAAGATAGATTACGAATGTAAACTTGCGCAAAACATAACAGATAGTAAAAGCTTTTACCGATATATAAAACGGAAAAGAGTGACTAACGTAAATGTTGGTCCCTTAGATGAGAAGGGGGATTTAATAATGGGAAATGTGGAAATGGCTGAGACCTTAAACAATTATTTTGCTTCGGTCTTCACAGTGGAAGACACAAAAACCATACCAAAAATTGCTGGTCACGGGAATGTGGGAAGGGAGGATCTTGAGACAATCACTATCACTAGGGAGGTAGTGCTGGACAGGCTAATGGGACTCAAGGTAGACAAGTCCCCTGGTCCTGATGAAATGCATCCCAGGATATTAAAAGAGATGGCGGAAATTATAGCAGATGCATTCGTTATAATCTACCAAAATTCTTTGGACTCTGGGGAGGTACCAGCGGATTGGAAAGCAGCTAATGTAACGCCTGTTTAAAAAAGGGGGCAGACAAAAGGCAGGTAATTATAGGCCAGTTAGTTTAACTTCCGTAGTGGGGAAAATGCTTGAAGCTATCATTAAGGAAGAAATAGCGGGGCATCTGGATAGGAATAGTGCAATCAAGCAGACGCAACAGAGATTCATGAAGGGGAAATCATGTTTAACTAATTTACTGGAATTCTTGGATATAACGAGCATGGTGGATAGAGGTGTACCGATGGATGTGGTGTATTTAGATTTCCAAAAGGCATTCGATAAGGTGCCACACAAAAGGTTACTGCAGAAGATAAAGGTACACAGAGTCAGAGGAAATGTATTAGCATGGATAGAGAATTGGCTGGCTAACAGAAAGCAGAGAATCGGGATAAATGGGTCCTTTTCGGGTTGGAAATCAGTGGTTAGTGGTGTGCCACAGGGATCGGTGCAGGGATCACAACTGTTTACAATATACATAGATGACCTGGAAGAGGGGACAGAGTGTAGTGTAACAAAATTTGCAGATGACACAAAGATTAGTGGGAAAGCGGGTTGTGTAGAGGACACAGAGAGGCTGCAAAGCGATTTAGATAGGTTAAGAGAATGGGCTAAGGTTTGGCAAATGGAATACAATGTCGGAAAATGTGAGGTCATCCACCTTGGGGAAAAAAAAACAGTAAAAGGGAATATTATTTGAATGGGGAGAAATTACAACATGCTGCTGTGCAGAGGGACCTGGGGTCCTTGTGCATGAAACTCTTTTTGGAGTTCACCTGCAAAACAAAAAAACATTAAACCGTGCCACCCGACCTGGGTGACACACCAGACATTTACAAGGCCCTTTTTTCCTTTTTTTTGTTTTTTTTTGTGTTTTTCATTTTTTTTTTTTTTTTTTTGGGCACTAAAATCAAATTTTTCCTTTTTCCAGTGCCCCCTATAAAAGGAGAGGGGACACTAAAAGCACCGGCAATTAAAACAAATTAAACTTTAAAACGTAAAATCAAATTAAAATTTGGTTGCCGGGTGTGATGATGCACTCCAGTCCCTCCGGTGCCCACCTCTCGCGGAAGGCCGCGAGCGTACCGGTGGACACCGCGTGCTCCATCTCCAAGGACACCCTGGACCGGATGTAAGAGCGGAAGAGAGGCAGGCAGTCAGGTTGAACGACCCCCTCGACCGCCCGCTGCCTGGACCGGCTGATGGCACCCTTGGCCGTGCCCAGGAGCAGTCCTACGAGGAGGCCCTCGGACCTACCCGCTCCCCTCCGCACAGGGTGCCCAAAGATCAGGAGAGTGGGACTGAAGTGCAGCCAGAATTTCAGGAGCAGCCCCTTCAAATAATGGAACAGGGGCTGCAACCTTGTGCACTCAATAAAAACATGGAACACGGACTCCTCCAGACCGCAGAAATTGCAGGCGGCCTGGGAGTCCGTGAACCGGCTTAAAAATTTGTTGCACGGCACTGCTCCGTGCACCACCCTCCAGGCCAAGTCCCCGATGAATAGTGGGAGGACCCCTGCGTAGAGTGCCCTCCATCGGGGACCCCCGCCTCCTCCGGACGGCAAGATGGTACGCCATGGCGTGTCCGGACGGCCGGCGAGGATGGCAAAGTTGAGGGTGTGCAGGAGCAGCCCGTACAGGAAACCCCTCCGCGCGGTCCTTGTGCATGAAACTCTTTTGAGTTTACCTGCGAAAACATAAAACATTAAAGAGTGCCACCCGACCTGGGTGACACTCCAGACATTTACAAGGCCCTTTTTTCCCCCCTTTTTTTTGTTTTTTTTTGTGTTTTTCTTTTTTTGGTTTTTTTTTGGGCACTAAAATCACAATTTTTCCCCAGTGCCCCCTATAAAAGGGAAGGGGACACTAAAAGCACCGGCAATTAAAACAAATTAACTTTAAAACGTAAAATCAAATTAAAATTTGGTTGCCGGGCGTGATGATGCACTCCAGTCCCTCCGGTGCCCACCTCTCGCGGAAGGCCGCGAGCGTACCGGTGGACACCGCGTGCTCCATCTCCAAGGACACCCTGGACCGGATGTAAGAGCGGAAGAAAGGACGGCAGTCAGGTTGAACGACCCCCTCGACCGCCCGCTGCCTGGACCGGCTGATGGCACCCTTGGCCGTGCCCAGGAGCAGTCCTACGAGGAGGCCTTCGGACCTACCCGCTCCCCTCCGCACAGGGTGCCCAAAGATCAGGAGAGTGGGACTGAAGTGCAGCCAGAATTTCAGGAGCAGCCCCTTCAAATAGTGGAACAGGGGCTGCAACCTCGTGCATTCAATAAAAACATGGAACACGGACTCCTCCAGACCGCAGAAATTGCAGGCGGCCTGGGAGTCCGTGAACCGGCTTAAAAATTTGTTGCACGGCACTGCTCCGTGCACCACCCTCCAGGCCAAGTCCCCGATGAATAGTGGGAGGACCCCTGCATAGAGTGCCCTCCATCGGGGACCCCCGCCTCTTCCGGACGGCAAGATGGTACGCCATGGCGTGTCCGGACGGCCGGCGAGGATGGCAAAGTTGAGGGTGTGCAGGAGCAGCCCGTACAGGAAACCCCTCCGCGCGGTCCTTGTGCATGAAACTCTTTTGGGAGTTCACCTGCAAAACATAAAACATTAAACGGTGCCACCCGACCTGGGTGACACTCCAGACATTTACAAGGCCCATTTTTTTCCCCCTTTTTTGTGTTTTTTTTTTGTTTTTTCTTTTTTTTTGTTTTTTTTTTGGGCACTAAAATCACAATTTTTCCCCAGTGCCCCCTATAAAAGGGAAGGGGACACTAAAAGCACCGGCAATTAAAACAAATTAACTTTAAAACGTAAAATCAAATTAAAATTTGGTTGCCGGGCGTGATGATGCACTCCAGTCCCTCCGGTGCCCACCTCTCGCGGAAGGCCGCGAGCGTACCGGTGGACACCGCGTGCTCCATCTCCAAGGACACCCTGGACCGGATGTAAGAGCGGAAGAAAGGACGGCAGTCAGGTTGAACGACCCCCTCGACCGCCCGCTGCCTGGACCGGCTGATGGCACCCTTGGCCGTGCCCAGGAGCAGTCCTACGAGGAGGCCTTCGGACCTACCCGCTCCCCTCCGCACAGGGTGCCCAAAGATCAGGAGAGTGGGACTGAAGTGCAGCCAGAATTTCAGGAGCAGCCCCTTCAAATAGTGGAACAGGGGCTGCAACCTCGTGCATTCAATAAAAACATGGAACACGGACTCCTCCAGACCGCAGAAATTGCAGGCGGCCTGGGAGTCCGTGAACCGGCTTAAAAATTTGTTGCACGGCACTGCTCCGTGCACCACCCTCCAGGCCAAGTCCCCGATGAATAGTGGGAGGACCCCTGCATAGAGTGCCCTCCATCGGGGACCCCCGCCTCTTCCGGACGGCAAGATGGTACGCCATGGCGTGTCCGGACGGCCGGCGAGGATGGCAAAGTTGAGGGTGTGCAGGAGCAGCCCGTACAGGAAACCCCTCCGCGCGGTCCTTGTGCATGAATCCCAAAAAGTTAGTTTGCAGGTGCAGCAGGTAATCAGGAAGGTGAATGGAATGTTGGCCTTCATTGCGAGAGGGATGGAGTACAAAAGCAGAGAGGTCCTGCTGCAACTGTATAGGGTATTGGTGAGGCCGCACCTGGATTACTGCGTGCAGTTTTGGTCACCTTACTTAAAGGAAAGATATACTATCTTTGGAGGGGGTACAGAGACAATTCACTAGGCTGATTCCGGAGATGAGGGGGTTACCTTATGATAGATTGAGTAGACTGGGTCTTTACTCGTTGGACTTCAGAAGGATGAGGGGTAATCTTATAGAAACATTTAAAATAATGAAAGGGATAGACAAGATAGAGGCAGAGAGGTTGTTTCCACTGGTCGGGGAGACTAGAACTAGGGGGCACAGTCTCAAAATACGGGGGAGCCAATTTAAAACCGAGTTGAGAAGGAATTTCTTCTCCTAGAGGGTTGTGAATCTGTGGAATTCTCTGCCCAAGGAAGCAGTTGAGGCTAGCTCATTGAATGTATTCAAATCATAGATAGATAGATTTTTAACCAATAAGGGAATTAAGGGTTATGGGGAGCGGGCGGGTAAGTGGAGCTGAGTCCACGGCCAGATCAGCCATGGTCTTGTTGAATGGCGGAGCAGGCTCGAGGGGCTAGATGGCCTACTCCTGTTCCTAATTCTTAAGTTAAAAGTCAATTGGCACCACAAAGTTCCACTTTAATTTCCATTAATTAACAGTATTTTTTTTTTTTTTTTAAAGTTTCTTTTTGGCATTCTATGGGTGGAGACCTGCTGGAGTGATGTCCCCACATCTTTTCATTCCTTTTAACCTTCTTCCACCTATCTAATCAAATCTTGTATGTTGACATAGTTTTTGTCTCCTAACCCTAGAGGTGAGTTCCACAGCTCTGAAAATATTTCTCCTATTTGTTCTAAATCTTGCATTTAATCTCGAGTCCCCAGCCCCTTTGTTCTAGTGCCCTCAATTACTGGAACAAGTCTGCTTCTATCTACTTTGTCCAAGTCCTTCATAATTTTTTTAAACAAACATTTATTTCACAATCTGCATTGCTCTAATGAAGCAGCTACTGAACTGTGCTGAGCCTGTTGTTTATTACGAAGGCAGAAATCTTCAACACAAACATATGGGTAAGTGACAATGCAGTGATGCTGTGACAATGTCACAAAATGTCAGGATGTAACTGTATTGATAATACCTCCACATGGCAAGTCCCGAATTCTGCCCTCTTCAGCATCACGGATTATAATCGCTCAACCATTGGTGACCGTGCCTTGTTGCCTAGGCCCCCAGCTCTGGAAATCCCTGCCTAAATCTCTCTGCCTCTCTATCCTCCTTCAAGGCACTCCTTAAAACATACCTCTTTGACCAAACTTTTGGTCATCTGCGCTAATTTCTACTTTTGCGGCTTGGTGTCAAATGGTTTCTCGCATAATACTCCTGTGAAGCACCCTGGGACGTTTCACTATGTTAAAGGCGTTATATAAATACAAGTTGTTGTTGAATCAAAGTTGTGCTTACTTTGGTTGGGGGCAAGCTGGGTAGGGAAGAGTAAGCTTCTGCACAGGGAAAAAAAAAAAAGAAGAGGGCATTCCCGCAGGATTCCTGAACAACTCAACAGCCAAGCCACAGATGGAAGTGATAACACACGTTTGACGGTAATAATATGCAGGCTCTGGAGCTCGGAGAAGGTGGTACCAGAAGAGTTCATGATAAAAGGACCAGAGTGTAGTAACAAATCACTTAACTTTTCAACTAGAAAACCTCAATAAAGGAACAGAGAGACAAGGAGGCTTTTTAAACAGTGAATCAATTTTATTTCGCATAAGTTACTATCAAAATTTTTGATTACAAGAAATATACTCTAAATCGGTCAATTTAATTCACAAAACATGGTGATTTATGAAAAAACTGGCAGCTGTAGAAATCTGCAGTGATACAGATTGTATCAACAGACCTGGCATGTCTCTTACTACATTATAAAGCTTATGTAAAAATGAAAAGGCACAAATTAAACCATATTCCTGTAATAATGTCAAAAGTAAAGGCATGAGGACTTAATACAGAACTGAAAACCGCAGTGGCTGTTTTACACGGGGTTCAATGCACTGAGGTGGTACATGGATACATTTTTCTGCAAATAATTCTCCACAATAGCACAAAGTAAGAGGCTGGTAAGTGCCATGTTTTCAAACTCAATGTAAATATGAAACAGCACAGGTTGAATTTGGTATTCATTGCTTTACAAAAAAAACTACCACTCTCAGCAAGAGTCTAAGTTTCAGCTATTTTTGCTTCATAATCTACAACCAGTTTAAGACAAAGCAAAGTGACGGATTCAACAAGTTTCTTATAAAATTTTAATCTACGGACGTTACTCAAAACATACCCACAGAGAATCGTACATTTCATTTGGTTGTTGCAGTAAAGCATTTAAATGGTTAAATGCGTCACTCCTTCAATAGTCCAACTACTGTTCCTTTAGTGATGACAACAGGTCTCGTTCTTTAACTTGCTTTAGCATTGTGCAACTAAAAAGACTTGTATAATTTGACAAAAATATGGGATGTTATATATTAATGATTTTTTTCCCCCCCAATAGCTGACTAACCACATAGCATTTCTTAAAGATTACAGAACACTTTTAATTCATAAAAAGCTGACCGAGTTTTTTTTCCTCATTAATAATACTGATTACCTCAGTGTCTAAATCAAACCCTATGCAACACACCTTTAAATATTCCATTTGCAAGGGAGTCACCACTCAAACTATTGCTGTATTGAAATGACTATCGCATCATGTGCATCCCACACCTGCAGCTGCAAATGTTTTTCACTTTCTCACTTTTACAGAATTAAAAAATAAGACTTTCCAACTCCTCTCCCATTTTGAAGCAATGCTGTTAATATATAGAGACACACACACACACTATATTCTTTCCACCTCCACTGCACTTTGAACTTTGTGCAAGAGAAAGCACAAGAACATTTCCCTCCGCGTCATGCTGCCTTTCCTCGGCACCAGCAGCTCGAGGGGATGGTTTTGTTCTATGTATCTGGAGGCTGCAGTGGCTGATTTACCCGTTCGAGTGACATTCCACCGTTGATAGTAAATAGGAAATTTTAAAGGAAGCACTATGTACAACAGATATGAATGCAAAAGAACCTTTGATAACTTTACATTGTGCTGTTTTTGTTGGGAGGAAAAAAACCACATGAAACCTAAAGTTCTACAAAAAAGTATAAATTTCTGTTTCTGCAGATTATACAATACCCTTGCCGTCACCAGAGTATTTAGTTATTCTTTTCAGAAGGAATGGAAGCTTTATAGGAGAGAGCAAGGATTCAAATAGTGACCACTAAAATTTTAACAAATTGAGGTAACTTTGGATGAAAGTTAGCTCGGCTATGTACATAAATTCTACAATGATTTTTTTCTTCCTAAAACACTTATTTTGGAATTGAGCACAGTATACACTTTATAACTAGTTTAACAATTGCTAATATTGCAGTATTCTAGTTT
Organism: Pristiophorus japonicus; assembly: GCF_044704955.1. Classification (NCBI taxonomy): domain Eukaryota; kingdom Metazoa; phylum Chordata; class Chondrichthyes; family Pristiophoridae; genus Pristiophorus; species Pristiophorus japonicus. The sequence continues at coordinate 125,091,779 of NC_091992.1, read as the reverse complement.
CTACAAAGTGTCAACATTTAGCCAACTCCTGCAAATAGCCAGGTAATAAAATATTGTCTTATATGCTGATTAGTACAAAGTATATAATAAAAAAATACTAACTGCTAATTCTTAAACACATGCATAAATTACAAACACCATACAAATCCCTAACCAGACATCTGTAATTAAACAATTCCCTCCACATGATCCCTCAAATATAAAGCAGGGAACAGGATGGGCGGGATTTAAAAGTGGCATTTCCATAGCATCATGTGCAACTGATATATCTGTAACTTTAGTGACCATATTCAGACGGGTCATTTCTAGTCTAAAGACAGTTTTCATGCAGATGAAGTTTTAGATTTAGACATCTTTGGCATCTGTCGCCAGTAGCAAGTGTACAGTGTAAGAATCTTGCCGAGTCGGTGTTCAGTTCACTGTAGGGACTGATCTGTCATTTGTTTTGGTTGGTTTCAATTTGACATTTGCAACAGCTTCTCTGTGGAAGGGGGGAAAAGAGAGAAAAGCATATTAATGCAATGGGTTATTCAGAGGAATACAGGAGTGACACCATGACAGTACAGCTTGCAAGAGCTCATGGCACCTAGGAGTTACTTTGCTGTGAATACTGGGAACAAAAATTGGGCGTGATCTGTTCGGTCATATTCATATATAAAATGCCTTCCTGCAGCTGGCTGAGGTAACAATAAAATGCAATTCATTGAACTGCAAAATTTTGAAACCTGATTTCTGCAAGAATTTTTACCCAGTGCTGTATTAATGAGGATTACACTTTCCTCGTGTTTGTTTGAAGTTTTAGATTACTGACACAGCTTTATAGTTCATTTCTTCTGAAAGTCTTATTTTCTTGCCCTTTGTAGGCTGTCTAAGCTATATTTAAGTTCCATTACCCAGTGGATGGGCAGACATGCAGGACTGCTGCTCCCTGAACAACACAGCTCTGGATCTAGCTGCAAAATGTGCAAGAACTGCTGATTGCACCTTGTCCTTTGGGTTTCTGTCCCGCTCTGTATCTAGCCTCTGCTCCTGCTGCCTGGAACACTGCACTGGACCACACTTTCAGATCTTTCAGACCCACCATCACTTCAGGTTATATAGAAAACTTGAGAACTGGATAATTGATTCGTTTATACAAGGTTTCCTTTGGCAGATGGATTTCTGGTTTACTTGGAGATATTTCAATTCAAACTTTATTACTGTAGTACTGCTGCCCAATTTATATTTGTCTCAATACTCTGGGATTAGTATAATAATCAAACATAATTTAAAAACATAATTTACATGCTCAAAGTTTCAACAGGTTTTAACAATTAATCTGCAATTTAATTTGACTGTTTAAAAGAGATTTTGAAATTGAAAAGTGCAAACTGCTCGAACGAAAACTAAATGAATTCTTTGATGCTGATTCTGTGACAGGCACCAGCTGATTGTTAACATGAAGCCATACTGCAGGCTGCCATTATTGGCTGCACCATCTGTAATTGTCTGGGGCACATCTGCTCTTGCCGTGCTGAAATGGTAACACAACCGTAAGTGAGTTATTGGAACAAATCACATCAGCCAGTAAATCGCAAGCCACAGGGGGGTCAGCAGAGGGATTGTCAGCAATGAATCACAGAACCAAAGTGAGTCAATGCCCGGAGTCAAAGAAGCTAATGTGTGATTGGTGCAATAGCAAAGAGACCCAAAAGGTGAACAGTGATGAAGTGACGACAGAAAAACATCAGCTGATTTCCTAACGCAGTAAGCCGACAAAGGGAACAGAAACAAGTTATAATATAAATATGTACAAAATTTAAAAGTGGTTGGATAACCAATCTGAGACACAAAGCTTTATTGAGCCTACTTGGGGCACTATTCCTTTAATGGCCACTTGGACGTTGTGGACTAGCAGCATCAGCTTTGCTGGTTCTATTCCCAGTGCTGCTGCCTCTCCCACTCACTTGCTGGCCTCCATTTAGTGCTTTCTGTCAGCTCCAGATAGGATCCACTCGGTGGGGTGCTATATGTCAGTGAGGGGGTTCTACCTCAGCGGGGAGGAAAGCTGGTGGAGACCAGCCAATCCACATGAAATGCAGCTTCTGCCAATCAGTTGGAGAGTGGCACTAACCAACAAAACAGTGGAAAGTCTGGGGGAAGATAAGTGCTGGCACGCAGCACAGTCACCATGCCTTTAAAAGGAGACAGGATTGATTCTGGAGGTAATTGCCCTGGTAATAAAGTTCTGGCAATCTTAAAATTTTCATTCAAGAGAATTGAAGGAGCTGTTCCACGCCAGTTAGTATATTTGACTTACATTTTCAAAATAATGCAACAATATGACTTTTTTTTTGCCAGTATGAAACACAAACAGATGTAGCTCAGGACTGTGGAGAAAGTGAGACAGAACTTGCCCATTTGCGAAGCCACAGTGGGAAATGAGTGATCGTCACCAGTGACAGACAAGGTGATAAAAGTCAGACTGGCATATTGAAATGCCAAACTTACTAATCTAGAGGCCTTATATGTGGCAGAAGTTTAAATTCAAAACCTTGCAACCTCGGCATCAGAACTGCAATGAAAAAAATTCAGTTGGTTTGTACCTATAAGTGCGAAACTCCGGGAGGGAAATCAAACTACGCAATAATAAACTTACACAATATAATTAACATAAAGCAACATTTTAATCTACTTATGACCAATAGAGGAAGACTCTCTTTCCCACCCCCCCTCCCCAAATCAATGGCTCAGTAATATCCAGCAAATAGATAATCCACACAGATCACACTACAACTGGCTCCAGCACCCTCTTGGGTTGGGAAGAGGAACCCCAGCTAGTGCTGCTCACCATTCAGAGGGAAGGCTGCTGGTGTAGACTCGGGGGGGGGGGGGGGGGGGGGAGGACAGGACTGGGCTCTTCCTCGATGGTTCCAGTTGTGGAATAGCCTGCCAACATTCACCACCAAGGCTCCCAACCTCAGTAATGACCACAGGGCAACCGAAACCTGCGGAATCGAACCCCATCCGAAGGTCAACACCTTCAGGAAAGGAGGGGAGCCGGGGGGGGAAAAAAAAGGGAAAATATTCTAATATTTAAAATAAATGTAAAAATATCATTACACTATAACTAGCTTGAAAACAATGACAGATCAGAAACCCTGCTAATTTTACATAGCACTATTTAAATGCTATCCACGAACATGGCTAGTTTGAGCCATTCTTTCAGATGGAGATGGATCCCGCAACAGCGTGCGTTCAGGTCTCAGACTGGCTGCACAACACAATCAATTAAACAGATGTAACTCGGCATGATTGCTTTTTGTGTCCTGCTTCCTTTGCTTATGAAATTAATATATAAAAGCTTAATTTATGATTCAGTCTAACTATCATTTTTTGCATCAAAATTTAATTTAAAAAATCTTACTTCAAAGACATTCTTGAATGACTGAAATCCATGCCCTGGAAAGAATGAAATAAATTAGTATTACCAGAGGGGCCACTAGATGTCAGCATCAATGCTTACAATCAGTTACTATTCTGCTGCAAATACACATTATTACCAACTTTTATTAAATGATGAATCTGAACACATATTAACCACTTTGTGCTCAATATTGTGCACTGTCCCCCCCCTCCTCACCAGAGTTAGTAAATTTCCAGGGATGAATTTTTAAAGGAGTAACTAAGAAAGAAAGTGCATTTATATATCGTTCCTGCCCTCAGAGGGTCCCAAAGCACTTCATAGCCAATAAATTACTTTGAAGTGCAGTCAGTGTTGTAGTATAGGCAAACACAACAGCCAATTTGCACACAGCAAGACCCCTCAAACAGCAATGAGCTGAAGGACTGGTTAATCGGTTGTAGTTGAAGAATAAATGCTGTCCAGGACACAGAGAACACCCTGCTCTTCAAATAGTGCTAAGGGGCCTTTTACGCCAATCTGAGCAGGCAGGCAGGGCCTCAGCTCAACGTGCCTTCTGAAAGACGGCACTGCCGATAATGCATCACTCTCAGTGATGGGAGCTTAGAGTATGTACCTGGGTCCTATGGTGGGGCTTGAACCCACAACCTTCAGATTCCAAGGCGGCTGCCATTTCTTAGCTCACCATATTCTCAATATATGGAAGTGAAAAGAAAATCATATATGGTTGTAATTTTCCCACTGAGAACAAAGCTGGTGGGATATTAAAAGTTGTCTGCATCGGATTTATTATTAGTGAAATCTCCAGGAAAAACAAAAATCTTAATACACGTGCAGCGTCCCGAATCCGGAACCCTCAGGATCGAGGCCGCTCCGGATTTTGCGCTTTGCCGTATTTTGGAACGTCTTTGACGTCACGAATCCGGAAACACCCGAGCCCAGGTTCGGATTTCGGAACGTCAGAAAGGCCGGGGGGGGGGGGAAGATGCTCGTCGATGAGCTGTGCGGGTCGCTGGGTGGGGTCCCGTGGCCGAGGACCTGATTGGGTGGGGCCCCACCGCCGAGGATGAGTTCCTTGTCTGACCCGAGGTAGGTGGGGTCGGGCAGCCGAGGTAAAGGGGAGGGAGGGGGACCGGGGCGAAGTCGGGCTGGGGGGGGGGGGGGGGGGGGGGGGGGGGGGAGTCCGGATATCGGAACATTTTCCGGTTCCCAGACGACCCCGCCACGGATCGGCCCAGTGTCCGGATTCTGAAACATTCTGGATTCCGGAACTCCGGATTTGAGGTCGAACTTGTAACTGGAAATCTCTGGCAGAGTGCAAATCCCAATAGCTTAAGGCCAACTCTTCTGGACCAAACCATCTGGGAGAAAGGAGGGAAGAGGATGGAGATCCCTTCCTGCATCGTTTACAGGAGTCTCCACTGGTAAAATCAACCAGGGAAGAGCACTACCGCCATCGATGGACGGGACTGTGGAGCCTGCTGCACTACGGACAACACAGGAGAAATGAGAGATCAATATTACAGACATTTAAAAATGACGGCATTTATATAAACCTAGAGCCAAAACATTGATTGAAAAGGTTACTAATAGAACAGGTATTCACCACAATAACACTTAAAGTTGCTGCACAAAGTAGCTGACAACCAATAGATTCTCAAAATCATTCAATTTCTGCTCATTAGAAATGCAATGGCATGACCCTTTCAGGAAAGAAAACAGTTTCAGCACTAATTTATTTATAAATAACTCCTCTGGTCTTTGCATGTTCACTGAGCTAAAGGGGCAGGTTTGTCGCAGTCTCTGAGCAGAATATTAAGTTGTTTAAAGGTGTAACAAGCAGATGACCTAGAAACTTGGATTAAGGGAGTGTTTTGCAGTGTGAAGAGGCTCCACTGTGTGCGATTGCCATGTTGTAATTAAAACCCTGAGGTTCAGATTGAATCTCGTGAATTTGTTTGAAACGGAGTTATGAGCAACCTAATCTTCTGTTCGATTTGTTATCAGTGACTCAGTAGCTCTGCTGCGCTGATGAATATCATCGAGTTGCACCTACTTTACACAATTGGACTACTTAATCACTTGAAGACAGCACTGGTGTTTATAGTGCACTATTAAGATTTCAATGTTTTATATTGCTTTTTTTTGGAAAAAATAAGCTGCAAGAGCATATTTGTTAAGGAGGTTCAAATCATTGTGTGGTTTTAGTTATGTCTATGTCTATATTTGGCTGTCTTTGCTTATACAACAGTCAGTGAATTTCAAAGCAATTACTTTCACGTTAGATGACAAGATGCTGTATAAATGAAAGTCTTCATCTTTCAGAACCCTATTTCAGAGATATACTGTCAGATCAGTTGTTCTTTCCACCAGCTCATTATAAACTGCTCAATGTGTGCGTGCGTAACACACTTTCCACCATTGTTGTCCAGTCACAGATACAACGGCGTAAACATATAACGCTGATGTGAGATGCACGAGAACGGAAATTTTTTTTAGAAACTGTTCAGGCCAGTAGCTTGGCGATTATTAAAAAAAGTAGAACAGGGAGCATGCCTACTCAGTTGCTGTTGAGGCCTGCAGAGGGCGGGGATTTCAAATTTTAGATAGATTTTTGTTAGGTAAGGGTATTAAGGGTTACAAAACGAAGGCAGGTAGATGGAGTCAAGGTACAGATCAGCCATGATCTAACTGACTGGCGGAACAGGCTCGAGGGGCTGAATGGCCTACTCTTGTTCCTATATACAAAAGCCAAAATATTGTGGATGCTGGAATCTGAAATAAAAACAGAAAATGCTGGAAATCTCAGCGAGTCAGGCAGCGCCTGTCGAGAGAGAAAGAGATGCTGCCTGACCCGCTGAGATTTCCAGCATTTTCTGTTTTTATTCCTGTTCCTATATGTTGCCCACTTATCTCTACAAATTGAATTTGATGATCTTGTAAGGAAAATACAAAGCCTGAATTTAAGTCAAATAACGGGGTGAAAATGAACCTTGGCGGGAATACAAAATGGGCAGTAGTGAATCGACCGCACGTTGTACATCCCGCCTGAAGTCCATGGAAAGGAAAATGGGGGGGGGGGGGGGGGGGCTATAACGGATTGCTGATTCGCTACTGCCTGTTTTGTGCCCCACCAAAGTTGAACTTTACTTACAATAAGTGGTTTTAAATACCTGTGAGAAACCTGGCACTGCCACACTGTAGGGCCTGGGTTTGAAAGTGCTTGAGCTGGACACAGGATGAGCAGCCATTCTTAAAGGCGAGTTGTAGTCAGGCGGAGGAATGGAGAGATCCTCTTTCTGTAGAAGGTTGCCCGTGCTGCTGCTTTTCGCATGGCTCAAGCTATATGCAGCAAAAGATGCCAACATTAATACTGGAGAACAGACATGGATTGTACATGTTAAAACAAATGTATTCATCAACCAAGTGTATTGATGGCACTTTTCACAGTAGTCAGTGAGGAAAACCAATGTGCATAACATGTCTGGACCACATGGGGGCTAAATCAATGCCAAGTCTGATGCTGAGCATTCAAAAGCACATAGCCACCTCAAGAGACCTGTCGCAATGCAAATTGGATCTTTACTTTTATAATTAGATCAGTTATTAAATCTTCTACAATATCAGCTCTATACGGTTCTGACTAAAGAAGTGTTGAAATCAATCCCAGTTCAAATGTACACTACTTACAGGGGGAATTAATTAAACACTATTTGACCACCCCAACGGAAACATTTTCTTGCAGGTAACAGTTCCATATTTCTTGGTTAACTTTCCTAAAAATAAATCTACTTTATAAACTATTCTGATTCCACGAGAAGGATATTTTCCTCAGGCAGCTTCCCAAAGCATTCAGAAAAGAAAATGCACAACTAAAAATAGGGATGTTCAATTTGAAAATACAGGGTCTAAAATGACAGCTAATTAACGGGGCGAGGAGCTGATGCCAAGAGCAGAGATTCTAGGTATTCGGAGGTGTAAAGGACTGGAAGATGCACTGACAGAAGCAGCTTTCAGGTGCCCCCAGCTTGAAAAATGTTCTCTGCAAATCAGGATCAACACCCCAAGTTCAGAGTGTGTACGTCAAATATATTCACCCCAATGCCTCAGCATACCTAACTGATACTACGGGCATAAAAAGTATTTGTCTGAGCATTCGGGTACATTTTCCACAAATACTGTCTCGCCGATTTATGGGAATGTTTGTTTAAGAGGACTTCGAAGATGGAACGAAATCCAAGCTTAACCATTAGAGCAATGCCGATTTGCTTGCTGCTTGTTGACCAGACTGGGGAACCTAACACCAAGTTAAACTAGTTGATCAATCCAGCATTGAGAAAAATTTGGTAGATTGGCAAATCAAACATGACAAGCAGAGCAAAGTGATCTCAAAAATCACATGTCTGAAAATTTTGTCAGAAGATACAATTAGTCTACAATCACAGAATTTCATTTACTTCTCTCAGCTTTATTTAAAGATGTAGAAATAACTCTTGAATCCAGCCAAATTAACCCAATTCCCTCCCTGTCTCAACCTACTTGATTGAATTTGGAGCAAGAAGCCTGGGGACAGTTAACAGTCGACAAGGGTTACAGTACTTTCAATACCATGCAACTCCAAGAATTTAGTTCAACTCAACTTCAAGTAAATATATAAAGCACAAGAGATGTTCATTTATACACTGCCGAGTACAGCAAATCCGAGCTCAGTTCAAGCAATCAAACAAAATGGACAGATTCGCAAGTCAGCAGGAGTAGAGGAACAGGCTTGGCACCAAGACAGAAGATGATATTGGTCCAAAAATCGATCTAAAATTATAGGGCAAGCTGGATGTGTAGAACAGCATTCACCTGCTTCTAGATCCTTTATCTTGTACTTCACGGATATTCAGCAACATAGGTCTTTTAAAAAACATTTCCAAAATGTTTTCATCAAGGGGGGGGGGGGGGGGGGGAGGAAACAGAATTATAAGGCAATTGTTCTTACAGGAAAGAATTTCAGGAACAAATTTCCACAAAAGAAATGGCTTTGAAAGGTGGGTGTAGGACCGGAGATGGTGGTTCTAAAACAGTTAGTGAAGCATCGGAGATTAAATAGCTTGAAACAGGGGATCTGGCACTTCAGAAGCAACCATGTTAATGATAGATAATTTTTTGCAAAATCCAGTGCACAAATGGCATGACCTGTAAAGCTGGGTGGATGCAACTCATGGCGTGACTGTGTATTTGGCAGATGGCAGAAAAGTTGCAGATGTAACCAGTAAACCAGATTTTATGACTGTGGTTCTGGAATACGAATGCAAAATTTAGCTGAACAGATCAATACAGTCATTGATAATTATTTAGGTTGAAAGGAAATATCTTGGTTTATTTTCTCCACTGTCATCGAGTCAAAACACATTTCTACTTTATCTCCTACTTGATGGGGCAGCAGCAGTATAAAAATTGTGCAAGATAGGACATAATAATTGCAACACTAAATCTTTTTTTTTTAAAAACAAACACATTCTAGAACAGCTATACAGACTGATTAACTTGAACAGAGACAGTAGGAGTTATTGGATAACCTTTCGCAAACAGGATAGTTTCTCTCCCTTACAAGTCTTAAGCTTGTCTTTTGCAGTATTAGCAATACAGAGCAGTAACTGAGCCAGACCAAGTTGGGGGCAGGGCTGAAACGGAAGATTAAATTATTCATCGAATCAGTACCATTGTCTGAAACAACAGGTAAAGTGAGCTGTTGCAATTAACAAGTGTAAGTGTAAAGCTTCATCACCAGTACCAGTATAACCGTGAATCTGAGCTATCAGTTAATGTTGGCATGGTGCACTGGTGCTGTGCTGTGCCATGGAGAGGTCAGGTACAAGTGACATGTGTGATGGCCCACCCAGAGGCTCAGCAGCACACAAACAGAAGTGGCCTTACAACCACGTCTTTTCATTTTCTCCATAATGCCAGCCATCCTTGGCCATTGCTTTTGTGCTCCTCAAAGTGGCTCATTACAGAATGGCACTGGTAAAGAAGTTGAAGTAGGAAGCCTGCTGGGCGCCTCAGTGAGCCAATCAATGTTGCAAAGTATGGGTGAGGAGCAGGCACCAGCAAAAACCTACGTCAGAGTGGGCAAGGGGGGAAATCCACACATCTTCAAAAATATTATTTTTAAATAGCCACTTACTTGTGCAATATGCCATTTATTCCACCCTGCATTACACGAGTGTAAGAGAAGGGAAACCATCCTCTCCTAGAAACAGAATGATAACATTATTGGGTCATATAATCTTGTATTGAATAAAAATGTCAGGTGTCCCTAATGTCAGCAAGAGGTAGTCAAGTTGGTTATGCCACATAAGGGTTCAGTCGCATAGTGGTTCTGTTCCTGCACTGGTAATCCAGAGGCCTGGACTAATGATCCAGAGACACAAGTTCAAATCCCACCAAGGCAGCTGGGGAATTTAAATTCAGTGAATTAAATAAAAATGGAATAAAAAGCTAGAATCTATTATGGTGACCATGAAACTACCGGATTGTTAGAAATACCCATCTGCTTCACTAATGTCCTGTAGGGACGGAAATCTGTCGTCTTTATCTGGTCTGGCCTATATGTGGCTCCAGTCCCACAGCAATGTGGTTGATTCTTAAATGCCCTAAGCAAGCCACCTGGTTGTATCAAACCGTTACAAAGTAGTACAACAGCACTGTGGGAGTACCTTCACCACAAACGGACTGCAGCGGCTCACCACCACCTTCCCGCGGGCAATTCGGGATGGGCAATAAATGCTGGCCTTACCAGCGACGCCCAGTATTCCGTGAATGAAAATACAATGCTACATAAAGATGAAAGGTGCCGGAAGAAAATATTTATGCACAGTAGCAAGGATACTTACAATCGTGTCTTTTCATTTTCTCCATAATGCCAGCCATCCTTGGCCTCAGGAACCAACAATGTGATGACATCGCCTTCCGTGAAGCTCAGCAGCGTGCTGTTGGCTCCTGCCTGATGTGAAAAAATAGCTTGTACTTTGATCCTTCCGTTCTTTTCTAGTCCAGCAGCCATTGAGCTGGATCTGGGTAAAGTCCTGTTCTCAGCTGAATAGTAAGAAAAGGTGGTCACATATGGTACAAAGCAAGGAACATATATCTCTTATTTGTTAAACCTTATTCACACTGTTTTCCATTTTCTCCCTGGCAGAAGAATAAATTTTTTTTTAAACTCAAAATGTATTTATTGCTCATCGCTAGTGGGTCTTTTTTCCAACTGGATGGCTTTCTAGGGACATTAAGAGTAGTAATGTGGGACTGCAGTCATGTGTAGGCCAGACCCAGAGAGGGAGACAGGTTCCCTTGAAAGGGAATTAGTGAAGCAGTTAGATTTTTATGACAATCCCACTGCTTTCAATGGCTGGGGCCATCTGGTGAATGACCAGATTTATTGGATTCAATTTCACGTCGATAGTGGGATTTGAAGATCTCTGGGTTAGCAGTGCCATAAACAGAGGGGTGCTCTGGAATTACAGCATTTCCCCCTCCCCATGCCCCAAATTCATTAATGGCCAGGAACCAGGAGAGCAAATGGACCAGTAAATAAAAGGGAGAGAAAGGGTCCACCATCTAAGGCAACAAGCCATCTTCTCATACATTGGAACCTGTGCCAGTGACAGTTCTGGTATATAAAACCAGTCAGCAGCAAACCTACTACTTGGAGTGTAGTGAAAACAAACTAATGCAGTTGCAGAAGTGCAGATGTCTTTAATCCATATTTAATACTACATTTACGACTTTAGAAAAGAAACAGCGCTACTAATGCGATCATTCGCTTTCCAAACAGCAGCCCTAGCATTGTGCCATGTACAAACATTACAGCATGGCATCTGTTTTGACGACATCTCCACCCATACCAGCAATGCACAAGAAACTTTTGTTGAGCGCAAAGCAAACTGCATTATTAAATGAGTATCTCTGCTGCAATCCTATGGCATGAGGTACTGGCCTGCTTGTCACTTCTAGGATAAACAGGTATTTTATTTACTAGCTAAATTATTTACCAGATATACATTGGGCGGTCTTTTGGTGAAAAATAGATAGCGCAGTATCAGACAACGTCCAGAAATTGTGTCATACTGGATGGTCAGCTATTGGAAAACAGTGACTTCAACATGACCACACCACAGTACAGCGTAATGGAATCAAGTGCAGTTATTCACAGAATTGACAGGACCTAAAAGTTTACAGTCGTGAGTGGATATGAAATATTAATACATTAGTTGGGGACAGTCTTGTCAGTAAGTAGGAATGCAACGATCACAAGACTACCTCAACTATTAAAGTGATAGTCATTTGCTGTCCCTGTCGATTAAGGAGGGCAAGGGTTAAGTACATTTCACAGCCACTTTGCATCAAGTCCACACCCAGTTAAATACTGGTTTATGACTGAAGAAACATACAAGTCAGCCGCAGGACTGGTTATACCTCTTGTATTTGAGTGCCATATATATATATATAGTTGCTTAACTATCTGTTCCCATTACTACTAGTCAATGCCTAGATTAATGGCCACTCACCTAACAAAGGACTGGCTTTCAACGGCATTGCTTTGCGTGTGGGCAATGTGTTGGAGTAGACATCAATTGGTTGTTTTGGAAGTTGGGGTGGTGAAGGAGGCTTTGGTTTGACATCTGGCCGGCCAGGGTGTTGATAGTCCACATGATGTGAATTTGAGAGATCACCATTAGGCACTAATGAAATGTCCTGGCTCATTATGCGCTGAAATGGAAACAGAAAAAAAAAAAATCATTTCTCTGTATCTAACCGTTTGTGGAAATAAAAATCGGCTTTTCTGAAATATGAGGTGCATATACTGCAGTCGCTGTCCCTGCAGTCGCACATGGCCAACATTAGTAGTGTTCCATTATTTCGGCGCTGTACAACATTTGTAATCATCAGCCTTCAAGATTTTCCCCTCAGTGATAATTCTGCTTATGTGTCAAATGCAATAGGCGCTAGGTGGAGTGAAAAACTTTCTCTGACTGGTTGATCTTTCGTTACCAGTGACCAAATAATCAGAAGGTTCAGCATGGATTTTAGTCTTACAGATCCAGTTCATGTTAAGATAACTTACTGTTAACAAGTTATGCAAGTCCTTTGGCAGGTTTCCTTTATTGTGACATCACCATCAAACCGTGTGTAATTAAAAACGCATTTGTTCTACTATCTCCATTATTTTAGCAGCATTACAAAATTCATACTGAGGGGCTTTTACTAATTATAGAAATTACAGCGCGGAAACTGGCCATTCAGTGCAACTAGTCAGTACGAGTTATTGTTTATCCTCCACACCAGTAGTTGTCTAACCCCATGTGCTCTCTTCCAATATCCCTTTTCCTTCAACTACCTTGCTAACCTAATCTTAAATGTTGATATGGTTTCTGTTTCAATCATTAACTTTAGTGGTGCACTGCATATCTCACAACCCTCTTTTAAAAAAAAAAGGTTTCTGCTGCTCTGTGTCCTAAATCTCTTGCATTTAATTTTATATCTATGTTCCTTTGTTCTAGACCACTCAACCACTGGAAACAATCTGTACCTACTCTGTCCCATCGCTTCATAGTTTTAAACACCTTTATCAAATCACCTCAATCTCCTCGGTGCTAATCAAAACAGACAATTTTTCAAGTCCTTCTTCATATTTGTATTTCCATATACTAGACCGCATCCTAATAGATTTGTGCTGTATGCTCCATAGCACCTCAACATCCTTCCCGTAGTGTGGAGCCCAAAACTGCACACAGCATTCCAATTGTAATGTTACCATGGTTCTAAACAGATTCACCTCTACACTTGGTATTGTGTTCTTCTTCACCTATGAAGTTGAATCTAAAACTAAACTGGCTTACTATTATTTAATAATTGTTTACATAGGAAGGAGCATACAGAATGAATGGAACTCAATTCTTTATACAAGAATGAGAATGAAGCCAAGTTGGTCATATTAAAATGATTTGGAGCCCAAAAATTAGTGAATCTAAGGGATATCACAACATTAGTTCTCTACAAATAGTTTTGCATTGCTTATTGTACCAGGGATGTTGGTCATTATAATAATGAGTCAACCACAACGTGATCAGCAGTTATTCTACAATATACTCTCACTGCCCATCAGCTAATTGCAAAACACTAACTAGGTGTTATGGACATGCAATTAGACAGTAATTAGCTCTACTTAATTCAAAAAATGTTTGGTCAGATTTTCATCGGCATTAAAACATAAATGTTATTAAATAACTCAAATTTAGTGGCGGACAAAGAAAGGACATGGTTGTCTCCTCTAAGTAACCTTCGATACGCAATATGGCTAAACAAAATCCAACTACTTATTAAATCTAAAGACATTTTCAGAATACCAAAGCACTGAAAGAGCAATATCAGCTAACATAAATTAAGACAAAAACTAGTTAAATCTTGAAAGAAATCAACAAATACAAGTACTGCTGCTGAAATGGGTACAAAGATTTTCAATTATAGTGTTGAGTAACTGGTCTGTCTGTTCCAGTCTTACTGGGGCGAGATCAATGGAAATCACTGTTTAGATGGACAGTGAGTGACGACTTCAATTCATGCTCACATTAGGATTTAAAAAAATGTATGCATGAAGTGTATCTTGTGTGGATTAATAACTTTGCTGCAAATCCTCTTGCAGAGTGTATAGCACCATACAATTACTTCCAGATAGGTTTAGGTCACAAATTGCTTGACATCTGCTGTCATTGCTACTCAATGATTAGCTGCTGGGAGGCATCATTCAAGTAGGATGACATCAGTTATTTCTCTTCCTACAGTGATAAAGAAGCACTTGATAATAACATTGTTGGGCTAGGCCAACTAAAAACTGACACGGCTTACCAACCAAGGCTAGGGAGTTCAAATAAAAGACAGATCATAATCTTCTGTTCAGACGTGAAGTCTTCTATTATTAAATCTATAAGATTCCCTACATCCATAAGGACACAAGGCAGCAATGGTGAAGGGATGAATGATGCACCTAGGTATCGGTTATTTAAGTCAAGGTTCAAACTGAGCACAGACCATTATTGGAGCTGCACTAAATTTCTATATATAGCTTAAACAGTGGAGCCCTATTCAATTGTACACAAAGCCTTTTTCGTGGAAATCCGTACAATACGTCTACAGATTGACATTGGTGCAATTCCATGAAAGATTTGAAGAAATGCAACACCAGTTAAATCCATTTGGAAATGATCCAAACAGTTTTTTTTTAATAATAGGAATTACTTTTTAAAAATTCATTCATGGGACGTGAGCATCGCTGGCAATAATGATTGCGCCTAACTACTAATAGTAGATAACTATGCATACATGAATACACCTATTTGTATCTCATAAAATAATTAACTTTAGATTCATCTTAAACAATGCCACATTCTAAAAAAATTATACAATAAAAAACCCGATGGCTAACAACACCTCAAGCAGAATCCAATATTTAAACTGGCATCATTATGCTACTTGAGTAACTCCTTTTCATTGTTTCAAATTTGTGTGTCTCTGAAGTCAAGGGAGCTCATTTCTCAGCTGCACTCAATTAGACTATGTCTTGGCTCCACACACTGCAATATAATAAAAGGCATGACCAGATGGAAACTTTATCTCAGTGTATCATTTCAACACCAAGAGTTTTTTTTTTTAAAAAGTAAAATGCTGCAGATGCAGGAATTCTGAAAACAGAAACAGAAAAAGCTGGAACTACTTAAGCAAGTCAGGCAGCATCGGTGGAGAAATAGAAGTCAGTCAGTCGGTATCTCAGGTCCAAAGACCCTTACGCAGAAGAAAGGGTCTTTTTAGATTCCTACAACTTAAGTTTCTCTTTTTATCATCCTGTATTAAGCACAGTCTAACAGGGCAAATCCAGTAGAGCCGACATATCGCATTATCCTCACCAAGGACCCAAGTCTCTCTCTCGCTCCCATCCACCACAGTTAAAACGACGCACCTCTGTTTTCTACATTAAAAACGGCGCAGAAAACTTACCTCGGAATTCTCCCCGCTCCTTGGAACGTTGCAGGCCTTAGTGTGGCGCATCAGAAGCAGTGGGGGGCGGAGCCAGGTCCCGGCGCTGAAAACAGTGCCAGGACCCGGCGCTGAAAACAGTGCCAGGATCTCTGCACATGCACTCTAGTGTGCGCGCGCATGTGCAACAGCTCCTCGCCCCCACAATCGCTGCGTGTACTCTGCAGGCTGTGTGGGAGGGGCTCGAAGCATGGTGCCCCGAGCCCTGGCCGAATGGGCTCCCTCATAGGCAGCCAGATTAGCTATCAGAATATCTGTATTTGTAAGTAAAATTGAAATTATGTTGACATATTGCAAGTACTTGAGTGTTGGCCATTACGGTGTTTTATCAGCATGCTGGCAGAAATCCTCTGGCACAGTTGCGAGCGTACGTAGTTCTTGAATGTGCATAATTTTGTCTAACAAATGCTCAGTCCAAAATAAAACCCCAAAATCAAGCAAGTCATAATGTTGGGTTATAATATTTTCAGATAATTGATGAGTTAAGAATGGAATTTGAATAAAACTAATCTAGATCATAAATATGTAAATCTCTCTCAACGGCTTCACATTTAAGATGAAAAGTTACATTGCTCTGGATAAATTAAATTCCCCTCCTCATGAACATTTTTTTTTAACATTACAAACCAGAAGCTGCATCCGCTCAAACAGCAAATATTTAAAAAAAACAAAGCTTTATAATTAGATCTTGGGAGGTAGTGTAAGCCAAATCCAACAGCAAAGCCTGTCAGACTGGAACTAAAGACCAAAACAACAAAGAGATTTAGAGTATAAAATTCTAAAAAAAAGTTTAAGTGTCAAAACATTCTTGTAACCTTTTGATAAAGGTGCCTTTGTTGGTACAAGAATACCATATCAAAACATTCTGCAAGGAAATAAAATCTGCTGCTTCAGTGGATAGAATAAACCTGCTCATCAAAATGTCCTTTGGAAAACTCTTATTTACAGGACTTGCTATAATGTATTTGCTAGTTTACCAATCCATTTTTAATCTAGTTGTTTAATGCTTTGTAAGTCTTGGTGCTAGGTGCAGGTCCTCTCAGCTTCCTTGTATTTTTTTTTATTTGTTACTGAATACTTATTTTTGTGCTTTGTTTAGTGTTTGTTGCTTTAAATGTACTGCTTTGTTTAGTGCTTGGTGCTTTAAATGTACTTATGATTCTTTAATGTTGTTGTGAAGGTGTTTAGTGCTTTGCAAGGTTCTCTCACTTCCCTCCCGCCCCCACCTCCCTTATCTCTGGCTACCTGCTTTGATTTCTTAACACACCGCAAGATTTTTCTGTGCAGCCACAAGTGGCCACATACGCTGGCTTAAGTTAGTTTGGAGTAACTTTTAGCTGGCTAAACTTGCTTAAATGGCCAAAAAATAGAAGTAAGTGGCTGATAATGCCCCCTTTTGGAAAAAAAAACTAAAAAAACCTAACTCACTGACACTGGAGCAAATTAAATGGGCAGGATTGCGATTTAAGATACTCCAAAAAAAATCTAGTTGCTTCAAAAAAAAAACGGAGCAACTCCTGGGGAAACTTGCGCCCCCAAATAACTATCCCATTCTGTATTGCAAGTATGATCTGAAAGTTTCAGAGCTACCAAAGCATTTTAAAATTGTTTTTCTTTCCTACACACCCCTGTACAAAAGGTACACTTATTTCCCACATTTGAGAAATCAGAAACCCTCATCCATGCCTAGACTTGACTACTCCAATGCACACCTGGTTGGCCTCCCACCTTCTACCCTACGTAAACTAGAGGTGATCCAAAACTCGGCTGCCCGTGCCCTAACTCGTACCAAGTCTTGCTTACCCATCACCCCTTGGCTCAATGAGCTACACTGGCTCCCAGTTAAGCAAAGTCTCGATTTCAAAATTTTCATCCTGGTTTTCAAATCCCTCTATAGCCCCGCCCAAACTCTAATCTCCTTCCCCAAAACCCACCCCCACCCCCGAGATATCTGCTCTCTTGGAGCATCCAGGATTATAATTACTCAACCATCGGAGGCCGTGCCTGCTGTTGCCGAAGCCCCAAGCTCTGGAACTCCCTGCCTAAACACCTCTACTTCTCTTTCCTCCTTCAAGATGCTCCTTAAAACCTACCTCTTTGACCAAGCTTTTGGTCACCTGCCCTAATTTTTTCTTAGGTGGTTCGGTTTAAAAATTATTTGTTTCATAATACTCCTGTGAAGCACCTTGGGACACTTCATTATGTTAAAGGTGTTACATAAATACCAGTTGTTGTTGTTGTTGAAAATAGGGTGACTAAGACAACTCTATAGCTCAGTGATACAAACCCACCTTGAGGACTTTCCTGAGCTCAGTATTAAAAATGCGCTCATTTAACAAGCTCCTCAACATGGTCACCTATTTCATCCACGATTAAACAAATGCCTCAGAATAATTCAAATCAGTTGCTGAAGTTGTCAACCAAACCACTGGGGCATCATCTGCTCCCCAGGAATGGGAAAGGAGATATTGGCTCATGGACGAGAACTTCTAACCAATTCCCAGAAGATAATCTGCCAAAAGCCAAGCTGCAGCAGCAGGCTCCTAGCTGCAAGATAATGGGGTAAAGGCTAGTAGTAGCTTATTAAGAGAACTGAAGAGAAAAAGGGAATCAATACATTTAAGCAAGTCGATGCACAGAATGATAGGCACGGAAGTATAAAGTTGATTTGCACTTGGATACATATGTATTGCGATAGTGTCGAAACTGAAGACTAAATGACACCTCTCTCGTGATCAGTGAGTAAGAAACCAACAGCGTTTTGCTTACCTTTAGAGATTGGTATTTATTCACTACAGGTATTTAAAATGGCAGTGTGTACAACTGTCAGTTGCAATACAGAAATGATCTGTAACAACATTTCACAATTCTCCTTTTATATAGGTGTAATACCACTTGTCAGGACTTCATAAGTAGCGACAATATAGGATTACTACAGGAGATTAGTCTGTATTTAGCTTAATTATATGCAAGTTGTCAGGCCCAAGCCCATGCTCTTGTTCCTGTCTGATCAGAGACCAAGCAAAACCTCTGGGAGAAACTCCAACTGTCTGGGAACAAACCTGCAACCAATTTCAGGGAGGAAAAAAAAAACTCATGGGGAAACCGATCCATAAGGAGATCAAACAAGCGGCGGAAGATCCTGTTTCTCATTATGTGCAAAACAAACATCCAACCCATACCCCCTCTCCCTTGCTGATATGCCACGTCGTGAGTGGGAAGTGGGAAGAGATGGACAAATCCCCTGCAAAACTTTATCATATCTGCTTCAACATGAACATCTTGTTGACTAGATGAGAGTCATTTCCCCCCCCCCCCCCCAGGAACAATGACACATTAGCACAAGTTGCAGTGTAGTTGAAAACTAGTAAAATAAACAATTTGGACTATGGCAGGCAGAACAGGGCAGCCCTCGAGCAGAGAAACATTTATAGCACTCAAAAAATTTGTCCATGCATAAAAATGGAGTAAAATTTTCAGCTTTTAAAAAAAAAGAAAACCATTTCAAATAAGAGACTTTGAAGACTAAAACATTGACAAACTCAGCGATACTTACAGACCCATGACCCAATCCACCTCCACCAACAAAGGGTGCAAGTTCCGGTGGTACGGGTAGAGGTTTAGCACCAGGAATGGGGTCGGATATAATCAGCCCTGATTTGGTGGTAGCAACGGGCTCAGAGACGAGGGTTCCTCCACTGCCTGAAGACAGCTGCTGCACCAATGTCATTGCACGGTCAGGAATTTTGGATGGATCGCTACAGGACTGTTGCCAGCCAGGAAGCTTCTGTGTTACCATATCCTTGCCCTGTAAATGAAAAACAATTGAGTGATTACTTCAGATGAATCCACAGAGTAGAACACTTTAAGGGTCTTAATTTAGTCGATTTTGGAGGAGACTAGAGGGACCAAATGGCCTCCTGCTGTGCTGTAAATTTCTGCTTCTATGACAAAAATTTAAAGGTGAAGAAAATTCACACAATTTGACATGAATATTAAAAATTGAGGAAAAAGGTGGAGAAAAAAGTAAAATTTAAATCTGATTGTATTTCAATGGTATAACTCCCATCAGTGTTTCTGCAAAATTTGATTGCCTTAATTTCCCACAGCCTCCCTTTGTGCACAGCTACTGACTCTGTACTGTGCTTCGCAGACATATGGAGTCAGCTGAATGATCTCCAATTGCCCAAGCACTTGAGACTTACAGCTTTGAAGATGCAACCCTTTTTAATACAAGGTGCACAAAGCAGATGTCCTGTAAACTTACCTAATTGCTAGGGTAATTTCAGTCAACGTGCCAAATCTATTCAAACAAATAAAACAAACACAGTTCCACGAATGGTACGTTAAACAAAATTGCTCTTTACTATATAGTCTTAACAATATGGAGCTTTTGCTTGCCTAATTCAGCTGCCAAGGCCCTAAGCGTTGGAATTCCTTTCCTAAACCTCTCTGCCTCTCTCTTCTTTAAGATGCTCCTTAAAACCTACCTCTTTGATCAAGCTTTTGGTCATCTGCCTTAATTTCTCCTTACGAGGCTCGTAATATGATGTAATTGGGATTACGGAGACATGGCTCCAGGGTGACCAAGGTTGGGAACTCAACATCCAAGGGTATTCAATATTCAGGAAGGATAGACAGAAAGAAAAAGGAGGTGGAGTAGTATTGCAAGTTAAAGAGAAATTAACACAATAGTAAGGAAGGACATTAGCTTGGATGACATGGAATCTGTATGGGTAGAGCTGCGGAACACCAAAGGGCAGAAAACGCTAGTGGGAGTTGTGTACAGACCACCAAACAGTAGTAGTGAAGTTGGGGATGGCATCAAACAGGAAATTAGGGATGCGTGCAATAAAGATACAGCAGTTATCATGGGTGACTTTAATCTACATAGATTGGGCTAACCAAACTGGTAGCAATACGATGGAGGAGGATTTCCTGGAGTGTATAACGGATGGTTTTCTAGACCAATATGTCGAGGAACCAACTAGAGAGATAGCCATCCTAGACTGGGTGTTATGTAATGAGAAAGGATTAATTAGCAATCTTGTTGTGCGAGGTCCCTTGGGGGAAGAGTGACCATAATATGGTGGAATTCATCATTAAGATGGAGTGACAGTTCATTGAGACTAGGGTCCTGAACTTAAAGGTAACTTCGATGGTATGAGACGTGAATTGGATAAGATAGACTGGCGAATAATAAAGGGCTGACGGTGAATAGGCAATGGCAAACATTTAAAAGATCACATGGATGAATTACAACAATTGTACATCCCTGTCTGGCATTAAAATAAAACAGGAAAGGTGGCTCAACCGTGGCTAACAAGGGAAATTAGGGATAGTGTTAAATCCAAGAATGAGGCATATAAATTGGCCAGTAAAAGCAGCAAACCTGAGGACTGGGAGAAATTCAGAATTCAGCAGAGGAGGACTAAGGGTTTAATTAGGAGGAGGAAAAGAGTGTATGAGAGTAAGCTTGCAGGGAACATAAAAACTGACTGCAAAAGCTTCGATAGATATGTGAGGAGAAAAAGATTAGTGAAGACAAATGTAGGTCCCCTGCAGTCAGAATCAGGTGAATTTATAATGGGGAACAAAGAAATGGCAGACCAACTGAAAAAATACTTTGGTTCTGACTTCACTAAGGAAGACACAAATAACCTTCCAGAAAGACTAGGGGTCCGAGGGTCTAGCAAGGAGGAACTGAAGTGTAAAGTCCTGTCCCCTCAGTACAGATTCACACGAGGCATGTAGTGAAGTCAAGGTCACTCTGGACCTGCACCTTTATTTCACAGCTCTGGAATGCTGCACTTGCCTGAGACCTGTCCTTATATACCTATCTCTTGCAAGTGCACCCCTGGTGGTAAGGTATGCTGGTGGTTACAGGTCATATCTTATTAGTCATGTATAGCATGTTAGGATACAGTTATATATAATAATGTAAGATACATGACATGAAGGAAATCCTTATTAGTCAGGAAACTGTGTTCAGGGAATTGTAGGCTGATAAACCCCCAGGGCCGGATAGTCTGCATCCCAGAGTACTTAAGGAAATGGCCCTAGAAATAGTGGATGCATTATTGGTAGTCATTTTTCAACATTCTATAGTCTCTGGATCAGTTCCTATGGATTGGAGGGTAGCTAATGTAACCCCACTTTTTAAAAAAAAGGAGGGAGAGAGAAAACAGGGAATTATAGACCGGTTAGCCTGACATCGGTAGTGGGGAAAATGTTGGAATCAATTATTAAAGATGTAATAGCAGCACTTTTGGAAAGCAGTGACAGGATCGGTCCAAGTCAGCATGGATTTATGAAAGGGAAATCATGCTCGACAAATCTTCTGGAATTTTTTGAGGATGTAACTAGTAGAGTGGATAAGGGAGAACCAGTGGATATGGTGTATTTGGACTTTCAAAAGGCTTTTGACAAGGTCCCACACAAGAGATTAGTGTGCAAAATTAAAGCACATGGTATTGAGGAGTAATGTTTTGACGTGGATAGAGAACTGTTGGCAGACAGGAAGCAAAGAGTAGGAATAAACGGGTCCTTTTCAGAATGGCAGGCAGTGACTAGTGGCATACCGCAAGATTCAGTGCTGGGATCTCAGCTATTTACAATATACATTAATGATTTAGACGAAGGAATTGAATGTAATATCTCCAAGTTTGCAGATGACACTAAGCTGGGTGGCAGTGTGAGCTGTGAGGAGGATGCCAAGAGGCTGCAGGGTGACTTGGACAGGTTAGGTGAGTGGGCAAATACATGACAGATGCAGTGTAATGTAGATAAATGTGAAGTTATCCACTTTGGTGGCAAAAACAGGAAGGCAGAATATCATCTGAATGGTGACAGATTAGGAAAAGGGGAGGTACAACGAGACCTGGGTGTCATGGTACATCAATCATTGAAAGTTGGCATGCAGGTACACAGCAGGCAGTGAAGGCAGCAAATGGCATGTTGGCCTTCATGCGAGAGGATGTGACTTTAAGAGCAGGGAGGTCTTACTGCAGTTGTACAGGGCCTTGGTGAGGCCACACCTTGAATAGTGTACACAGTTTTGGTCTCCTAATCTGAGGAAGGACATTATAGCTATTGAGGGAGTGCAGCGAAGGTTCACCAGACTGATTCCCGCAATGGCAGGACTGACATATGAAGAAAGACTGGATAGGCTTATATTTCACTGGAATTTAGATGAATGAGGGGGGGGGATCTCATAGAAACATAAAATTCTGACAGGATTGGACAGGTTAGATGCAGGAAGAATGTTCCCAATGTTGGGAAAGTCCAGAACCAGGTGTCTCAGTCTAAGGATAAGGGGTACACCTTTTAGGACCAAGATGAGGAGAAACTTCTTCACTCAGAATTGTGAACCTGTGGAATTCTCTACCACAGAAAGTTGTTGAGGCCAGTTCATTAGATATATTCAAAAGGGAGTTAGATGTGGCCCTTACAGCAAAAGGGATCAAGGAGTATGGAGAGAAGGCAGGCTTAGGGTACTGAAGTTGCATGATCAGCCATGATAATATTGAATGGTGGTGCAGGCTCAAAGGGCCTACTCCTGCATCTATTTTCTATGTTTCTATGTTTCAGTATCAAATTTTGTTTTACAATCCTCCTGTGAAGCGCCTTGGGGCCTTTTACTACGTTAAAGTCGCTATATAAATACAAGTTGTTGTTGTAACAAAATCAGTTTCCTTGATGGCTCAGCCACTCACTTGGAATGTTACAAGATTCCATCTTTGGATCTTTACAGAGTTAGGCCATTGCAACTCAACGGTGGTACAGATGCTACAATGGGCCCCTGCATGCCTCAGGTGTGAAAAACAGCCAGGGCCCTTGCTCCTGATCACTGTCCAATAAACTCACGCAAAAAGCGCGTGTGTATGTGATCAGGTGAGGACAGAATCAGAATTGACTGCCATACCCTTCAGGCTCAAGTATCCTGCTGACACTCATCAAGGTGCCGACATTAACATTTGCCACTTGGGTGAAGTAGTGAAGAACCACTGGCTTCCACAGAACTGTACACCTTAAGAGGCAAGGACAATGAGGAAATTGGCAAGGATAAAGCAAGGTAACTAAAATTACAAGTTACTACACTTTCAGCAACCTAGGAGAGGAAGCTAATGAAAAGAAATGGAGTCACATTTTTCTTCAGGATATCCAATACAAAAATCTACTGTGGTGTTATTCATCGGATATGGGTGTGTACGACTGCAACTAAAACAGCTCACAATTATTTGAGGCACCAAAGCTTTTAATAGCAAGGTAACTTTAAACATCATGACTGTGGAACATTGTGTGGTACTGAGCAATACAGATCAGGAAGTACCCAAATTTGCACCTTGGTCTCTGCTCAGTTAGCTGATCCCATCCAGGATGACAGTAGGACATGACAATTGTTCTCAGCCTCACCAAGGGCAAAAGAGGAAATATAAATAACCCAGAATTCCTGCTCCCAACTGCAGGATTGGTGTGATTGGACAGACATCGGTTGAGGACAGAAATCAAGCTCAGCTGTGATGTCTCCCTGCTGACACATTACAGAGTTTATATGAAGAATGGTCAATTGTGTGAGCAAATAATTGAGTGGCATCTGTAGGACAAATTATCACCTTTAGTTGAGGAGGAGAAGCATGGAACAATACATATATATATATATATTTTAAAATACTTACCTGTTTATTTCTCTCTGAACATTTTTGAACAGTTGCAATGTTGTGGTTTAGATTAACTAAATTTGAAAGGATTAGCAAATTACTTACCCTGCTGTGGTACACCATGTTATTCTTGGCAACTGCACACTGCCGTTCGACCAGAAAGCAGTACCGCCTACGTTCCTCACTCAATGCCGTTTTGTAACCAGTTCCGACGTAGCTTTCCAGATCAGACTGCTTTTTGCTTATTGTCTCCACATACTGCAGAAATTAGGAGGAGAGGAAATAAAATAAAATAAAAACAATTCTAGTTAGAACGACTGGATATGGTTACGCCATCGGGTTAACGTGAGTGTAGAGAGCAAAATCATGTAGGTAATATTTCATATTTAATTGTTTACATACTTTGTTCAACAGTTCAACTTTGACACCTAAAAACTTCAGAATACAGAGTTTCACTCAAAAGTAAAA
The DNA here is from genome assembly GCF_044704955.1 of Pristiophorus japonicus. Classification (NCBI taxonomy): domain Eukaryota; kingdom Metazoa; phylum Chordata; class Chondrichthyes; family Pristiophoridae; genus Pristiophorus; species Pristiophorus japonicus. The sequence goes on along the minus strand of NC_091992.1, from coordinate 125,067,167 downwards.
TCCCCGCTCGAGACAATCCAACAGTTCTCATGGCAATTTTTTTTCTGATGCTGGGCCACTAAGATTTATTGAATTCAATTCACAACTTGCTACAGTGGGATTTAAATTCACAACTTCTGGATTGTTAGTATAGTATGCATTTTCTATACAGAGTTAAAATACTGCGTAAAATGTTTGGGTGAAGACTAATAAACTCAGTAAAAAGGATGAATCAACGCTTTATGACGATGCCCGCTCTTCCTGAAAAATGTACTAAATTACAGCACAAATTACTTGTCCTTCTCCTGTCTATGTTAATTGCACACCACGTCGTCAAACTTTTGTCACAGATCATATACTGTCAAAATAAGGCAATGCATATATACCAAGATGGATTACAAAATATTTACCAAAACAAACATTAAAAAAAGTAATGAGAAAATGGAATGTGACCAGTCCGTACTACAGTAGCAAAGTTACATTTTTAATAAATCAGTTATTAAAACAAATAATCACTAATACTTCACATGAAGTACCACAGGATAGGAGTGCTGGAACTGGCTATTTGTTCTACCCGCTCATGGACATGTTCTCATTAATGTGGGAGTGTGAATACATAGCCGAATTGAGAAACAGGAGTGGCAACAGACATTGTGTTAAAAGTAATATATCTTTAATAAAAAAGGTAAAAAGTTATGTAAACTTTAATAAAACATTCCTCATCCTCCCTCCACACAAGTTGATTAAGCATTGGCACTTCAAACATGCTGTTCAGTGGCATTAACGTTCCAATGATGTGAGGAGATAATTGCAGAGAAATCAGATTTGATCCCTGGGCGGGCCTCAAATGCCTGCTTTTTCTGTGCCCACAAAAAGAACAGAAAATATACTGTGCCTTTTACTGAGAGGCCTCCAACAGTCTTTTAAAGGATAGCTGGTTAGGCTGCTCAACAAGTAGACGGAGCATGCATAGCGCAAGCTCAGCCTGTGTAGCACAAGCTCAGCCTGTGTGTATCCCAATTTCCCATTGAGGGTCCAATAATTGGCTAGGGGGCCTGATTTGCATTAAGGAGCCTAATGCACGTTTCAGGCAGGCGTGCCAAACAACAAAGGTGCCCAAGCCAATAATGGTGCCTGCTGCAGTATCTTGCCTTGAAATTCAGAGAGATCGTGATTTGAATTTCCCTCCAATGTATTTACTGCTAGTTGTGGTTTGATGGTTAGAACATTCAATAGGTGTGAAAAATTGAACTTTTTGAAATACACAACACCAATAGCTGGCTTGATCTAGTATGCTTATTTCTGACATTTCCATCGGATTTATCAAACTAATCCAATAACTGCAATCCTCTAAATTAACAGAACTGACTTCAGCTTAACTGCACAACTCCATTAGGTTCTTCATCAGCCTTAAGATCCTCCAGAAACATGTTCATCAAAATTACTGTCTATATTCATTGTTTAACTCTATGCTTTCAATCCTGGTTCTTGAAATAGAGAACAAGCCTTCTTGTAATAGTTTAAACGGTAATGAAATGCAAATGTCAAATCCAGTTAAATGTACTGAATTTTATTTTAGACTTTCAAAATGATAAAAATAAAAGGTACATTGAATGCAAACTTGTGGTGGCTGGTGCGCCATGGTCACGCTACGTTAAAAGAATTCACGTATAGGCATCTGCCACCTTTCAAGATATAGTTCGGGACCTGGAATGTCAGGTTCCTCATTTGAAACCTGTGAACTCATCCTTTTTGGATGTAGAAGCAGATCATTCTCAACACGAGGGACTGTCTAATACTATACTATAGAGTCAAGACTAGACTGTTAGGTGAGGATATATGAAGCTAGGTATAATTTGTATATTTATTGACCAAAAAGTATTTATATGAGTGGCAAAAGATTAAAATTACTTTAATATGCATCATAATATTAGATATAATATTAATTCTGATGGAAGGCCATCGACCCGAAATGTTAACTCGGTTTCTCTTTCTTCACGGATGCTGCCTGACCTGCTGAGTATTACCAGCATTTTAGGTTTTTAATTATAATATATTAGATGTTTAGTTGTTTATTAAAACAGCTACACCAAGGATCTATCAATTTTTGTTGGAATAAGTTGGCTGGCTTGTGGCCAAATATGAATCTTGAGTTTAGAATAAAAATAAATTGATCATAAAAAAAAAAAGATTCTCTCTGGTGCAATGCCAACTAACTTTACATAAAAGGAACATTTAAAGCTTTCAAAATGTCTGGACAAGGAAGGAAATGAAAGCAGTTAAGGTTTACGAGTCCAAGAACAGTGTCTTCTCATTTCTGAGAGCTAAATCTAAAACTAGTCTCTTAATGCAGGAAAAATTATCTTTCTTTGCTGGCTTCAAAGACCAAAGCGAAATAAACTTGAAAAAGTCTAAATCCAGTTTACTGGAAAATGTGTAGTCTATAAAACTACCCAAATATAGTAGAAATTAACAGGAAAAATGAAATCTCACTTAGTATCCACTAGGATGGATGATATCAGAAATAAAACATCAGTATAGCAGGTAATGACCGAGTAAAGAGAAATTTACTGTTCACCTAACCGTGCTCTATACAACATGGGACTGTTCAATACCAATACAGACATGTCAAAAAGTATAACTGTTCCATTCTCCAATACCAAGACCATTAACTTTAGTAATGTGACAACATGAGAAAAGGTTGAGTAGGTTGGGCCTCTACGCATCAGAATTCAGAAGAATGAGAGGTGATCTTATCAAAACGTATAAGATTATGAGGGGGCTTGACAAGGTGGATGCAGAGAGGATGTTTCCACTGATGGAGGAGATTAGAACTAGAGGGCACGATCTTAGAATAAGGGGCCGCCCATTTAAAAGAGTGATGAGGAGAAATTTCTTCTCAGAGGGTTGTAAATCTGTGGAATTCACTGCCTCAGAGCTGTGGAAGCTGGGACATTGAATAAATTTAAGACAGAAATTGACAGTTTCTTAAACGATAAAGGGAATAAGGGGTTATGGGGAGTGGGCAGGGAAGTGGAGCTGAGTCAGTGATCAGATCAGATCAGCCATGATCTTATTGAATGGCAGAGCAGGCTCGAGGGGCCCTATGGCCTACTCCTATTTCTTATGTTATGTACAGGAGGTGATGGGGAGGCTAAAGCTATAGCCCCGTAATTTGCAGTCAGCGGCGATGTGACAGCGATCGCCGCTGACCTCGATGCAAGCTGCCCAGAGATCTCACAATTGATTGTAGCTCTGTCAATAGGGGATTCCAAGCGCAATTCAGCAGTGACATTATCAAGCTGTCTAAGTAGCCAATCACATTGAAGAATTCTGAGAGCACAAAAACCAGGAAATGAAAAACACATTAAAAATGTTAGTGAAATAAAGATTGGGACATACACATGCGGTTAAGGTAGAAGCTGGAATATCATGACCAAACTTTAAAAAAAAATTTAAATCATAATTGAGAAATTTGATATTCACCAAATATAAAAATTAGTTATTCAGGGCAGAACGGTTGTTTAGCAGTCAACATGCTGTTAAAACCCCAGTTACACCTATTCCAACAAGGTTCAACATTTAATGGGCTGTTTAACAGCGACATTAGTGCAGTAAAGCTCAAGTTTTCATCAATTCCACTGACTGCTGGACAATGGAGCAGCAGCAGGGATCCACAACGCAGCAAGTGTCGGAGCAGTGATTTCCGCATTTAGATGCGCATGTGCTAAATTCTTAAGTTACGGTCAGTTTCAGAGGGGTAATGACGGCAAACACTGACAGTTCACCTCAAAATCCAGGACATTATTTCCTGAATTAAGTTTTTTTTTTTAAGTACCACAGAGTAAAAAGAAATGTGATGAAAGTCAGTGCTGTATTAAAATAGAGTAGTGAAGAAAAAGCCAGCACTACTCTAGTCTTGATTAAGATTAATATTTACCAAAGTAGTATTGGCAAGACAAAATTATTCTTTTGAACTTTCATTGGATGAAAGTAAACTCAATATATCAAACAGATGAATTTACAAATGGAAAAATAATAAAGTACGTCACCACAATAGTACATCCCTCGGTCATGTACTGTGGAGGAAGGATTATGACTTGGAAGTATGTAGTTAAGTCGAGGCCTCGAAGAGATTAAGTTCATTTGGGATTTGGCACTGAACAAAAGCAAGCTGTGGATTTAGATTTTAAACCAAAGTGTTTTCCTGATGTTAATTAAAGTGCTTTTGGCTTTCAGTGATCAAAGACTAATCTTGCTATGATCAAAGACGTACCCCAAGATTTAAACTACTTTACTCAGGTTTCAACAAAAAAAAATAGTTGAGCAAGTCATCAGCTTTGAACCCAATGAAGGTACACTTGGAAATCTGGAGCTGAAACAGTTAAATAGTGGGCAGGACGGATAAAGCCGCACCCTGCAAACAATGCTACAGGATGGATTCACAAGGAAGCTGGGCATAACTACAGAGAAGAAATTAACACAAACAGGTTATGCAAACAAGTATTAAATGAAGATATCTGCAATCATCAGCATTGTAATACCCTGACTAAAATGTGCCAAAACAAGCAGAACTCTCATCAAGCATGCTCATTTGCACTCATAACAACCCTATACCTTTGCTCTGAAGGGCACTGCATTTTTACCTACACAGAAAATGTAAGTGGTATTTTTATCTTGAAATGTACGAGTTGATCTTCAATTATTGCATGGAAATGTCATTTTCCATGACTCACTACTGTATTCCAATACAAATATGATGGGCTGTTGCTATAGCTACAGGAAATAGGTCATACCAGAAATTATTTTCATAGTTGGGAACAGCATTACTTATTGAGTGAAGGCTTATGGATACTATGAGCAGTTAAACCAAACCTACAGTAACTCCAGGCTGGCACAATGGTTATATTATCAGTTGCTCAACATGCCACCAAAATTAATAACGTTACAAAAGAAAATGTAAAATATGCTCCCAAGGACACTAGGACTACAGCAGACATTCTGTGACTCATTGTCCATCAGGGACAGTTACTGTATACTAATATTTCATATTCAAACTCTGCTCTCACTTCATATAAGCAATTAGCATCTGCGCTGGTGTAATGCTGCCCCTCTGCTCAGGAGGGTACTCTTTGTACCAGTATTTTAATTGTAATATGTTAGGCCATTATCTAAATGTGTGTGTGTGTCATTGGGCGCCTGGTACCGCAAGGTATTTTGGTTGCAACAGACAGGCAAGTCAGTGGCCAATTCCCTTCCCCAATTACTGTCTAATCCCATCGACTCAGTAACCCCGGGGGTGAAGAGATAAGCACATTTTTTTTCAACTGTATAGTCAGCAACAGCTGCTTTAATGAACTTTCTGAAAAACTATATATGATCTTTCCCTATACCTTTTCAGGTTTTAATTACTGGTTTAGTTAGAGGCGATTGGAAAAATCTTAAAACAGTGTGAAAAGTAATCAGTATCATCCCCATTCAGCCTCTGGAAAATTCCTTTGCAACCTGAATGACAAATAATTTTTTTAAAACGCGCTGATTTTTGAAAGCACTGCTAAGTTCAATCTAAATTTATTGCAAACTTTATGTCCTCAATCAAACTTCTAACACATGAAGGATGAGATTACGACTTCCAGTCGAGAGTTTACACTTAAGAGGAGCAATTTCTTAGGTCAGCAAGTGTTGGATGTTGGATAAAAATAATGCAGTTTTAAACTGTCAGTGTGAATTCCCCACTGATCACACATCAGAAAAGGCGCAGCTAATAATTAGCATGCAAATTAAGCATATGCAAATCTGTGCTGAGCTGGAGCAGCAGTAAGGGCATTAACGTATTAACGCTCTGGTAGCACCGGCTGACAGCGTTAACTGGCCCTGCGCAAATTTCTGCCCCGAAACTTTAAGGAACTCAATATAAACAATCCAATATGTCAGAGTGAAGAATAAGTGAAGAAAAGGGCCACGAACTTCAGAGATGAGGTCATGTGGGCCCTCCTTGATGAGGTGGAGTAGAGATGAGACAGCCTACTAGGGACACCAGGACGGAGGGCTCCCCTGTACGTGAAAGAGGTGGCATGGAGGGAGGTATCCAAGGCTGAGTGATTCTATATTTTGGGGAACCAGTATCAGAAAAGGTACAGTTGGCCATAATGCCTCTCGACTACGAAAGGAAATGAAAATAAACCATCAGTATGTGCGCATGCGTGGACAGAATCAGGCTTGGCTGTGCCGCCCAACACAATCTGAAAAACCTGCCAACAATCGCAGTCAAGTCTTGCATATAATGAATGACTACTTGGGTATAGTAGGGCTCTGACCACACATGAAACTATACATCAGCAAGACACAGCACCTTGAGGGGGTGGGGGAAAAGAGAGGGCGAGCGATCCATCGAGGGGGAGGAGGAGGAGAGAGGGCGAGCGATCCATCGGGGGGGGGGGGGCCGCGGGGCGGAAGAGCGCGAGCGATCCATCGGGGGGGGGGGGGGGAAAGAGATAGGGCGATCGATCCATCGGGGGGGGGGGGGGGAAGAGAGGAGGAGAGGGCGAGCGCGATCCATCGAGGGGGGGGGGGGGGGGGAAGAGAGAAGAGGGCGAGAGCGCAAGCGATCCATCGGGGGGGGGGGGGGGGGGGAGGGCGAGCGCGATCCATCGAGGGGGGGGGGGGGGGAGAGAGAAGAGGGCGAGAGCCCAAGCAATCCATCGGGGGGGGGGGGGGGGGGGGGGGAGGAGAGAGAGAGAGAGAGCAAGCGATCCATCGGGGGGGGGGGGGGGGGGGGGGGAGAAAGAGGGCGAGCGCGATCCATCGAGGGGGGGGGGGGGAGAGAGCGCAAGCGATCCATCGAGGGGGGGGGGGGGGGGGAAGAGAGCGCAAGCGATCCATCGAGGGGGGGGGGGAGAGAGAGCGCAAGCGATCCATCGAGGGGAGGGGGGGGGGGAGAGAGAGAGCGCAAGCGATCCATCGGGGGGGGGGGGGGGAGAGAGAGCGCAAGCGATCCATCGAGGGGGGGGGGGGGGGGAGAGAGCGCAAGCGATCCATCGGGGGGGGGGGGGAGAAAGAGAGCGCAAGCGATCCATCGAGGGGGGGGGGGGGGGAGAGCGCGCAAGCGATCCATCGAGGAGGGGGGGGGGAGAGCGCAAGCGATCCATCGGGGGGGGGGGGGGGGGAAGAGAGAGAGAGAGAGAGAGAGAGAGAGAGAGAGAGAGAGATCAAGGGGGGAGAGAGAGAGAGATCGGGGGGAGAGAGAGAGAGAGAGAGAGAGAGAGCGAACGATCGATCGAGGGGGGAAGAGAGAGAGAGAGAGCGATCGATTGGGGGGGGGGGGGGGGGAAAGAGAGAGAGAGAGAGAGAGAGAGAGAGAGAGAGAGAGAGAGAGAGAGAGATCGATCGAGGGGGATAATGAAGAAAATAAAAGGAATATGAAAGGGAGGTGCAACATTATGCAGTGAAAAAGTTGTGCAGAAGTACAAATTAATGCTTGTTCAGATTGTGCCTGTGCACTTATAGCAGAGATCTGTGCAGGACAGCAAGACGGGGGCACTGATCCAAATCCATGGTGACGTAAATTCAGAGAATATCCAATTCCCTCGCCCCACCCAAACATCGGCATTCATTTGCAGCAGTTGCTATATTTAACATGGTCTTGCACTAATTATCCCTATTTTTCAGTTTCAACAATACGACAAAGATGTGTGCTGGAGTGTGTTGAAAATAACATTAGTCAGATAAGACGACTACAATGCAATTTTATGCTGCTCTCTCACTAGCACAAAAATAACAGGCCACACTGCACTCTCTTCTGACTGTTCAAATGCCAATTCCTCAGAAGCAGCTGTCAAATTTGGAGTGGTATCTCAACAATTGGCTAGACAGCTTTAACGTTCAGGTGAAACTGCCATTTTTTGATACAATGTAGTAATTCTGGAAAGCACTCAAACCCATCCACAATGCGAAATAGCAGATTTGATTAATCTAGTATAGACACCTTATTACAATGCAACATAAATCTGCAGTGCAAAGTAATATACTTTTAATGAATATTAAGATGCAAGAAGCAAAACATTTTACAAAAAAAGGTGACATCCATCTGGACAGATAAGTGAGAAATAACTAGTGTGTGGTTTACAAGGTAACTGGAATAACAATGACCTTGTTCTGTGCTTTGCACTGAACTCAAAATAAATACCATCCTTTTGATTTTGCATACCCCATCATTAGCTAGAATATAAATAGAGAAACAGAAAATCCATTTACAGCATCTTCGCAAATGTAACCATTGGTCACAAAAATACTCGTACTGTACATGAACCCACTTGGATTAAATACTCAATATTCTGAAGCTTCATTAAATGGTAGGCAAGTGATGTTGGATTGGTGCTCCAGTGTGCTGTCGCATGCAGTGTCATGATACAGGTTCACATCCATGAATTCCACTGCAGTGATCTCCCAATCTTAGGGAGGTAGATAACCTGCCCCATCAACTGGAAAATGCTATGTAGCTTTTAAGAATTCTTTGAAGAAATAACAAAGGATAGATGTGCAATGGGTGTGGTTCAGTAGGATCTGCAGAACACTTTTAATAAAGTACTGCATAAGAGATTAGCATAGTATAATATAAAAATAATGACATCCCTACAGTGACTACATTCCTAAAGTACTTCATTGACTGCAAAGCACTTTGGGATGTGCTGCTGAGGTCATGAAAGATGCTATATAAATTTAAATTCTTTCTAAATGACTTATTGCAAAGATAATGGCACATATAATGAAAATGCAATATGGTCAGTGAGAGATGGTTCAGGGTCAGAAAACAAAGTGTATGTAGGGAAGCTTTTCCAACTGGAAAGATGTAGTGAGTTATGATTCATAGTGGACATAATGCATAATAAATAAAAGCAACATACAGAAATAATTTGGACTTGGGAACTGAGGGAACAATATCAAAATGTGTTGCTGATGCCAATTTTTTTTTTGGGGGGGTGGGGGTTTACAAATTGTGGCAAGGACTGTGAAAGTATCCAGTGCATACACAGGTCAGCAGGAAAGGTACATAGGTGGAAGATGCAATGGGTCTAAAAGATACAGAAATATAAAATAATACATTTTGGAAGCAAGAACAGGGAAAGGAAACGCACCTTAAATAGTAAGATTTTAAATGGACCAGAGGAATAAAGGGACTTTGGTATGAAGATACACGGGTCAGTGAATGTGGCAGTGTAAGTCGATAAAACTATACAAGGTGCAAATGGAATCCTTGTACGAAAGCAAGATTTTACAATTTGAACCAATAGTAAAATGCTTGAAGCACATGAAAATTGAATATATGCTGGAAAATAAACCTGAGTCACTGGCAATTTTAATTTGAAGAACATCTTTCAGTCATTTCATAGTCTCATTCACATTCGATTCAATTTGTCACATTAATTCTATCGAAATCCATTTATACTGTATTTGTAAAGAAAACAATAATAAAAACATACAACAGTCATTTTGTTCATACTGTCAAGATTTGACAGACTATAACCCTCTAACAAGGGAATCCTAGAGCAAGTCTTGCATTGTAAGCCCAATTCTTACTCTTGGAACATTCACTTCTATTATCCATAGAAACAGCACACCTACATAGAGCATTTAACAGATTTAAAATGTTATGACAGCTCTCAAAGCACTGCTGATACACTGCGTGTAATTGGAGGCAGTGTATGACTCACATTGTGGTTGGCGGTCTTGCTTGACAAAGAACATGGGGGGGGGGGCAGAACTACCCTTCATATTAGTCACTTAAAAAAAAAGTTATGTTAGAAAGTTTTGAAATCAATTTGGTTAGCTTAAGGGTATAGTTTTGGAGATCTGAAAAAGACTATACTGAGAGTACAGGTTGGTTCTCTCTGGTCCGGAAACATCCGTGGTTCGCATTCATTTGGCCTGAATGAGAAGAGGGTTTATTGAAAAAAAGTTTCAATTGGCTGGAGCGGTTGTCAATCAGTGAGTGTGTTCGGCGATTGGCTGGAGCGGCTGTCAGTGAGTGTGTGCGCAGGTGCTGAGGGAGCCGCCCACAGGCTGCCAGCACGCGCGCGCACACACACACACACACACAGAGGTACTGGTAAGGTCCCGAGGGTGCTGGACCAGAGAGGTCCAACCTGTATCAGCCATTTTAGTGTCAAACTGGGGACAGAATATCCCCAACATACAACACTTGCGTTAGTGGTATTCTATATGGTAGAACCACCACCAATGTCAACATATCAATTGTATTGTGAATCAACATCACTCTGGTGCAACTGCAGCACTAGCCAGAGTCTGGAAATAGATCGCTTGCATGTGCTCTTGGCCAAGGAAGGAGCAGTGATAAGTGGGGAATTGTCTCATTTTCAGGGGCTACCAAGCTTATCTACTGCAAAACAAGTCACAATTAAAATTTCTTTGATGAATTTCAGTTTCAACTGTACACCAATGCTCATTCAAATGTTACCCATCACATTACACAAAATCTCCAATGTTAAAATGCCAATCGGTGATAGTCATATTTTACAGCACTGTACACCCCACAAAACCTGATGAGTTTGTGGATATTGACAGCTGTATGCACTAATTGGTTTTCCAAGATATCTTCAATGCCCAATAAACAAAAGGTGAATGGAATGCAATTTAACATTTTTTTTTAAAGACAACAGCAGTCACCAAATGGGGTCATCTCCCTCATTTTCTGGCATGGACATTGCTTTAAAGGCCAACATAAAGCAGCAAGTTAAATATTATACTAGATAACAATTAAATGTAATAGTCATTAGATTTTTGTTGTACCTCAGTTTCTGCTTTTCTCCACTCAATATCAGTTTGGAGTTCGTCAAAAAATGTCTAACCAGCTCATTTAAAATAGACTGCAGTCATCGGATGAGGTGAAGACTGTGAGGAGGGGTCATAATTTAAGCACACATAAAAATGAGGCATGTTGAGGCAAGTTATTATTCTACTGAAGAAGAGCCAGTGCCTGCCTTGTGATTCTAAGAACAGTGGAGTATCAGCACACAGCGTTCCGGAGTTCAAAGCACACAACCTCAAATCCTTTGGGACTATAAATTGCAATAAGCTAATTTGTGCACAGCTAATGTGGGCCTGCAAGTGGTGCGATAACACATCTCAGAGCCACAAGGATTCTCATTAACACGTCACAGCAACAGCACATTGGGCTGAAGTGTTTAGTATGGTTATGTCTCCATGGCATCAGGCACACAAAATAAATTTAGTTTGGCAAGTAAGGAGTCCCACATTACTGCATTTCATTTCTCTCAAATGCCCACTTATTGCTCGTTTCTCTAAACTCATTTCTGGTCTATCTCACTGTATGGTGCTGGAATTGGTTTGCTTCTTAAAAGGGGCAACTATAGTAAACAAAAATGTGACCATTTTATAAGGACTTTCACGCAACAGTAGTACAAAAAATGAAGTCCTAGGCTGATGAAAAATGTTAACTTGTGGACCTTACTAGATATAATCCTCTGGTTGCATGGACAGGAAACAGAAAGAACACAAAGATGATGATGATGATGAATGAGAGGGGATCTCATAGAAACATAAAATTCTGAGGATTGGACAGGTTAGATGCAGGAAGAATGTTCCCGATGTTGGGGAAGTCCAGAACCAGGGGTTACAGTCTAAGGGGTAAGCCATTTAGGACCTAGATGAAGAGAAACTTCTTCAGAGAATTGTGAACCTGTGGAATTCTCTGCCACAGAAAGTTGTTGAGGCCAGTTCGTTAGATATATTCAAAAGTGAGTTAGATGTGGTCCTTACGGCTAAAGGGATCAAGGGGTATGGAGAGAAAGCAGGAATGGGGTACTGAAGTTGCATGATCATATTGAATGGTGGTGCAGGCTCGAAGGGCTGAATGGCCAACTCATGCACCTATTTTCAATGTTTCTAACAGCTTCAAAATGCATGAGCAGCTCATATCACTTTTTTTTTTAAAAAAGCAGAAAAGTCTAAATTTCATGATATATTTTACACAGTAGGTACCATGAGAGTAAATGACCAGGTTAAGCAGCTTTTCTTTCCATCAAAACTCAAGTCTATGTCTGATTCTAAGAGGTCAAAAAATAGTAGCAAATGTTACAGAAACAAATGAAAGCATTTATCTTTCACCGAGGTAACCACAACTAGTAAAACCCTCATATCTTTGTTACTTGACTATTCCAGTGCTCTCTTGGCCAGCCTCCCATCTTCCACTCGCCATAAACTTGCTCATCCAAAACTCTCCGTATCTTAACTTGCATCAAGTCCTGTTCACCCATCACCTCTGATCGTTGACTTGCATTGGTTCCCAGTCTGGCAACGCCTCAATTTTAAAAAGTCTCATCCTCGTTTTCAAAAATCCCTCCATGGCCTTGCTCCTCCCCATCTCTAACATCTTCCAGCCCCACAACCCTTCGAGGTCTCTACGCTCCTCCAATTCTGGTCTCTTGCGCATCCCCAATTTTAATCACTCGACCATTAGTAGCTGTGCCTTCAGCAGCCTAGGCCCTAATCTCTGGAATTAACTCCCTAAACCTTTCCACCTCTCTCGCTCTTTCCTCTTTTAAGCCACACCTTAAAACCTACCTCTTTGACCAAGCTTTTGGTCACCTGTCCTAATCCCTCCTTATGTGGCTCAGTATGTCAAAACAATTTTGATAACGCTTTGTGAAGTACCTAGAAACATTTTACTACGCTAAAGGCGCTATATAAATGCATGTTGTTGTTGGAAAATACATATTTTTGGAAGACTAAAGATTTAGATTTGTGAATTCTAAATGTTAATAGGACCCACACACTGTTTGAATGATTCCACAGAAAAGTTAATCTTAAAAATGCAATGACTCTAATTATAGAGCAAGTCTTCATGCAAGCCAAGTACCAGAGAAAGAAAAAACATCTTGCTACTCCTACTGTGTCGCCTTTGTGCTGTTCAGTGGAATTGTACATAAATCAGCGTATTGCTACGTGCCAAGAATATGGGATTTTACAATGAGAAAATATGTATGCATGGCATTCATTAAAATTTAATATATTGAGTTCTCAAATGATTCGAATAGTCCAAAGCAACTAACAGGAATCAAAGCTGCTACAGCCATATGTTTAACCACAATTTACATCTCTATTCTGGATTTTAAAAAACTCATCTTCAGATATATCACAGATATTTTTCAGGAGCAATCATCACTTTATATGGGACATATAATTTCTTCATGAGATTGCCATCAGCAATCAGTATGAAAACTTTGCGAGAGAAAACCAGGCTCTCATCATTCCTACTCTAATGTGAAGCCACGTAAGAAACAAGCGTCGTGTCCCTTTAGTGATTCAACTGGTCAATTAATTAGTGTTTTATTAGTAAGTTGTACAGACCACGGAGATTTCTGTTTCCATCCCTTGAGTTAACTAATCACAGCCAGTGCATGATTGGCAGCACTACAACTGGCCACAGCATCCCTAGGCTAGAGAGGGGAAAATAAAATCAGCCAGGGTTTCTACTCGATTATTATCCAGGGGTCTTTGCTGGGACATGATACAGATGCTAAAATATGCAATATATGTAATACTTTTTATCTATCACTTTAGAAAAGATGTTCAAGATGCAAATAATGGTTTAATCTTCCCAAAGTTGGAAATTTCACCCAATCTTTGGGTTCTGAGGATTTCCAACTCCTAGGACTGATTTTTGTGGGGAAATTCATTGCAGGTATTTCTAACATTAAACTATTAGTTTTAGGGGTAAGCTTAACAATTTTAGCTACATTTATTTAATTCTTATGGGTTTTTTTTTTAAATCAACATCTGACTGGGTGAAAAATCGCATCGGTGGCTGAAACTGCTTTGGAAGAAAGTAAATTGAGAAAATATATTCACAAGTGCATATAAGGTTATAAACTTAGATTTATCAATATAGATGTTCACCCAGATCACCACACAATTGTATTTTTCCAAGATAGTAGGTGGTCTGACTTGATTGTCAGACAGCCTTTTCCCCATCTCCAATAATTTTATAACTAATAAACAAAAGTATACAATGAAAGTGAAAAAACACTAAGGCCCATATGATTTTTCTCCCAAACTGCTCACAGCAGTGTCCAGATTCAGGTTTTATTCCTGGTGACTCCAGGACACTCCTGGAAGGTTGAAATCCTTGCTGGAGGCCAACATTGGGTTCCCATTGGTGGAAGGTTAGAGAACCATAGAACTCAGGTTTAAGGTGATTGGCAAAAGAATCAAAGAAGACATAAGAAAAAACGTTTTTACGCAGCAAGTAGTTAGGATCTGGAATGCACTGCCTGAAAGGGTGGTGGAGGCAGATTTAATTGTGGCTTTCAAAAGGGAATTGGATAAGTACCTGAGAGAAAATAATTTTCAGGGCTATGGGGAAAGGGCAGGGGAGTGCCCTTGCAGAGAGCCAGCACGGAATTGACGGGCCGAATAAGAACTAAGAAATAGGAGCAGGAGTAGGCCATTTGACCCCTTGAGCCTGCTCCGCCATTCAATAAAATCATGGCTGATCTGATCATGGACTCAGCTCCACTTCCCTGCCCGCTCCCCATAACCCCTTATCCCCTTATCACTTAAAAATCTGTCTATGTACACCTTAAATATATTCAATGACCCAGTCTCCACAGCTCTTTGGGGCAGAGAATTCCACAGATTTACAACCGAGAGGAGAAATTCCTCCTTAACTCAGTTTTAAATGGGTGGGCCCTTATTCTGAGACTATGCCCCCTAGTTCTAGTTTCTCCTATGAGTGGAAATATCCTCACTGAATCCACCTCGTCAAGCCCCCTCATTTTCTTATGTTTCGATAAGATCACACCTCATTCTTCTGAACTCCAATGAGTACAGGCCCAACCCGTCTTCATAAGTCAACCCCCTCATCTCCAGAATCAACCTAGTAAACCTTCTCTGAACTGCCTCCAATGCAAGTATATCCTTTCTTAAATACGGAGACCAAAACTGTAGGCTGTACTTTAGGTGTAGCCTCACCAATACCCTGTACAGTTGTAGCAGGACTTCTCTGCTTTTATACTGTATCCCCCTTGCAATAAAGGCCAACATTCCACTTGCCTTCCTGATTATTTGTTGTACCTGCATACTAACTTTTTGTGTTTCATGCACAAGGACACCCAGGTCCCTCTGTATTGCAGCACTTTGCAATTTTTCTCCATTTAAAAAATAATTTGCTTTTCTATTCTTTCTGCCAAAGTGAATAAACTCACATTTTCCGACATTATATTCCATCTGCCAACTTTTTGCCCACTCAGTTAGCTTGTCTATATCCCTTTGCAGATTTTGTGTCCCCTCCTCACAATTTGCTTTCCCACCCATCTTTGTATCTTCAGCAAACTTGGCTACATTACACTCGGTCCCTTCATCCAAGTCATTAATATAGATTGCAAATAGTTGAGGCCCCAGCACCGATCCCTGCAGCACTCCACTAGTTACTGTATGCCAACCGGAAAATTACCTATTTGCCAATCCATTATCCATGCTAATATATTACCCCCAACTCCATGAACTTTCATCTTGTGCAGTAACCTTGTATGTGGCACCTTATCAAATGCCTTCTGGAAATCCAAATACACCACATCCACTGGTTCCCCTTATCCACCCTGCTTGTTACATCCTCAAAGAACTCCAGCAAATTTGTCAAACATGATTTCCCTTGCATAAAACCATGTTGACTCGGCTTGATTGAACTATGCTTTTCCAAATGTCCTGCTACTACTTCCTTAATAATGGACTCCAGCATTTTCCCAACTATAGATGTTAGGCTAACTGGCCTATAGTTTCCTGCTTTGTCTGCCTCCTTTTTTTTTCAAAAAAGGGGAGGCGTAACATTTGCTGTTTTCCAATCCGCTGGGACCTTCCCAGAATCCAAGGAATTTTGGTAAATTACAACCAACGCATCCATTCTCTCTGCAGCCACTTCTTTTAAGAGAGGGGACCTCATAGAAATATTTAAAATTCTGACGGGGTTAGACAGGTTAGATGCAGGAAAAATGTTCCCAATGTTGGGGAAGTCCAGAACCAGAGGTCACAGTCTAAGGATAAGGGGTAAGCCATTTAGGACCGAGATGCGGAGGAACTTCTTCACCCAGAGAGTGGTGAACCTGTGGAATTCTCTACCACAGAAAGTTGTTGAGGCCAATTCACTAAATATATTCAAAAAGGAGTTAGATGAGGTCCTTACTACTAGGGGGATCAAGGGGTATGGCGAGAAAGCAGGAATGGGGTACTGAAGTTGAATGTTCAGCCATGAACTCATTGAATGGCAGTGCAGGCTAGAAGGGCCGAATGGCCTACTCCTGCACCTATTTTCTATGTTTCTAAGACCCTAGGGTGCAAGCCATCAGGACTTGTCAACCTTTAGTCCCATTATTTTATTGAGTACTCCTTAATTAGTGATAGTATTAAGTTCCTCCCTCCCTATAGTCCCTTGATTATTCACTATTGGGATCTTTTTAGTGTTTTCTACCGCTAAGACCGATACAAAATGTGTTTAACGTCTCTGCCATTTCCCAGTTCCCTATTATTAATTGTCCCGTCTCATCTTCTAAGGGACCTACATTTACTTTAGCCACTCTTTTCCTTTTTATATACTTGTAGAAACGCTTACCATCTGTTTTTATATGTCGTGCTAGTTTACTTTCATAATCTATCTTCCCTTTCCTTATTTTTTTTTAGTCGTCCTTTGTTGGCTTTTAAACATTATCCAATCCTCTGGTCTCCCACTAGTTTTGGCCACTTTGTATGCCGTTGTGTTCAATTTGATACCCTCCTTTATTTCCTTAGTTAGCCACAGATGGTTATCCCTTCTCTTACAGTCCTTCTTTCTCATTGGAATATATTTATGTTGAGTGTTATGAAATATCTCCTTAAATGTCCACCACTGCTCATCAACTTTACTCGATTTTCCCAGTCCACTTCAGCCAATTCTGCCTTCATACCTCTGTAATATCCTTTATTTAAGCTTAGGACATGGTGCGAGATCCAACTTTCTCAACCTCCAACTAAATTTGAAATTCAACCATGCTATGGTCACTCATTCCAAGAGGATCCTTTATTAGGAGATAGTTTATTAATCCTGTCTCATTACACAGGACCATATCTAAAGATAGCCTGTTCCCTGCTTGGTTGCGCAACATACTGTTCAAGGAAACTATCCCGGATGCACTCTATGAACTCTTCAAGGCTACCCTGGCCAATTTGATTTGTCCAATCAATATGAAGGTTAAAATCGCCCATGATTATTGCCGTTCATTTTTTACAAACCTCCATTATTTCTTGATTTATACTCCGTCCAACAGTGTAGCTATTTTTAGGGGGCCTATAGACTATGCCCAGCAGTGACTTTTTCCCCTTATTATTCCTTATCTCCACCCAAACTGATTCAACATCTTGCTCTTTTGAGCCAATATCGTTTCTCATTATCGCACTGATCTCAGAGGAACATAGAAAATAGGTGCAGGAGTAGGCCATTTGGCTCTTCGAGCCTGCACCGCCATTCAATAAGATCATGGCTGATCATTCCTTCAGTACCCCTTTCCTGCTTTCTCTCCATATCCCTTGATCCCCTTAACCGTAAGGGCCATATCTAACTCCCTCTTGAATATATCCAATGAACTGGCATCAACAACACTCTGCAGCAGGGAATTCCATAGGTTTACAACTCTGAGTGAAGAAATTTCTCCTCATCTCAGTCCTAAATAGCCTACCCCTTATCCCAAGACTGTCTCCTGGTTCTGGACTTCCCCAACATCGGGAACATTCTTCCCGAATCTAACCTGTCCAGTC
Source organism: Pristiophorus japonicus (assembly GCF_044704955.1). Classification (NCBI taxonomy): domain Eukaryota; kingdom Metazoa; phylum Chordata; class Chondrichthyes; family Pristiophoridae; genus Pristiophorus; species Pristiophorus japonicus. The sequence goes on along the minus strand of NC_091992.1, from coordinate 125,049,368 downwards.
CCGTCAGAATCTTATATATTTCTATGAGATCCCCTCACATCCTTCTAAACTCCAGTGAATTAAAGGCTCAGTTGATCCAGTCGCTCCTCATATGACAGCCCAGCCATCCCTGGAATCAGCCTGGTGAACCTTCGCTGCACTCCCTCAATAGCAAGAATGTCCTTCCTCAGACTAGGAGACTAAAACTGAACACAATATTCCAGGTGAGGCCTCACTAAGGCCCTGTATAACTGCATTAAGACCTCCCTGCTCCTATATTCAAATCCCCTAGTTATGAAGGCCAACATACCATTTGCCTACTTTACCTGTATGCCCACTTTGTGACTGATGAACCATGACACCCAGGTCTCGTTGCACCTCCCCTTTTCCTAATCTGCACCCATTAAGATAATATTCTGCCTTCGTGTTTTTGCCCTCAAAATGGATAACCTCACATTTATCCACATTATACTGCATCTGCCATGCATTTGCCCACTCACCTAACCTATCCAAGTCACCCTGCAGCCTCTTAGCGTCCTCCTCACAGCTCACACCGCCACCCAGTTTAGTGTCATCCGCAAACTTGGAGATATTACACTCTATTCCTTCATCTAAATCATTAATGTATATTGTAAAGAGCTGGGGTCCCAGCACTGAGCCCTGCGGCACTCCACTAGTCACTGTCTGCTATTCTGAAAAGGACCCGTTTATCCCGACTCTCTGCTTCCTGTTTGCCAACCAGTTCTCTATCCACGCTAGTACATTACCCCCAATACCATGCGCTTTGATTTTGCACACTAATTTCGTGTGCGAGACCTTGTCAAAAGCCTTTTGAAAGTCCAAATACACATCCATTGGTTCTCCCTTGTCCACTCTGCTAGTTACATCCTCAAAAAATTCCAGAAGATTCGTCAAGCATGATTTCCCTTTCATAAATCCTGTTACTGCTTTCCAAATGTGCTGCTATTTCATCCTTAATGATTGATTCCAACATTTTCCCCACTACTGATGTCAGGCTAACCAGTCTATAATTACCCATTTTCTCTCTCCCTCCTTTTTTAAAAAGTGGTGTTACATTAGCTACCCTCCAGTCCATAGGAACTGATCCAGAGTCGATAGACTGTTGGAAAATGATCACCAATGCATCCACTATTTCTAGGGCCACTTCCTTAAGTACTCTGGGATGCAGACTATCAGGCTCCGGGGATTCATTAGCTTTCAATCCCATCAATTTCCATAACACAATTTCCCACCTAATAAGGATATCCTTCAGTTCCTCCTCCTCTCTAGACCCACTGTCCCCTAGCATATTTGGAAGGTTATTTGTGTCTTCCTTCATGAAGACAGAACCGAAATATTGGTTCAATTGGTCTGTCGTTTCTTTGTTCCCTATTATAAATTCACCTGAATCAGACTGCAAGGAACCTACGTTTGTCTTCACTAATCTTTTTCTTTTCACATATTTATAGAAGCTTTTGCAGTCAGTTTTTATGTTCCTTGCAAGCTTCCTCTCAAACTCTATTTTCCTCCTCTTAATTAAACCCTTAGTCCCCCTCTGTTGAATTCTAAATTTCTCCCAGTCCTCAGGTTTGTTGCTTTTTCTAGCCAATTTATGTGCCTCTTCCTTGGCTTTAAACACTTTCCTTAATTTCCCTCGTTAGCCATGGTTGAGCCACCTCCCCAGTTTTATTTTTACTCCAGACAGGGATGTACAATTGCTGAAGTTCATCCATGTGATCTTTAAATGTTTGCCATTGCTTATCCACCGTCAACCGTTTAAGTATCATTTGCCAGTCTAATCTAGCCAATTCACGCCTCATACCGTCGAAGTTAACTTTCTTTAAGTTCAGGACCCTAGTTTCCGAATTAACTTGGTCACTCTCCATCTTAATAAGGAATTCTACCATATTATGGTCACTTTTCCCCCAAGGGGCCTCACACAACAAGATTGCTAATTAGTCCCTTCTCATTACACATCACCCAGTCTAGGGTGGCCAGCTCCCTGGTTGGTTCCTCAACATATTGGTCTGGAAAACCATCCCTAATACACTCCAGGAAATCCTCCTCCACCACATTGCTACCAGTTAGGTTAGCCCAATCAATATGTAGATTAAAGTCGCCCATGATTACTGCTGTACCTTTATTGCACACATCTCTTATTTCTTGTTTGATGCTGTCCCCAACCTCACTACTACTATTTGGTGGTCTATACACAACTCCCACTAGCCCTTTGGAATTTCGCAGCTCCACCCATACTGATTCCACATCATCCAGGCTAATGTCCTTCCTTACAATTGCATTGATTTCCTCTTTAACCAGCAACGGCACCCCACCTCCTTTTCCTTTCTGTCTAATCTTCCTAAATGCTGAATACCCTTGGATGTTGAGTTCCCAGCCTTGGTCACCCTGGAGCCATGTCTCCGTGATGCCAATCACATCGTATCCGTTAGCTGCTATCTGCGCAGTTAATTCATCCACCTTATTCCAAATACTTTATTAACAGAGCTACCCCACCGCCTTTTCCTTTCGGTCTGTCCTTCCGAATTGTCAAATACCCCTGAATATTTAGTTCCCAGTCTTGGTCATCTTGCAGCCATGTCTCTGTAATGGCCATCAGATCATACCCATTTGTAACTATTTGTGGCGTCAACTCAACTATTTTGTTACGAATGCAAATGGCCGCTTTCTGTTGCTGTAACCATTCTATGATTCTATTGGATGTGAATAATCAAGTCTGCCTGTGATACCCTCTTTGGTAGAGCAAGACTGCTAACACTCGCAGTATAAGCTCGCAGGTAAAGAATGAATGTGGTTCGGCACCAAAGTGCAGCCAGCACCCTTGTAACTGTACTACAATGTGAGTCAACACTTTGAAGACAGCAGGAGAGAAAATGGGGGGGAAAAATTAGTGCTGAATATTTAAATGAGTTTGCAAACTGTTTCAGTTTGTTGGTAATAAGTGTCAATCCTAATAGTTTCATAATGTTGACATATTCTGCTCTTCTTCCGCCACGAAGACAGTGACTCCTTTCCTCCTTTGCAGCTGCCATGTATTTCCTTGCCCCTTTTTCATTTGATTGATAATTCCGACCGTGTGAACAGAAATAGGACAAAAAAAATTCTGAATGTCGCTGGTGACGGATGGCAGAGGGGGTTCTGGAAGAGAGGGGTGAAAGTAGAATAGCAACTGCCCCAATTAGCTCGGGGGAGGGGGAGCAACAACAATCCACGCAGCATGGCATTAGGACGTGTGTGTTGGGGTGATGAAATATACAGCAGGACCTGGCGAGAGGAGAGTGGAGGACAGAAACCTTGAGCCGGGGGGGGGATCTACGCTCAGCGACTGCTGCCTCTCTTCCCTTCTCAGCGAGCGGGGTCCAGGGCTCAGCAGCAGCTGCCAGCATCATCGCCCAGATGTTTAGGGGGCGGAAACAGAGGCCTGAGTCGGGCCTGGAGCCACCAGTTTGCTCAGCTCTATCCCACCATTACTAGACGGTATATTTTGCTGGTTTCTTTAAATCCCGGGAGTTATTCATGGCGGAACTTTTGAAATCTTCTCGCGGATCCCCAGTTGAGAACCCTTGGTCTCCCAAAAAGTAGGAAATTAAAAATAATTTTCTTGAGAATTTTTCTGAAACATTTCCGAAAGGAAATCAAATATCTGGTCATCAGAAGAGCCACCAGGGGCAAGTCCATACCTGCATCTCTTTCTCTCCATATTTCTGTGGGTTCCTGCTCCCATGGCTCTTTCTTCGAAGTTTCTTCAGCTCTGCCTGGCACTTTTCCAGTGACTCCAGCCTGGCTTTGTGTTCGGCTTGATACTTCTTCAATGTTGCCTAAAGGGAAAAATGTAAATAAAAATAAGTTAAAACTGCCAATGGTGACAATATTACTGAAACAACAAGAAGGAGGCCTGCATTTGTTGTGGGATAATAAAGTAGAAGGTACATGGAGTAAAAGGCAAGATTTTTTTTTTTAAAGTCAGTAAGCAATTATGGTTTTAATTTCAAAACTTAAAAAAAAAAATTCATTCATGGGATGTGGGCATCGCTGGCATTTATTGCCCATCCCAATGCTCAATGTGAGTTCAATTTGTCTTCTAATGATTCCTGACACACTGATCGGTCAGCTATATATTATGAGGTTTATCAGTTCACACCCACCAGTAAAATATGAGAGAGAACCTGTTCTGGCTTTCTAAACCAGACAAGATATGATAAGGCTTTGGTTTGCCAATAATAGTAGTCACATCTTGTTCTATTACCCATTATGCAGTAAGGTTTGAATCCAACTAAAGATAGGAGACTTGAAGGAACAATCCTAAGGAGGCTCCTGTGAAGCACCTTGCAGCATTTTATTACGTTAAGGTGCTATATAAATGCAAGTTGCTGTTGTTGGTGTTGAGGCCAAGTAATGAGAATTGCATTTCTGGCAGTGGACATTGAAAACATGCCAGACTTTCTCCCCCCCCACCCTCAACCCCCCCAACATAAACTACTGGAAGTGAACTAATTCTTCAAGGCACATGAGCTGTGTAATGTACATTTATTAAGATTTTGACTGGCAGTGTGAGGAAGTCCCTGAGCAGCAAACAAAGGCTGTCGCAAACAGTCTACAAATTTGACTACATTTATTGAAATGGAATTGCCTCTGCAACTTGAGACAGTATAATGTCTGCCATGACATTTTATTGTTTGCATTCAGCACTAAGATTAGTAAATTAGTATTGTTTATATGTTATACCCAATTTCAAAAGCAGGTTCACTGAAATTTAAATTTATCTGAATCAAAAGATACGTTTCTGATGCCAGTGATTCAGACAAACAGAATAAAAGTTTTAAAAGATTAATGTCAAGAAAGTGCAAAACACACAAAACATAATGGGTCTATGAACTCAAATGCGTGCCTCTGTCTAGGTATGAGCATCCAACTTTGTCCACATGCTACATCAATTAAAATGTTTGGGTTAATGAAAGTGAATCACATGCTAGCTTACCAGCTGAATAATACAGAAAAAGCTGCAATGACTGGATTGGATGAAATAATGTCACGTCAGCAACTGTGACCGGTGCAAAATTTAATTAAAATGTCTAAAGCCCATCATTCCAGAATGGCATTGCAACTATTCACATTGCAGCAGCTTACAGTACATCTGCAGTGTCTGCCAAAAGCACCTGCTTTGGCAGAGAACTTTTCCCAAAAGCCAATATGGAGCCAGAATTTTTAGGGGAAGATAGTCCAGGAACCAAGTCTGCCTGAAAAAACTTCCCCAACCACCACTATTTCCTTATAAATGACAGGTGAATAAGGAACATTTTCAACGCTGTAATTCAACCCTCGAGTTCATAACACTTATACAATCTGAACCACTATTAGATTTCAATCTTGTAATCAGTTCATGTCATCTGTTTATTTTGCATTTGAAGACATCAGTTTTTTTTTGCTGTAATACGATAAAAAGTGAACTCAAAGATTAATATGAACTTATTAATCAAATGGTGTGACAGCACAGAATTCAGCCCAAAACTTACACTTAAATATTTGGCATCTAATTCAACCTTCTGCTCCAGTTGCGTCAGCAGCTCACCATGGAACACTTTCAACTGCAACAGCAAGAAAACGTCAGCTGTATGACTTACAACATTCAATTTTAATAATGTCAAGAGCACAAGAATCCCCCTGAACACCCACACACATATACTCGCACACACCCACGCTGCGGAGACACTGATTGTACCTTGCATCCGCAGATTAATCATGTGCAAGTGATGCTTCCCTCCTCCATGAGTTCAGCTCCTTAAAAGCTATAATTTTACCACACACATACACAGTCTCTCAACACTGATTAACTTGGATTTTTACCCTGTCAACTGAGGTGCAGATTACAATTCTATTTCACCTCTCTTCCCCCTAATCAAGAATTACATATTGATTATTAAATATCTCAAAAAGGGAAAAGATAATCATTTTGATTCGTACTGGATTGAAATAAAACTGCTATACAGCAGGCAGGATTTTAATTTTCTGGCTAAATGTCAAACACATTTCTCTCAACAGGCAAATAGGATTTGAACACAGATGAGAGTGTCTAATCTGGCAAAAGTATATTCATTTTTAGCTATTTCAGCTAACAGAAGTATCCCCTTCACAAGAATAAACAGAACAGAATTTAAATCACTTGACAGAAACCTTTGCTCATCGGGTACAAGCTCGTGAATTAAACCGTGTGCTCACACTACCTTAAAAGGAATACTCACCATTTCTTCAAGCTGGATCTGAATCTGCCTGTGGACCTCTGCCATCTGGAACAAAACATCCCCTGCAAAATAACAAACTGCAGCTAAAATAACTATTTCTACCATTTTAGAACAGACAAGTGCAGCATCCACACAACATATGATTAAGGCAGTTGGGCTCCAAAAAAGGTGCCAATACTGAACAAAAGTCTAACCAAGAATCTACATTTTAAACCGGGCTCGTTTGTTTTTTTTAAATAAACAGTTTTTTCACTTACATTTTCTATTTTCCCTCCCAAGTAACTATGACTTCTATCCTTGATCCAAGAGGTTAGTGGCACACAGCCTTCAGGCATCCCCATAGATTTCATCAACGGCACTCTAACTGGCTCACGAAGAGGTAAGAGTTTTGCATTTGGAAAGGTGACAATTAATGTTGCAAATCTAAACCTGTAATTTAGACTGTTCAGACATGCTCAAAACTAATTCTGAGCCACTCCTGCCCCCTTAACCCCCCGCCCCCCCTTTACTGAAGCTGTGTTATACAGTACCCTCACTCAGAATACACTTCCTGAAACTGTAACATTAAGCTCACCCAATCAAGATAGGATATACCACATGTGTAACAGCTTGGGGAGGAGAGAAGGGAAACTCACTGCCTTTATTACAGCACTTGTAACAACCATATGGAATGGAACTCATCACTGAAAAGCCAGACCAGAAACTTAAATATATATAAATATGCAACATATGACAATGTATTTAAAATTACACACTAAAGAATCTAATTTTGATACAATTTTAAAATGTTATAGAAATGCTGATCCAAAGGGCTTTGCACAAATGGTCTGATCCTCAACATACTGGAAGACATAGGGACATGAAAGTGATGAAATACCTTTAGGATCCTATCCCGATCATCAAAGCTAGTCAGTACAAGTGTGGAAATAACTACCATGCAGCACCTACAGAACTTAGAAACTTATTCAACAGACTAGTAACACAGATACCATTATGGTAGTTTGTGTGTGACACAGTTTAGTTCCTTTAGATTGTTATATTTCAGAGTGTAAGAAAGCACATATTGCAATTTGGTTCAAGTTTTTTCCAACTATGATAGTAGATTCTCCAACAATGCTTTCACATTATCGGAGTGCGATTTACAGCCGACTTGCAGTTCCCCCTCAGTTAACACTTCCTGAAACAAACAAACTGATATCTACACAGCTGACAGTAACGCAGACCAACATTTTGCCATCAGACTAACCTCCTCCCTCTGTGGCCCACTAAACACACTAACCAGTTCACTGCATCAGCATGCTGGTGTAGCATACAATGTGAGCACTCAGGAATAGATGGGTCAAGCTCAGCAATACCAATTTTAAGCCTTTAACTTGGACAAAAAAAAACTCCAGTCAATACTAATGGTGAACATAATTATTGAACTTAAATATTGAACTTGCTTTACATTGCAATAGAAAGGTACTCTTGAAGATGTCATCGAATCCAAGACCTTTTACAAGAGCACCTGTAGGCTCCCATGGGCAGGCAAGAAATTGTGAAAATGCCTCAAACACTTTCAGCTTCACAAACTGGACCTGGAAGCTAGACAGCTCACAAACCCATCAGAATATGGGGCCAGAGCCTCTAAAATGAGCACACTACACTCCCAACAGAGGCCCAGGAACACCCTTCAGTAGTCCGTGACTCCCTGTAAAACCCACAGGACCCCTTTTCCCAATCTAATACTCCCATTCACCGTGGGTGGAATCCAACTGGTAGAAGAAAGGTGTCATCAGACTAGGTCAGTTCCTCAACAGGGGATAGCTAGTGTAGAAATTCCATCTCCCCAAACATGACCAGTATCAATATATGGTTACTCCACTCCTCAACCGACCCAGTGAACAGATCTCCACCTTTTGCTCCAGTTAACAAATTAGAAAACCAGAGGGATATCTAGAAATGAAACTTGGGTCACCAGATGGAAAAGGATTGGAGACAGATATGAAAGCAAGCCTTCACAACTACCACCAGTAGCAGAATACAAGAGGATCAGTTTAAAATAATGCATTGAGAGCACTGCATTGCAGAGATAGTTCAAAAATGCCACCCTCCCTAGAAGATAAACTACTGAAGGAGTGGAGGTCAGAAATGCAGACTGCAACACATATTCTGGTCAGTAGTCTGGACAGGACTCCGGAAGGCCAGAGAACATGATGTAACTCAATTCCCACAGGCTGAGCCTGGGCCTATTGGACCTATCCTCTATGAAAAAAAGTTCTCCAACCAATTCTTCAGCTGATGTCACGGTTAGCCACAAGATAATGTATTCTCCTTCCCCACAACAAACACGTGGGTGAAATACTTGTGGGACATACACCAGTCAGCATGGGAACGTATGAAGCGTCTCTGGAAGATCCAAGCAGGCTGGAGCCTTTTCCTAGAATCCTACTTTACCCAGATCTTCCCACCCACACCACAGGAAAGAAATAAAGGGCCGGATTTTCGGCTTTGATGATGTCAGGCGGCAGGGTGGTAAAGTTTGCACCCGGGAACAGGTTGCGCCTCAAGTCAGCAAAATTGGGGCTCCCCCCCCACCGTCCTGATTCTGGGACGCAGCGCTAAGGGAGGCGTTGTACACCTCTTGGGGATGAGCTGGGCCAGGAGCGCTCAGAGAAATGCCTGGGGAGAAACTCCACACACATAAAACATTCCCAATACATAGCCCACACCACCACATCAATTGTAAAAAAAATTAAAAGAAAAAACAATCACACTTGCCTTTGGACGGCATTACTTGCCTCTCTGCAGTCAGTATTAGGTTGGAATGCCCGTATTTACAGGCGGTCACTGCGGGACGTACGGGTCGGGTGGGAATCATAAAACCCGCTGGTGTCGCAACCAGGGGCGTTGCACACCGGCGCAGCTCTTCCGGGCGGTGCTGCTCCACAAAACCGGCCCCGAAAACCCCTGCGGGGCGCTGGAGGCTGACCGCCCGACCATAAGACCTCACCGCCGCCACTGCCAGCACTTCAGGGTGAAAAACAGAGCGCAAAAGACCGGAAAATCCGCCCCCATGGGTCAACGTGGAAAGCATGCAAGTTGTTGTTGTGTGGCTTGGAGACAACGGGGAAAGAGGAAGAAATAATTTGGGGCCCCATTATTGCAAAAAAAAAGAGATACTGATTACATGCTAACAAAGCACTGTAGCTGATTTGGTTACAACATCCAAGCATCATTTATATCTGCTTGTGCCTAATGCAATCCAAAGCAACAGTTAATTCCAGTTAGACTGGTCTTGGGTGCTTGGAGCTTTCATACCAGGTACAATAGTTAGGCATACATCTACAAAATGTATCACTAACTTTTGAAGAGTTTCCGAGATGTTTACCATAGTAGAAAACCTAATTCCGTTAACAAGGTTACCACATTTATCTCAATATAATGCACCTTCTTGCCATGCAATAACAGATTATTTTTCAAGACGACAGTTGTACAGTACTGGAAACATTCGACAACCATGGAGAGCATCAGTGAAGCTCAATTCTGCTCACGGCACACCTTTGTTGCTGGTAAATGAAGCAGGTATAAATAGTGTCTGTTTGTAGCCGTTGCCAAAATTTACCTCGGTTTCTATGCAAAGTTGGCCACTCCCAAGCGATGTCAAAATATCCTTGCAAAAACAACGTTGTTATTCATCTAGTGTCCTCAAACAATCCACATCTATATTTAGCACTGCCCTCGCATGTTAAAAATCAAATGAAATTTCAAAGAGTATGTTGCAATAAACTGTAAACAAGGAAGGACACATCAGAGAAAATTTTTTAAACTACAACGGTTGCTACAGGCTGTAGACAGGTAGGTCTGGGTCTTAACCTTACTATTAGCTGCCATTTGCAACTGGGCTTCTCTTGGATGTTATAAATAAGTAGAGGTGTCAAATGATTAAAAGGAAAAGGGGGGTAGGAAAACTGTGCTTTCCCCTGGAGTTACATCGAAATCGACAGCACGGAAGGAGGCCATGTCGGCCCATCGTGTCTGCGCCGGCCAACCAAGAGCTACCCAGGCTAATCCAGCTCTCGGTCCGTAGCCCTGCAGGTTTCAGCATTTCAAGTACACATCCAAGTATTTTTTTAAATGTGGTGAGGGTTTCTGCCTCTACTACCCTTTCAGGCAGCGAGTTCCAGACCCCCACCACCCTCTGCCCGCACTGCGAGATGTGTGCGCACTGGGTCCGTGCAGCAGAGCTGGTCTCCAGTCGTCTTGGGTAATCCTTGCCACGGGACCAAGACCTAGCTCTGTCAAGCCCGTGTGGTGGCTGGTGTGAAACGGTCACCACACATTAAAAAAATCCATACACAGGCATCTTCCACCCTTCAGGATGTAGTTCAGGACCTGGAATATTAGGTCCTTCATTGAAACACCTGTGAACTCATCCCTTTTTTAGCATGGAAGCAAGTCATCCTCGCTTCGAGGGACTGCCTATGATGATGACGACGACGACAATTAGGATCAGATTGGCTCCTAATTTCATTGATGGGCTTAATGTTTTTTTTAAATGAATATATAGAAAGATGTACATTTACACATTTTTATCTTGACTTACCTGGTGGTACTAAAGACTTTCATTCTACTTATTTTGTCCCTCATCAGCCACTGGTCAGTCACTGAAAAGGCAGCTGGATGATCTGCTACATCTCTCCAGGATTTTGGTTGATTTGCTCTGTATTGGGCACTGGGCCGTACATTACAACAAAGATGGCTAGCTGGCCAACATTCAACCAACACGAGAAACGAAAGTCTCCCAGGCTGAAGCAGCATACACTTATGCCTATTTTCCTTACAGCTGGGCAAAAGTTAAGCTGTACTTAACAATTCTGGCATTTTATTTCATACAATATCAATTGCATTACATACAATTGGGAATAACATTCTACGTAGAAAAATAGGTAAGATTTGATTTTAAGTGGCATTGATTAAACAGAGAGTACTGCAGCTGCAAAGCCCGCAGAACCAGAACAGCTTTGCGTGTTTTTTCCATTAGCTCCCTTGTGAACACAGATCAAAGCTATTTGCAAATTTTAATAATCTCCCTCTCAATTTTTAAAAATAAATTAAATTGTCCTAATTTGCTATTGACATGTCCTGAAAAAAGTATAAAAGCCAGAACAGTTTAACATTAAAAAAAAAATTTAATTACTGAGGTAGTTATATTAAAATCCCTGTTTGTATGTTCTTATTTGCAACTCTTAAAATAACAATGCTATCACTGAGCACCGATATCACATGCCCAGTAGAGAACGGAGGTGCAAAAGGAGTCACGTCAGCAGTGCTAGAGGTACCTCAGTGGTTCCAATAAGCACACGCTATCTGAAACACATAGCTGTGGTGACGCAAGAGATTGTAGAAACACTGACTTTCAACCTATACTGTCGGAATCAGTAATGTGCATCAGGCTTCATAAAAACATGCTTTGATTAAAAGAAAGACCAGAGTTTGCAATACTGGAGAAGTTTTTAAAGCACAACCCGAGTGTGCTTTGTCACAACGCTTCACAAGAAAACTGCTTTGTTCCTATCCACTCCAGTATCCAAACTGCTGACAAACATTTATATCCAGTAATGCCAAGCAAAAAGTTATATCCGAAGGTGCAGGCACAAATTAAACAGTTTAAGTGAATTTCAGTGTTGCGCTGCAGGTGGTAAAGATCAATTATTCCACATCAATACCAGCCCATATTTTGCTGAATAAACTGGAGCTTTCAACAATTAAAACAACACATTCTGAGACCATACTTGAAGGTTCTGAAGAGAGAAATAACAAGTTGGACATCATTGAAAAAAAAGGTTGCCACAAAACTGCATTTGCACAGATTAAAGGTCAGACTGCCCTTTTGGATGCCGAAGGCATTACACCACAAAACCATATTTGTTTCCTCTTTTGAGAAGATATATTTCCACAGAAAGGCCTTTGGCCTTTTGAAAGTAGAAAGATACACTCCCAACCTTGTGTCCTCCGCTGGTTAAGCAAGGAAGGTGAAATTGCAGGATGTGTTTTTGACATCAAACTTTTGAGTAGTTCCGATGGTTGATAAGGCTCTAAAGCGTTTTCAATAGATATTCAGTGGGCGAGCAGGGGAAAGCAGAGTTCACACATTGAGGTTATAGCACTGCTGTAGCAAACATCAATTTTGCCAACTAGAGGCAGCATTGTAGCCTCATAATATTGCTAGAGAACCATACCATGATCTCACAAAAACAAACAGTCTTTCTCTGTCAGAACTGGTGAAAATTGTGCACCTACTCTGAATCAGCATCAATAAAGAGTACACAATAGTAATTAAGCTTTGAACTGCATCGTGTCCATCAATGGTTAAAACCAAATTTAAATCAATTTGGCAAATAAACAGTGATGTGCAAGCACAGTTCAAATTCAGGAATGTCTGCTTGCTGCACATTGCACTCAGAATCATAGAAATTTACAGCACGGAAGGAGGCCATTTTGGCCCATGGTGTCCGCGCCGGCCGACAGAGTTATCCAGCTTACTCCCATTTCTAGCTTTTGGTCCGTAGCCCTGTAGGTTAGGGCACTTCAAGTACACATCCAAGTACTTTTTTTAATGCTGTGAGGGTTTCTGCCTCTACCATCCTTTCAGGCCGAGTTCCAGACCCCAACCACTCGAGGGGAAATTTCTTCACCCAATCTCCTCTAAACCTCCGACCAATGACTTTTTTAAAAAAGCAATTAGAATATTGTACCGACACACAGTGTGAAGGAAGATATATTTAATAATGTATGCCAGACATCTCCAGGCACAGCATCAGAGAGAATTTTTTGCAAGACAATGTTGTTCCCACTTCAACGCCGGATGCGTCTCAAATCAAACCTGATTCTGCAAAGGATGAATTCATCCATTTGGTTGGTTCACCTGCAATCACAAATCTCTTTCTCAAAGGATGCAAAAAAAATGCCTACGTGAAAATATAAAAATAATTCAATATTCTAACAGCCTAAAGGGAATTACTTTCCCCTAAAAATACTGCTGTCACTCTCTCGGCCATTTCAGTGAATGATGTCTTAAATCAGTGTTTAGCATCTACACATCATTTCTTCACTAAGCTTGTTTTGACAGTTCTTGCAGTGGCTTCTGCTGGCTGGAATTCCCAATGAAAATCAGTACAGTATACTGCCGACATCACACCACCTATACCTGGCAAATTGCAAGGCTCCACGTCTCATTCAGTTCAACGGAATCATTACCTTATAAAGGCATCATATTGTTAATAGTTATGCTTCGTTTAAGAGTAGTGTATAGACTAGATAAAATCACCCCCCCACCCCAAAAAAAGGATCGGCAGATATCCTTCCCTGATTGGGATTATTTTAATTTGTTCTGTTAAAGATGCAAAGCATATTGTGCTGCTTGCACGTATCAGGAGATTCGACATTCATTTTTTGTTTAACTATTGGCTTGACGATACAGAAATGTGTACAAGCTGTACAGTCATTCCCATCACTTCCAATACACATTTCTGCTGGAAAATTATACATGTAATATTACTGCACCAGTATGTTCACTTCTCAAAGAGCCCAGGTGTTTCAAGGTCAACTTCATGTGTCCATACACTGGGCATTCAGAGGCGAGGGCCCATGGGCAGCACGGGCCAGCCCACACTACGATATCTGTGCACTAGGTCCGTGCCGCAGAGCAGGTCTACAGTCATTTTGGTTAATCCCTGCCACTGCACCAAGACCTAGCTCTGTCAAGCCCATGTGGTGGCTGGTGTGCAGCGGCCACCACACGTTAAAAAAATCCACGCACAGGCATCTTCCACCCTTCAAGATGCAGTTCGGGATCCGGAATATTAGGTCCTTCATTGAAACACCCACGAACTCATCCCTTTTTGGCGTGGAAGCAAATATTCCTCGATTCGAGGGACAGACGACGACGACGACACAGATAGTGTCAAAAATCTGGAAGTACTTTGTCTGGTTGGGCTATTTTTCCCCTCAAACTTGAGTTAGTAAACAAACATCACTTCAGTTCTCACAGCGAGAGAAGTAGTGATTCAAGCATTACTGGGAAGTTGACGATCCCTGCTTTCCTTATACCCAGGCAAGAGGGATCAGAGGCATGGAACAGGCGGAAGCAGCAAAATGGGAAAATTCTCAGCTCCCAACATGGTGTCTCGCTCAGCAGGAGCATAGCTCTGAGAATTTAGAATAAATGCTCCCAGCTCAATTTATGCTTAGAATAACCAGGAAAATTAGCAGTCCTGCAAATGGTTCATGCTGACTCTAGGTTCAACTTTTCAATCTGCACTCCTATCAAAGACTCTGCAGAAGAAGCAGAGGCTCCAAAAATGTACACAATGAACGGATATCAAATAAAATCTGAGTTCAAAACACTATCTGCCTCTTGCAGCATCTCCAAGCTACATGCACTGCAACCCCTAGTTATCTTTGAGATACCATTTTAAGCGAGTCCCTCATCTAGTTAGAAGGAAAGACTTGCACTTTTATATAGCGCCTCTCAACCTCATGACATCCCAGAGCGCTTTACAGCCAATGAAGCACTTTTAAAATGTAGTTACTATTGTAATGTAGGAAAGCATGGCAGCCAATTTGTGCACAGCAAGGTCCCACAAGCAGCAATGCGATAGATAATGACCAAATCATCTGTTTTAGTGATGTTAGTTGAGGGGTAAATATTGGCTAGGACATTAATTGGGAAGCATCTTAAAATGTAGACCACACTCATTATAACTCAGGCAGGTAAAAGCTGTGCACTTCATTGAACTGGACTGCAAAAAATACTGCATTGTTGTGGTTAGTCAAACTTTTGTAAAGCCAGTAACATTTCTATCACCGCAGTGTATCAGCTTTAGAGGTGCAGTTTTCATCCATTTTGATAATAGCTGATGGAGTAAATCCGCAGGTATCACTTGCTTCGCCAATCTGTAAACCCAACTGGTAAATCCTTCAAGTCTTACTTCAGGATCATTTTACTTCAGTGTCATTTCTGGAGCCCAATACGGTCAGAACAAAGTTTTTTAAAAAACTGACTATTAATGTAGTTTCATTTGATAACTTGCCAGGTCAGAGTAGGAAAACATATAAATTGCTTTCCAATGATGAGCATATCTAAACTTTTCAAAATTATACATCTACATGGACACATCCACACAATATGGTTAAAATAAATTTTCAGGGACGTGTAACTTGGACTCAGATCAGTAAGTGCCCAGTTTATTTAAGGCTGCGGGAAGGTTTACCTTTAGACAACCACAAATGAAAGTTCTTTGTTGCAATTTGTTACATGGAGATTAGAGCTTCCTTAGTTTCGTAGCTATGGCTGTCATTTGAGGCAGAACGATGCCTGGAATCCACAATCACTGATGAGACAGGACTACAGACAAGTAGCACATGTACAGCACGAGAGCAATGTACAGTGGAAATGAATACATTAGAAGATTCTGGATTTCGATAAACTCTAATACATTACTTTTATTGCAATGTTCTGTATTATATATGGGAAGTATCCGAATTCAATTTTTCAAATTAATTTTCAATAAAAACACTTTTTGCTCACCAGGTGAGAACAGCATTTCTTAATCTGAATAAATCCTCAAGTACAAGGCTATAATCTTGTTCATCTCCCTCCTTATTTCCCCGTTATGGGACATGAAGGCACAGAAGGACAAGGGCAGCAGTCACATGGGAACACCATCACTTCCAAGTTCTCCTACAAGTCACAGCTCACACTGACTTAGAACTATATCGCCGTTCCTTGATCGTCGCTGGGTCAAAATCCTGGAACTCCCTCCCCAACTGCACAGTGGGAACACCTTCAGTACACTGCTTGCAGCAGTTCAAGAAGGCAGCTCACCACCACCTTGCAGGACAATTAGGGATGGGCAATAAATGCTGGCCTTGCCAGCGACGCCCAAATACCAGGAACTAATTTTTTTTAAAATTCAGCAGTTCAGAGAAAATATGAGGTGGCCTCGCAACAAAAGGTACAAATTGCTAAACTTAAAGGGAGAAATGTAATAAATGATGTGGCCAACCTTTTGTCCTTTCTCTGCACTGCTTCCATAGATTGAATGTTTTAGTGACTAGAACGAAATGCAGTAATCAAAATGCAGCCTGTCGAGAGCAGCAGGACAACCTTAGACTTGAACTCGACTGATTTGCCAATCTCGCGCAGCATTCGGTTTGCTTCGCTAATGCTGCTCTGCAATGACTCAACCTGGTCAGAGTTAAGTCCATCTCTCCCAGTCCCTGCCCAAGATAGTATGTATGCATCATGTCATAAGTATGTCACCTCCCCATTTTTTCTCCCAATATTAAAGACCTCATTGCCATTGTATGGACTGAATTTCATCTGCCATAGTTCTACCCTTACAAATAGTGTCAAAATTCTTCTGTAATCCTTTGGCAACTTCGAGTCGATCATCTTAATCTAGTATCTGCGAGTCTATCCAATCCAAGCAAACAGACCATCTTTTAAACCATGTTTGACACTGTACTGCAGTTATCCTTCCAGAGGAGTCAAACCCAAAAGCTGCCCCCCCCGCCCCCCCGAGGAGGTGATGCAACACTTTGTGGGTCCTGATTTTGGAGGTGTACTGTCACTAGGAAATGGAAACTGCTTTGCGGTGATAAAGTTGTAGTATAACTGCACACCCGAGGCCTATTGTGCAGGAAAGTACTTGCCTGTGTATGGACAGATGAGCACAGAATCTGGTTCAGCTGTCATACCATCCATGATCAATACCACACTGCATTATAATCCCGAAACTCCCTACCCAACAGCATGGTGGGAGTACCTTCACCATGCGGACTGCAGCAGTTCAAGTAGTAGACTTGCCACCACCTTCTCATGGCAACTATGGTTGGGCAATAAACGCCGGCCTTGCCAGCAACGTTGATATCCCAAGGATGTTTTTTTTTTTTAAAATGACCACGATCCTACATTATGTTCAGTATCTTAGAAGTGCTTGGTCTATTAGTAACTCGATGAGATCATTAAGAAAAGTCTCAGTTGTTTCCACATTTCAGTTAATAGATTTCATCTCTTATTTCAATTGAAATTTTTTTTGATAGCAGTAATAATTTACTTTGGTTCTTTTTTTTTTACTAAGGTCAGCAAGAGGTCAACAGCATTTGATAAACTAACCTGGCTAACCATAAGTGTGGTTAATCTTACCAGCAGTCTACTGTAGTGCTAATACAAACAAAAGTAAGAAGAGGAGCTGCGAGAGAGCAGGCTCTTCAAGGCCAGTGCTAGCACCACTTCAGATGTGTTTCACTGCATCATAGAGCATAATGATGCTCTCAGTCAAATGGCAGGTGTGTGAAAATAAGCTAGCTATTCAAAAAACATTGTGGACAGTTTGAATGCCAATAAGCTCAATACAATTACGTGATGTGATGAGTTACTCAAAAATGAATGATCTCTGCAAAAAAATACCTTCATTATTAACATAGAAACATAGAAAATAGGTGCAGGAGTAGGCCATTCGAGCCTGTACCACCATTCAATAAGATCATGGTTAATCATTCACCTCAGTACCCCTTTCCTGTTTTTTCTCCATACCCCTTGATCCCTTTAGCTGTAAGGACCACATCTAACTCCCTCTTGAATATATCCAATGAACTGGCATCAACACAGCAAAGGACAACCTGTGAAAACTAAGTGAGGTTTTGTACATTTATTGAATGTGCAAAACTCAGCAGCTACACTGCTGGTAACATTGAAAGTTATGAACCACAATGCTCACCCCACTTCATTGACTGTAAAGTGCTTTGAGACGTCCAGTGGTCGTGAAAGGCACTATATAAATACAAGTCTGTCTTTCTTTTCACTGCACTTCTGCCCCCCATTGTTTCCAATTGGAGTTTTAAAAATGGATTTGAGGAAATTTTTCCTCCTTCATTGTCATGATGTACTTTGAATAAAGGTCAAATTCTGTTTAGCAATGTATTCAGTTGCTGGAATGGAAAAGCCAGCTGACAATTGAAAAAAATATATATGACAAAATGGTCTTTTAAAAATATATATAATTAACTGTTTTGGGGTTATATGTGCACAAATCACTGAAGGTGGCAGGACAGGTTGAGAAAGCAGTTTAAAAAAGCATTTGGTATCCTGGGCTTCATAAATAGAAGCATAGAGTACAAAAGCAAAGAAGTTATGATGAACCTTTATAAAACACTGGTTCGGCCTCAACTGGAGTAGTGTTTCCAGTTCTGGGCATCGCACTTTAGGAAGGATGTGAAGGCCTTAGAGAGGGTGCAGAAAAGATTTACAAGAATAGTTCCAGGGATGAGGGACTTCAATTAAGTGGATAGACTGGAGAAACAGGGGGTTGTTCTCCTTAGAGAAGAGGAGGTTGATAAAGGTGTTCAAAGCCATGAGAAGTCTAGACAGAGTAGATAGATAGAAACTGTTCCCATTGGCAGAAAGGTTGAGAATCAGAAGACACAGATTTAAGGTGATTGGCAGAAGAACCAAAGACGACATAAGAAAAAACTTTTTTTTATGCACAGAGTGGTTAGGATCTGGAATGCACAGCCTGAAAGGGTGGTGGAGGCAGATTCAATGTGACTTTCAAAAAGGGAATTAGACAAGTACCTGAAGGAAAAGAAATTGCAGAGCTACGGAGAAAGGGCAGGGAAGTGGGACTAGCTGAAGTGCTTTTGCAGAGAGCTGGCACAGGCTCGCCGAGCTGAATGGTCTCCTTCTGTGCTGTAACCATTCTATGATTTAAGAAAAGGGACATCAGTGAAATTTGAAGTAGATCCAAAGTAGAAACCATTTATCAGAGAAACAAACGGTTAGTGGAAAATAGGCAAGAAAGACTTGGATTTATATAGCATCTTTCATGACCACCAGACGTCTCAAAGCACTTTACAGCCAATGAAGTACTTTTGAAGTGTAGTCACTGTTGTAATGTGGGGAAAGTAGGTCTAAAATGATGAGATAACAAGACAGGAGAAAGAATAAAATAGAGAAAAAGAGAGAGTAATGCCAAACAGAAAGGAAGCTGCAAAAGTGACAGAGCAAATTACTGTACATAAGGCAGGAGAAATTATAAAAAAGTCAAGTAGGGCAATAAAACTGGAGAACCTTTCAAAAACATGAAATTAAAAGTAACCCAGGAGGTGGTTACATTTTAAAACACTTTCCCGTTGAGTTAGAGAGTTAACTTTTTGTATTCTCTTATTTTAATAAATTTTGGTCCTCAAGATAATGAGATTAAAATTAGAAAAATAAAGTTATGGTGACAAAGCATTTTATACTCATGCTGACGTTTTGCTCACTACCAAATAAACATATAGCCATGTCTGAAGTTCATGAAAAGTTTGGGGGTGGCAAGAGAGCAGAGAGGTAAGCAAGTGCCGGGGTGGGGGGTGGGGGAATTCAGAATGTCAGGGGAAGTCATACCAGCAATTATTTCATCCCTCCAGTGCAGTGCTGAGGGAATGCTGCACTGTTGGAGGTGCTGTCTTTCGGATGAGACGTTAAACCGAAGCCCCGTCTGCCCTCTCAGGTGGACGTAAAAGATCCCATGGCACCATTTCGAAGAGCAGGGGAGTTACCCCAGTGTCCTGGCCAATATTTATTCCTCAAATCAACAACAAAAACAGATTATAGTCATTATCACATTGCTGTTTGTGGGAGATTGCTGTACACAAGTTGGCTGTCTTGTTTCCCACATTACAACAGTGACTACACTCCAAAAGTATTTAATTGGCTATAAAGCGCTTTGAGACATCCGTTGGTCATGAAAGGTGCGAAATAAATGCAAGTCTTTCTTTCACAAATTTACCACTACTATAACTGAGTGGATTGCTCCAGTAATCTAATAACACATCTTCACTTACTTTAATCCAAACATTCAGATATTACTATTTACTCCAGTCAACTGACTCATTCTTTAACCAAATCACTTGTCCTCTGGAACTGGATCGGTGAACAGCTACGCTGCAATGCAACCACTGTATTCATTCCAGGATGTGGTCAAACTTTTTTCAGCTTTTACAAACAAAACAAACATTCACAAGGGCAAGATAAATTAATGCATACAGCACATAATGATTTCCATCAACTAATTAAACTGCCAACCCGATTCCTCCCCATCCTCCTACACCAAATACACACAAGGTTTGAGTGGGCTTTCCAGTTTACGGTTTGTAGATCTACATAGCAATTAATATGTTAAGGCTCTAGGATCAAGGTTTGTAGTTACAATTTCATTCACAGCGAGGATATAGTTTAGTCCTTTATGTTTATTATATAAGTGAGAAAACCTAAAGGGCCTGATTTTCCTCCCCTCCCACTGGTCAGAGTGTAAGTAAGGCAATGTGCTTTTCACGTGAAGACCACTTTAATATTTCCTATTATTCAACAAGATTTTCAGAGCTGAGTAGCCAATATCTCAAAACTTATAAACAAGGACCAAATCAAGTATTACATTTACAAAACTACTTCAACCCTCAAATGCCAATACTTTTAATTAAGAAATTATTGAGCAAATTTATATAATATATGCACAAACAAACATACAGAAATAGACACACAAAATTGGCATGTCATTAAACAAAACAAAATTCTTTGCATGTCATAACTTTGTTTCGTGCGTTAGATGGCTGGTAAGATTCTTCCCCCACTCCTATTTTGTAGCTCCTCTCTCCCTTGAAAGTTGTGACTCTTTCTGTGACACAGTTCAGTGAATGCCCAAAACCCTTGCAGAAAGCCCGCTCCTATCTTGCCAAAATTGGGTATCCCTTCACGTGCAAGACCAAGCCATGTTGACAGATTATTCAAATGTGAGCTGCATTGCAGCCAAACTCAACCCAGCAGCCTCAATCAACATCCAGATAGGCATACGTGCCAACAACAGTCACTGGACAGTGATGAGGAGCTCGAGCCCTGGCTGATTTTTCCCCTCCATAGTTCAAGTGCACAGAAGTTTGTGTCTTCATTATACCATGGCTGAGGTCAATGAATGTAGTAGAGGCCAGGAATCTTCTTGGTCAATAAGACTCTCAGTACATGTATTCATTCACCATCAGGGGAGACTGAACACAGGTTTGTGATAATTGTGGAGAAAAATAGTTACAACCCAGGTTAAGTGCGTGAATTTTTTCATGTTAGATTCATGGGTGATCTAAAATTAGCAGCACGCCTTGCATAAATGGAAAACATTATACAAGTGACCATGAGCTTATAACCCATAACTCAGCATTCTTTCATTTTACATATATTCTTCTTAGGCGGTCCCTCGAATCGAGGATGACTTGCTTTCACACCAAAAAGGGATGAGTTCACAAGTGTTTCAATGCATATTGAAGGCTGCATTTTTTAACGTGTGGTGGCCGTTGCACACCAGCCACCACACGGGCTTGACAGAGTTAGGTCTTGATCCAGTGGCAAGGGTTAACCAAGACGACTGGAGACCTGCTCTGTTGCACAGACCTAGTGCGCACGCATGCTCCTATTATCCAGTGTGGGCTGGCCCGTGCTGCCCGAGCCCTCGCCTCTCCTGGGCCCCAAACCCTCGCGCCTCCTGGGCCCTGATCGCTCACCGCTCCTCCAGCCCAATCAAAAATGGAGCAGTCAGAAACAGGACATCAATTAGTCTCCTCTTATCTTGGAGTCATCAAATATCGACAGTGTTATTTGAAATATCAAAATAAGCAGCAGGTACAGCCCTGTTAAAATCATAAATTAAAATTAATTTTTAAAAACTTGCTAGTTTTCTGAAACTTCCAAAGTTAATAAAAGGTTTAGTTACTTGCAGTGCATCCATCAAAAAAACACTGTTCAATTTTCTTTTAAGTTATTAAAACGCTCAAATGTCTTGTAGCTAGGAATCTTTACTTCAAACACTCACTGCTGTAATCTGTATTCAGTTATACAGTCAACCAATAACCACAATGCTGGAAATACAAGCCCAACTCCGCAAATAGATCAACTATTTGTTCAGTCAGTTATCAGGGCAGTAAAACACAAAGAAACAGTGCATGCAATTGTATTTTGTTAAAGCAAGAGGACAAATGATTTTCAAAATGCAATTTGAAGCTCTCTGCTTCAGTGAAATTGCGATTCTCATCAATTTGTTACTGTATAGAACTATACACAGTACTATACCATTTTATCGGACAATGAATTCAGCGATTCAGAAAGCAACGGTTAGTGGGGTAGACTGGTCTATTAACAATTTGAGCTAGAATACCGTAGGGCCTATAACCTTTATTCGTTAAGTAGAGGTGGATCCTTCTGTATACATTGTCAAATATTCCCCCTCCCCCCTCCGTGTTCTATTGGATCGCTGTCAAAACTTAGGATACGAATCCCTTTGTTACGAAATAAAGTTAACAGAATGCACAAGTCTCAAAGGGATGTAAATAACTGCACAGCAATTCCCACTACTGAACAACACACTCGTGGCAAGCAAATAACTTATTAGTGCAGCAACCTAATTTGTTTACTGGGGACTTTGTCACAGCAGTGCTGCTGGTCAACTATGGGCTCCTTTGAATGGATAGCTTTAGAACATGGTGTGTCCTGCAAAACCCACTTCCACCATCACATTTCCGTTACTGGACTCGACCAACGACTTAAGTGACAAAAGGAACATACGGATTTTTAAAACTTCAATAATATGAATAATAATCAAATACAGCAATCAAAAACATGTTATGGACTTGCAACCAGTGGATAGAACACGTCATGTGCCTAACTAAGCTCACAAGTTACTTGTACACAAATACAGGAACAAAAACACCTGGAACTAATCTATGCTCCTCTATGAGGTTTCCTCCATGGGCCATGTGGCTCCTGGTAGAACAATAAAAGATTTTTATGCTGCATTTATAACAGTTCTGGCACTTGCACCAGCCCTGACATCAGCAGCAACTCAAATGTGAATGAGGCAGTACTACTGTTTCTGGAAGGACAGAATACCACCTCAAGAGGTGCTTTCCAACTCTCCCCTATCCTCAACATTGCCAGAGGCACAGCGACACCATGCAAACATAAATGACAGTTGCCAAAAGACGCTTTTCTTGCATTGCTGGCACGCGTGAACCAATCTCCAACTTCAGGGAAGTTCCGCAGCTATAAAATTAAAATCAACTTTTAACAATTACAACTTGTGTTAACATAGGTAGAAAACGCCTCAAGGTGATTCACAAAGGTGTAACAGAAACCAGGCGACGAGTCAAAGTGGCAAATGAATAGGACTGGTGACCAAAAGCTTAGTCAAAGAATTGGATTTTAAGGAGTGTATTACAAGGAGCGGGAGGTGACTAGGTAGAGAAATTCCAGAGCATGAGGCCTAGACAGCTGAAAGCACAGCTACCAACGATAGGGAACACAAAAAAGTCTGGAGTCAGAGGAACAGAGTTTGGGACTAGTTATAGGGCTGAAGGAGATGCCAGAGATAGGGAGGGGCAAGACCATTAAACAACTGCACATACTCCATCTTGCTCATGGTATGCATATTTATTTATATGTAGGCACTAGTGCTTTGGAATCACAACCTTCTGACTCAAGAAGCTTGAGTGCTACCCACTGAGCTACTACGGCTGACACTAACTGCAATATGTTCCCTTTATTTCTTAAGTAGTGAATTTATAAATACCTTTCTCACTAATGAAAAAGCAGTAAAGACAATGTACTGGATGAATTCCAGAAAAGAGTGCATCAGTTAATTATGGAAGGATCATGGCCACACCTAATGCTACTCTGGAAAGCTGATACTCTAATTAAAACTGCAAAGTTAATATAACTTAGACGTCATGATAAATCTACTGATTAATGAACGATAGACACTGCACTACAACACAGGAATTTTGGAATATGGAGTATGCTATAGTTGAAGTAAAAACTTGCATAGATACGAACATATATCATATTAAAGGATGGTTTCTGCAAGATTAATATACTAGGAAGCTTTAAATTGTGCCTCTATATTGGGATTTTCAAATATGTGTGTGTATTACTTAAGGTCATACTCCAATATTGAAAATGTCCAATTTCAAGACACAGGTTTCTTTACAACATAATGAGGCAGTTATCAGCTGTCTGATAAACTACAGAAGACGACAATTGCTTTATTATCAGTCTATTATCTACAATGTAGATTTAAACTTGAAAGTGTGTATACACTGTAAAGCTTTATCTAAAGAAAACTATCTTTACACCATCCACAAATCAGCTAGTAACACGATACAGTTTTAAATGAGAATATATGATTTACACTGTACGTACAGTGTAGTTCCAAAGGCCCCAAGTTTCCACACGCGGCCAAAAAGGCGCACCTCAGAGCTGGGCGCCTGTTTTTCACGCCGAAAACGGCGCCTGAAAAAAAATGCGGTATTCTCGAGCTCCTTGGAGCGGCGCACAGGGGGCGGAGCCTACCACTCGCGCAGATTTTGTAAGTAGGAGGGGGCGGGTACAATTTAAATGAGGCTTCTTGGTGCCGGCAACCCTGCGCGTGCGCGTTGGAGCATTCGCGCACGCGCAGTCTGAAGTAAACATTGGCTCTCTGCCATTTTTAAAAGTGCTGCAGAAAAAGTGAAGATTTGTTTCTTGGACTCCTGCAAAGGCTTGTATTTTAATTTTCTTGATATTTCTGTGTGTGAGGGAGTGCTTTTAGCAGCACTGCTGAATAAATCACCTGCTGAAATCAGTGAGTTCAGCTTTTCACTGCTAAACTTGCAGAACCGGTGCTTGCAAATTAAGGACTGTGTTTGGAGAAATAAAAGTGCCAATTCAACTTTGCAATGGATCAACTTCCACCAAGAACAAAGAATTTCTTGCATGAGGAAGCAAACCATTGCATAATATGTGATGCACCCATTCTGCAAATTTAAATATAAAGATGTCGATGTGGCTGCCTCTCCCTGTCCAAATGGCCTCAGTCCCCCTCACAGCTCGAAGGCTGCTGCTGTATCTTTGGCTGCCAGCCAGCCACTGACGCCGCCCCTAATGCGTGGCTGAATGGCCTCAAGAACCTTAATGAGCTGCATGTGTCCTGCGTTGATTCTTCGGCTGCCGGCCAGCCACTGACGCCACTGCAATCCCATGGCCGAATGGCCTCAAGTCCGTCCGGGTGCTGCATCTTCGCGGGGAATGAAGGCCTGCCTCAAGCACCGCAGCTCAGCTCGAAGGCTGCTTGCTGCCTGCCCCTGCCGTGGAGACCGACGCCACACTCCTGCCTCAAGCACTGCAGCTCAGTTCGAAGGCTGCTTGCTGCCTGCCCCTGCCATGGAGACCAATGCCACACCCCTGCCTGAAGCACTTTCACACAGGTAGGAACATGGTTTATTTAATCTTTTCTTATAAATTTTTATTCAGGTTGGATTTATTTGTATAATTTTGTATAAGTATAACTAAGGATTGATTGTAGAATTTAATGACTTCCCTTCCCCCCCACCCCCCCGCCCACCTCGTTCCCTACGCCTAATTTGTAACCTGCGCCTGATTTTTTAAAGTGTAGACAAGGTTTTTTCAAGCGTACAAAAATCTTCACTTGCTCCATTCTAAGTTAGTTTGGAGTACGTTTTCACTGTGGAAACTTTCAAATCAGGAGTCAGTGGCCAGACACGCCCCCTTTTGAAAAAAAAATTCTGTTCCAAAGTGAAACTGTTCTACCTGACTAGAACTGCAGAAAACTAAATGTGGAGAATTCCGATTTCTAAGATACTCCGTTCTACACCAGTTGCTCCTAAAAATCAGGAGCAAATCATGTGGAAACTTGGGGCCAAAGTCTCCAAAGCTATTTATGTTTTTAAAATCTGATGGCATATGTTCTTAAACAGAAAAAAGTTATAGAAACAGAATTTTTTTCGAAATGGATGGAAAATTAAGCATGCAGTCACTAATTAGTGAATCCTGTCATGATACTTGCACGCATCAGTGTTTCTTTTATGTTAAATGCAGTGTGACTAGCTCCATAGCTACTGATTTCGCTCATGTCATTAACAGGCCTAGGAAAACACAGCTGGAATACAAGGAAATTGTCTGTTTCTGATTAGCTGTTCTGTCTAAATGAAAGGGCTTTGGGCTGTGATGTACTTGCTTATCTGCACATATTATCAATGCTTGATACAGTCATCACGTTTCACTCCAAACTCTTCAGTGCATTTGCAGCACAGCTAGCAAATCTGTTTCAATCAGTCGTTAACTTTCCTGCAAGCGAGACCCAGTATATAAAAAACAGAAAACCAGGCCTCTTGCCAGCAAATAAACCAACCTGAAACATGTTGGAAAAGTGCGTTTTGCCAGAAGAACCATAGGGATCGAATGTCATTTCTGGTTTTGACTGGCAAATACGAAGGTTCTCTGACTGCTCTTTTACAGGGTTGAACTAGAATTACTAGGTAGTCATTATCCTGCCGTTCGGAAGGTCTATTTGGGGAATTTTAAGGGAGAGAAAAATGTCAGCAGTTTCACAATTCAGGCACCTCAAAACTCTAGTTTACAGACAAACTGTTCAGTCATTACTCTTGTCCATTGCCATCAAAAAAACAATTTTCACCACTGAGAATAAGCTAAATCAGGAACAAAATGCTATCAGACAATAGCAAACATTTTGTGCCACTGATTGTTTCAAACAATTTAAAACCTGGCTAGGACAAGTAGGGAATTTCACAGGTTTTTAGAACCACTTAGTGTAGTTAGAACTTTTAATCTGTCCCAATAATATATCACACACATACACAAAAATACCTTCCCCCACTCTGCTGAAATTTCTGGTACAGTAACACTTTCAAACACTCTCTCAACTGTTTAAAGCCCCAAGTAAATTCATATTTAATTTAACACACAAAAAAAAAAATCATACAATGACAGTTAAATCTTCCCACTGACCCTTTAAAAACATGGTTAATGCACACTTGAACTCAAGAGTGCATCCAGGTATCCATTAAGTTGCTAAAAGCATCAAATTCAATTTAGAATCAATATTCTGGTAAGGTTAATCACTATATTCTGGTAAGGTTAAAATCCTACTGCTACTGAACTTGAAGATTTCAACTTCAAAATGGATGCAACTCAGACTACTCTTGATAAAGTTGAAAATTAGGCTAATGCAATGTAGATGATGGGGTGGAAATTCTGTCATGCTTCTGTTGCGGTAATCCGGGTGGAGCGGTAAATTTTGCGCTGGAAAATGGATCGAGTCTACTGCCACAAAATTAATCAGCTGGGCCTGGAGTTTGGAGCGGAGCACTAGGGGAGGCATTGCACACCTCTTAAGGCGCTATGCCGGCCGAGTAAGGGAAAATTCTGAGCTAAACAGCCGGCCTCTGAGCGCCATAAGAGAGGAGCCCTGGAGGGGTGGGGAACCTGAAAAACAATATTCCCAATAAACCACCACAACACAAATCGCAAAAAAAAAAAGAAAGAAAACAATCACACTTGCCGGAGATCGACATTACTTACCTCACTGCTGCCACTACAGCCCGACCGCAAGCTTCCACAGGCGGTCCCAGCAGGATGCTCTACAGGAGCGCTATGGGTCCGGCGGCAGGCAGCCAATAATCGAGCCAGTGGCACAACCAGGAGGGTTGCACTCCAGCTCGGCTCACCTCTCCCGGGCAGCACTGCTCCACACCCCCTCGAAACCGGCATGGAATATCCCGGCAGGACGCTGGAAGCTGGCCGCACGTGCTTTCCGCCGCCATTGCCACCCCTCCGGGGTGCTAAGAGGGGCGGCAAAAGACTGAAAATCCAGCCCCGAGACCTTAGTCTGAGCACAAACTTATGGAGTGTAAGATTTGCATTAAAAATGTCCCACCATCACTGGCAATTCTACAGAGAAATGGATAATGATATTTTAGATATACAAGATAAGATATGAGGAGAAATTTTAAATGTCAGTCACTTTGGGGGAAATGTTACAACTCCCTGTTTGTCATCTTGGTGCTCAGATGTCAATAATCAGGTCTTTGTCAGTGCAAATACGAAGTGCTATTATTGGGTACACTATTCAGGACAACCTATAAAATAAGTTAGCTACAAAGGAAACTGGGTTCTGAAAAGAAATGCAAATAAAGCATCAGATACAAAAGGATAAAGAGTACAAATGTCACAGTTGGCTGTTTTTTTTGGGAAAATGCCAAGTGACATGAAAATAACATCCAAAATACCAAACAGATAAGCTTCTGTGGTGAGAAGCCCATATAGTAAGGCAACAATAATTTTCCTTTTGTTTACAATACACTTACCAAATCAGTAATTCGTAGCTTTAGTTGTTTTCAGTTGACATTTCAACAAAAAGTTTTATTTTGAATGTGATTTTGAAACTGGCTTTTCCCACTTGCATAAGCTACATAATCAATGGTCATTTATCAGACTCTACAAACCCTTCCATTGCCTAATTGTGTGAAGGTTTGCATGGTGTAGGCCTAGAGCACGAGAAATGCAAAACGTGCATGCAAACCAATCAGGAATAGGCTGATACAGACAGAGGAGCAAGAAAAGAAAAGGCTTGATATACATCAGCAGCTTAGTACGTGGAGAGCTCACCTGGAAATTACAAAAAAGATACTTGTACAAAACTTTCAAATAAACCCATCTAACCCAAAGATTGCTAACTGTTGTGGCCGGTTTCTGTATCATATCCAACTTAGTAAAGATGCTTGCATCATCCAAGTAACGTCCAACGCTAGGTATACCCAGGCTTGTCAACGTCAAATGGAAAGTAATATCATTGACAAGATAAAGGAGACGAAATTAGGTTCCTTTGCGCATTCCTTTAGCACCCCGGGGGGGAGGCAATAACAGCACAAATACTTTTGCGACGGGGCACAGCGCGATCAGCGACTCCCGCCATATTCGGCCTGAAGTTTGTGGCGGCTCTACAGCGTTGCTCCCTGATCTCCTTCGCCCGGAGATCATGACGTCATCGCCGTGCGCATTGGCCCAGACCCTGCAGCAACGCCGGGCTAAAACACCAACAAGCTGCAAGAGGTGTGCATCGGGCAGCCGGCCTCTTTGGGGGCGATGCTTAAAAGGAGAGGTGGCCAAGGCAAGTAAAAAAAAAAACTTACCTTCTCTTCTGCAGCATTTTTTGCGGGTTCCTGCCCACAATCGATCAGCCCTGCACGGTGCTCGAGTCCCGGGCTGATCGCATGGGATCGCGGCTGCCATCATGGTCCAGGTAAGTTGTTTTTCTTTTGCAGAGCCTGCAGCGACGGCCCTGCTCTTTAAGGGAGGGAAGAAGCCTTTCAATGCGGCAGCGCTGCACGGCCCATTGTGCAGCGCTGCTCAACTCGCCGCCCCGCCTGCTGCTGATTGCGTTCCAATCTAAGCTTTCAAACTTTTAAAAGTTAACGCTCCAAATGGGGAGAGACCCAATTTCATGCCCAAAGGACCTTCAAGGGAGACATAGCTCTTATTGATCCTGTCTTCATGTTGTCATTCAAAATGAAGGAAATGTGTTTTTATGCAACTAATGAGCAGATCTAGCTTTCCTCAAGTAATTAAAATGTGCTCATAAGTGTGCCTGCCTAAAGTATAGAGAGAATTGTTGCAAAAAAGTGCATCACTCAGATTGGTCAAGGTAGCATGAAACGTGGGAGAAGGAAGCTTACTTTGAAAATCAAATGTATAAAGGATGATATTTTGATGCAGACGATTAGACGGTTTCAGATGGACAGAAGGCTTTTGATAGTGTGAAGTTACAGGAAATCAGAGAGACTTTGATCAATCTGCAGAAGAGTCCAAAAGGTTGAAGGAATGAATATAGCTTCTGAAGCAAGACTTCCAAGCTGAGCAAGTGTTTAAAGTGAGATTTAAAAGTTTAAGAACTCCAGCTAGAGATTGGCAAATAGTTCAGTGTATCACTTGTATGTGTTACACTTCCAAGGACAGAAGCAAAGTTATTTCTACTGGGAATGAAATTTTGAAGACAAAGTTGAAAGAGGGAAAAATGCTACGAGTGCAGATGGAGATTCAGTGCGCTGATAACCCAAGGAAGAGCACAAAAATCCCAGAGGGAGGGGTGACCATCTACTCTACCACGCCGATTCAGAAGGATGAGGTTGTATATGATCTGAGAATCAAAGCTAAAGGGCCGGATTTGCGCCGCGATTTGATCCTCCGCAGCAAGAAACCTGGACGGCGGGATCCTCGGGTACCTTTTTGTGGCGGCGCTTCCACGTACCGCCAGGGACAGGTGCACCGATGTGCAATGACGCAGATTGCGTTTGCGGCGTACTTTCGGCGCTCTCTCGACCTGTACACCGCCACGCCCAGAATACAGACAGCGGTAAGTATGAAAACCTGCAAAAAAGGTAAGTTTAAGTTTTTATTTTTTAAATTATTTTTCAGCAATTTAGTAGGCAAGGGTTTTTTTGGGTTTTTTTCCCCCCTCCCAAGGCCTCTCTCGCAGCTCTAAGGCCCCGGACTAAGGTTGCCAAAACTCACGGTTTGTGCCATGAATCCTCGTGCAACACCAACTTTACCGATGATGTAAAGGTGGAAAGTTAGGCCGAAAAACAGTAGCACAGCGAAAATGGTAATTTTGGCACAAAACTACTGTTTGCCGAAAACCGAAAACCTAGCAGCAATAAGCTGAACTAACACTACCTTGCTAACTCAAGAGTCTAACTTAACTAATCCTGTTACTTTTACGCCAATCTTGGACAATGAGCAGAATATCAATTTGTAATAAAGGTAGAGCCCAGCGGTCATAGAATTGCAGAGATATACTTGACTTGCCTTTGTAACCTCGTATTAATTCAGTTAACAATATCCACTTAAGTACCTTGGGTAATTTTAATGCTTATTAAAATGCTAAATATACTGTGTTAATAAACAAATGTTATTCATGATTTTGTGGTTGGACTTCCTCTTTGATGACAGTAGTGCACAGATTGTCTGAAGTTGTGGTTGGTTATATTAATTATAATTTGTACCAGTTAATGCAAGAGAGTTCAACTGAGCCACCTCGAGAAATCCCGAGGCACGACGGTAAATTGCCAAATGGTTCTTTTGATGGGCAATTTCGATGAAGGAGTTAAAGATTTGTCTGGACCAGTTTGAGATATTGGTTTACTCACCACAGTACACTGCAAGTCAAGTTTTGTATTGTCTTCATTTAGCCTCACACGAGCCCACACATTTGTCAACTAAATGATAACTGCAACCATCAGTTTTGGATTATTAAATGTAGAATAATGCAATGCTTTTGTAATTACTTAACTACACAAGTTGAAGTGTTTATTCTGCCCATTCACAAAGCTTGAAATGATCGCCTTTTTTCCCCAATTGCAAATATATAAAATTTAAAGTTAGAAGATCTTCTAAAAGCATCATCCAGAGGGAACAGTGACTGCATTCCAAAAGTACTTAATTGGCTGTAAAGCGTTTTGAGACATCTGGTGGTTGTGAAAGGCGTTATATAAATTAAAGTGTTTTTGTATTTCAATTGCAAATATTCTGTAACGTTTGTTTTTCCAATTTCCAATGAATGAAAATATATCCACATTTCTTCAGTGCGCGTACTTACTTGCTAATTAGAGTGCATTTCACGTGTTAAATACTCGTCCTTGAAGCACCTCAGGTTATTTGTTTCCAACACGTGTTTAAAAAGCTTTAAAAAAAACATTTGAAGTGCTCCTGTGTAGAGTGCCCTGTTGATATGCCATGTGGTGTGTGAAAAGGAAAGCAGATGTGTTCCAGTGATATCAGCTGAGAGGATCACTATGGAGCACGTCTGCTTCCAAGCCTTGATTGCAAAGGGAGTACACCAAGAGGTTGACTTCAATTTTTTTTATTTGCTGTGCGTCAGCAAAATTTGGGTGATCAGAAAGATGGATTGTACGCGATGTGAAAACAGACATCAATTCTAGAACATGGAGTACAAGAGAGGTCAGAGGGTTTTACAGGAGGCCCAGGGAAAGATGATTTATAAAAGATTGAGAAAAAGACCCGAGACAGAGCTGGGGGCAGATACAAACTGCTTACATTTTGAAAAGAATCCATTCGTGTTGATTTTTCAAATTGAAGTGGATAGGCCTTGAATTGGTAGAGTGGGAGGCAGGGGTGGGGAGGAAAGGGGAGGGGCTGCAGATATTTTTCCCATGGGTGAGAATGTTTTCTGCTTTTAAAAATATGGTCAACAAAAATCTATTTAGCTGTCTCTTATCTTAATGACTTAACGCATGGTGGCACCAACGAAAGGCATCACTAGTCTTTCGTGGCCAGACCTACTAATCTTTTTGACAAACTTAAATGTAGATATTATCGATTTAAAAGAATATATTAAACACTAACGTCTAATGTTTGGGCGCAGCAGTCACCCTTTGTTCTGGTAATGGAAAGACTGAAAGCTCAACCCACTGGTACAGAGCAGCAATGGGGGGAAAGGAGGAGAAAGGAGGGGGGGGGAGAAAGGAGGAGAAAGGAGGGGGGGGGGGAAGGAGGAGAAAGGAGGGGGGGGGGAAAAGGAGGAGAAAGGAGGGGGGGGGGAAGGAGGAGAAAGGAGGGGGGGGGGAAGGAGGAGAAAGGAGGGGGGGGGGGGGAAGGAGGAGAAAGGAGGGGGGGGGAAGGAGGAGAAAGGGGGGGGGGGAAGGAGGAGAAAGGAGGGGGGGGGGAAAGGAGGGGGGGGGAAAAGGAGGAGAAAGGAGGGGGGGGGAAAAAGGAGGAGAAAGGAGGGGGGGGAAAAGGAGGAGAAAGGAGGGGGGGGGAAAAGGAGGAGAAAGGAGGGGGGGGGGAAAGGAGGAGAAAGGAGGGGGGGGAAAAGGAGGAGAAAGGAGGGGGGGGGAAAAGGAGGAGAAAGGAGGGGGGGGGGAAAAGGAGGAGAAAGGAGGGGGGGGGAAAAGGAGGAGAAAGGAGGGGGGGGAGAAAGGAGGAGAAAGGAGGGGGGGAGAAAGGAGGGGGGGGAGGAGGAGAAAGGAGGGGGGGGGAAGGAGGAGAAAGGAGGGGGGGGGAAAGGAGGAGAAAGGAGGGGGGGGGGAAGGAGGAGAAAGGAGGGGGGGGGAAGGAGGAGAAAGGAGGGGGGGAAGATGGAGAAAGGAGGGGGGGGAAGGTGGAGAAAGGAGGGGGGGGAAGGTGGAGAAAGGAGGGGGGGGAAGGTGGAGAAAGGAGGGGGGGGAAGGTGGAGAAAGGAGGGGGGGGAAAGGAGGAGAAAGGAGGGGGGGGAAAGGAGGAGAAAGGAGGGGGGGGAAAGGAGGAGAAAGGAGGGGGGGGAAAGGAGGAGAAAGGAGGGGGGGGAAAGCAGGAGAAAGGAGGGGGGGGAAAGCAGGAGAAAGGAGGGGGGGGAAAGCAGGAGAAAGGAGGGGGGGAAAGCAGGAGAAAGGAGGGGGGGGAAAGCAGGAGAAAGGAGGGGGGAAGGAGGAGAAAGGAGGGGGGAAGGAGGAGAAAGGAGGGGGGGAAGGAGGAGAAAGGAGGGGGGGGAAGGAGGGGGGGGGAAGGAGGGGGGGGAAGGAGGGGGGGGAAGGAGGAGGAGAAAGGAGGGGGGGGGAAGGAGGAGAAAGGAGGGGGGGGGGAAGGAGGAGAAAGGAGGGGGGGGGGAAGGAGGAGAAAGGAGTGGGGGGAAAGCAGGAGAAAGGAGGGGGGGAAAGGAGGGGGGGAAAGGAGGGGGGAAAGGAGGAGAAAGGAGGAGAAATGAGGGGGGAAAGGAGGAGAAAGGAGGGGGGGAAAGGAGGAGAAAGGAGGGGGGGGGAAAGGAGGAGAAAGGAGGGGGGGGAAGGAGGAGAAAGGAGGGGGGGGAAAAGGAGGAGAAAGGAGGGGGGGGGGAAAGGAGGGGGGGGAAAGCAGGAGAAAGGAGGGGGGGGAAAGCAGGAGAAAGGAGGGGGGGGAAAGCAGGAGAAAGGAGGGGGGGGAAGCAGGAGAAAGGAGGGGGGGGAAAGCAGGAGAAAGGAGGGGGGGGGGAAGGAGGAGAAAGGAGGGGGGGGGGGAAGGAGGAGAAAGGAG
Source organism: Pristiophorus japonicus (assembly GCF_044704955.1). Lineage (NCBI taxonomy): Eukaryota > Metazoa > Chordata > Chondrichthyes > Pristiophoridae > Pristiophorus > Pristiophorus japonicus. The sequence goes on along the minus strand of NC_091992.1, from coordinate 125,015,210 downwards.
GGGGGGGGGGGAAGGAGGAGAAAGGAGGGGGGGGGAAGGAGGAGAAAGGAGGGGGGGGGGAAGGAGGAGAAAGGAGGGGGGGGGGAAGGAGGAGAAAGGAGGGGGGGGGGAAGGAGGAGAAAGGAGGGGGGGGAAGGAGGAGAAAGGAGGGGGGGGAAGGAGGAGAAAGGAGGGGGGGAAGGAGGAGAAAGGAGGGGGGGAAGGAGGAGAAAGGAGGGGGGGGAAGGAGGAGAAAGTAGGGGGGGAAGGAGGAGAAAGGAGGGGGGGAAAGGAGGAGAAAGGAGGGGGGGAAAGGAGGAGGGGGGGAAAGGAGGAGAAAGGAGGGGGGAAAGGAGGAGAAAGGAGGGGGGGAAAGGAGGAGAAAGGAGGGGGGGGAAGGAGGGGGGGAAAGGAGGAGAAAGGAGGGGGGGAAAGGAGGAGAAAGGAGGGGGGGAAAGAGGAGAAAGGAGGGGGGGAAAAGAGGAGAAAGGAGGGGGGGAGGAGGAGAAAGGAGGGGGGGGGAAAGGAGGAGAAAGGAGGGGGGGGGAAAGGAGGAGAAAGGAGGGGGGGGAGGAGGAGAAAGGAGGGGGGGAGGAGGAGAAAGGAGGGGGGGGGGAAAGGAGGAGAAAGGAGGGGGGGGGAAAGGAGGAGAAAGGAGGGGGGGGAAGGAGGAGAAAGGAGGGGGGGGAAGGAGGAGAAAGGAGGGGGGGGAAGGAGGAGAAAGGAGGGGGGGGAAGGAGGAGAAAGGAGGGGGGGGAAGGAGGAGAAAGGAGGGGGGGGAAGGAGGAGAAAGGAGGGGGGGGAAGGAGGAGAAAGGAGGGGGGGGGAAAGCAGGAGAAAGGAGGGGGGGAAAGCAGGAGAAAGGAGGGGGGGGAAAGCAGGAGAAAGGAGGGGGGGGAAAGCAGGAGAAAGGAGGGGGGGGAAAGCAGGAGAAAGGAGGGGGGGGAAAGCAGGAGAAAGGAGGGGGGGAAAGCAGGAGAAAGGAGGGGGGGGAAAGCAGGAGAAAGGAGGGGGGGGAAGGAGGAGAAAGGAGGGGGGGGGAAGGAGGAGAAAGGAGGGGGGGGGGGAAGGAGGAGAAAGGGGGGGGGGGAAGGAGGAGAAAGGAGGGGGGGAAGGAGGAGAAAGGAGGGGGGGGGGAAGGAGGAGAAAGGAGGGGGGGGGGGAAGGAGGAGAAAGGAGGGGGGGGAAGGAGGAGAAAGGAGGGGGGGAAAGGAGGAGAAAGGAGGGGGGGAAAGGAGGAGAAAGGAGGGGGGGAAAGGAGGAGAAAGGAGGGGGGGAAAGGAGGAGAAAGGAGGGGGGGAAAGGAGGAGAAAGGAGGGGGGGAAAGGAGGAGAAAGGAGGGGGGGAAAAGGAGGAGAAAGGAGGGGGGGAAAGGAGGAGAAAGGAGGGGGGGAAAGGAGG